>NC_064243.1:77729375-78097500 GCF_003254725.2 Canis lupus dingo
GTTATATTTCTGCCTTGTGTATCCGGAATGGACATGTTATAGGCTACAGGTAGTTAGGCCAGTAAGGATGGCCACAGTTAGGCCAGCGAGTTGGGCATCTCCTATACATTTAACTCCAGCCCAACACCAACAGTTGGGCTCTTGACTTGGCTGTAGACCTAGTCTACTTCATCATCAGTCAGAAGCCCTCTTGACTTTTTCTTGAACCAACAAATAAATTTCAGTATTTAACACTGAGATACACATACAGAAAAGTGCATATAACTAAGTGACTTCTCACCAAGAACACTGAAGAAGCCCCTCTTGTGTCTTCTCCAGTAGCCGAGGGGAGCCACCACTCTGGCTCAACATCACAGATAAATTCTGCCTGTGTTTGAAATTGCATAAATCCAATCATTCCATATGCATTCTTTGGTGGCTGGCCTCTTTCTGAATTCAGGCTTGGGAGATATTTATAAATCCTCACTATCTGTTTATAAATTCCCCTTCCTGGTTGATTTTTACTTTCCTTTCCCTAGTTTCCCCTTCAATAAGTAGAGATCTCAGTTTCCTTCTGGGACGTCTTAATGTTGACATGATAGGCCATCTATGTGGCCTTTGCTCAACGATATGCTTGTTCTTCCTGTGGGTGAGTAACTAATTCCAGACTCTCGTATGCTCCCCTGGTTTTTCCTTCCAGTTGATCCCTCTTTGAGACCCGTCAGCCCTTTGTGTCATTCTGGTTTGTTCATTTGATTAGGCTCTCCAGCACAGCGGGCAGCACCAGCTTCCTGCCAGGCCCCCTGTGACTGATGTATTAACATCCATGTGGGTTTCCCTTGGGACCCAGAAATATTCACAGCTTCTGGCAACAGTTCACTGCATTGTGAATCAATTTGAAATTGCCTCAGTATGATGATCACAGACCTCATGTGTGGTTTAAAGAAGAAGACACCTGGGAGAGAGGTGGGTGTCTTCCAAAACTCAGTGTACAGCTCTCTGTCTACACTTTGTGCATCTGTTTTAGTCTGGAACATTCAACTCCCTTAACAAGTGGGGTTCCAATTGAAGCAAAATAGAATTTTCTTCCCCTAAAACTCCAGAATTGCTAAAAGGGTGCCTAATGGAAAGTTTGCCAACCTGGAGGCGCCCACCGTGATTTACATCAGTGAAATGAACCTTCACTTGTGCCATCACCAGCACAGAAAGCTGTCAAGGGCAAGTTCTCTCCCCATGTCAACCACTGTTCTAACCAGATACATTGCGTTTGATCGTTTCATGGAAACACCCCGGTCCTCTCTCTACCTCGTCATTTGTTTGTCATTTTCAGTCCCAATTCATTTCTCTGGATTATGCAAAAGAGAGTCCCAATTCATAGTGCCCGATAGCTGGGTCACATAACTTGCTACTGGACCTTAAAGAATTCTTCTAGAACATGATGGAGTTAAACTCCAGTTCTTGTGGTTCCATCTTCAAAGGCAATCCAATGCTATTTGATTCCAACTCCAAATATCCCATAATAAATGGCGTAGAGTCCGTTAACATTGGCATTGGCTCATGTATTAGAGTATCATCGTGTGGGCTTGATGTGTTACCACGGACACCAAAGGATACTGTTGCATAAAACAGGGGATTTAATGGCTTGTTTTGATGTAAAGGCTTGAAGCTATAGTAGTTTTGTATGCATATTTATTTTCTAGGACATTCTGTGGGGTTCCCATTCTGAATGCTTGATTATTCAAATTAAGAGTAATGTTAAGGATTTGGTCCAGCTAGCCATGTAATATTAGTTATGGAACCAGTCTGTCAGGAAATCACATATATCTAAGATCGTATCGTTTGCTTGGGGGAAGGGTAAGTTCTTTTTCTAACCTTCATGTATTTGATATTTTGCTCTCATAGAGAGAAAACAATACGTATATTTTCTTCTCAAGCTTAGGAAGTATGTCGGTTTTATGTGTAAGCAGGTTGGAAACCTAATATCCTATATCAGTTTTCAATTTTGTGCATGCTAGCTTATTTCACAAAATTTGAGTTAGCATTAAAATGAAAATTTGAGTTCTCTGTTAATACCCATGGTCTGTTAGATCTGTAAAGAGACTGCAAGGTGCCAATGACAAGTTCCAGAAAGGGCCCAGACTTATCCCAGAGGGTCACGGAAAGGAGAAAACTCTACGTACCTCATTTGTTATGTATGCAGACCTATAGAAAAGGCTTAATGTTGAACCTCTAAAACGCCTAGTGATGCTTCAGATAAGAAGTAAATGAAAGCAGGGACGCCTGGGTGGCTCAGTGGTCAAGTGATTGCCTTTAGCTCAAGATCCTTGGGTCCTGGGATCAAGTCCTTCTCCCTCTGCCTATGCCCCTCTTTCTGTGTCTCTCATGAATAAATAAATAAAATCTTAAAAAAAAAAAAAAAAAAAGAAGTGAGAGCAGTGGTCTTCAAAGTGCCATGTGCATCATTCCATCAGTTTGGATGTTGGGGGTGTATCCTCCGCCCTCTATCTTTTTTGTGTGCATGTTATAATGTCTGTAATATACTAGTGCTTAAATCATTAGATCATAATGCATAAAATATGCTTTAAGATTTTGGGGTGGAAACAAGAATGTACTAGAATTAAGTTTGTTTGTTTGTAACAAGGGGGATGGGAAACAGCTTAAAGTAACATAAAAGTTTATTTCTCTCTCTCATAAGAGATACTGGCTGTCAGCAGCCCAGGGCAGGTCACATCCTCTTAGTGTCACCAAGGCCTCTGCATCCTATCCATGTGTTCTACGCCCTTCCACAATTGATTTCCATCTTCAGAGTCCCCTTGTGGCTCTGAGGGGCTGGTGGAGGTCTGGTCTCCTTGACTCATAGTCTAGACAGTAGGAAGGAGTAAGAAAAGAGCAGGAACCCCGATCTTACCCCCACCTTTAAAATTATTTTTCTTTTAATTAACAAACTTTATTTTTTAGAGCAGTTTTAGGTTCATAGCAAAATTGAGCCAAAGGTACAGAGAGCTTCTGTAAACCCCAGGGTTCCCTTCTTTGAAGTGATGAGCTGACTGCCACCCTCCCCTGCATGTATGTTGAGCCGTGTACATCTCCATGGTGAGAATGGGGCAAACCTGGCCACGGGGAAGCTTGGAAAATAGTAGAGAGCAGCTTTGCTGCCTTAGATAAAACTGGGGGTCATGGCCAAGGTAGATGGGGAGATGTTGAGAACACTTGAAATCGTCATAAAGCTACTTGATGCAAAAGTCTTTTACTGTTTTCTCTGGATTATGCAAAAGAGAGTAAATTCAAGCCTGAAACCGGTGCCTTTAGAAAACTTTTTGTGGTGTTAATGTTGAAATACACCGTTTGTTGTGCAAAATTATTATGAGTTCTTACGGACTTCATCTGAAGCATAAGAAATAGTCATTTAAAATTACGCTAAGAAATCCTACAATTATACAAAGTACATGGAAGGAGGTATTTTATGTTAATTTGGAAGCATAGTTAGCATTTGATATGGGATCGGAAGGAACGCTCTATGGAATGGCTAGGCAACAATCGAAAGACCGGTAAATACTGAAAAAAATACATAGTTCAACACACCTGTCCTTTGGTGCACCCTAGACTTCCGTTGGCCTGTGCTTTCAGTTTGTTCCTTCAGTAAATACTTCAGCTCCTACTGATTTCAAGAGACTCCTGAGGAGCACCGGTCCTTCCCTGTCGTCCCTGTAGACCTGCTGAGGTAACGACTAGCTGCTCTGTGCTAAACGTTCTGTCTCCTCTCCCCTCTCTCCCTGGCCTCCCCCTCTCCAAAAGCGCGTACTCCTTCCACGTGACCGCAGACGGTCAGATGCAGCCTGTCCCCTTCCCCCCCGACGCCCTCATCGGACCCGGCATCCCCCGCCACGCACGCCAGATCAACACCCTGAACCACGGGGAGGTGGTGTGCGCCGTGACCATCAGCAACCCCACGAGGCACGTGTACACGGGCGGGAAGGGCTGCGTCAAGGTCTGGGACATCAGCCACCCCGGCAACAAGAGCCCCGTCTCTCAGCTCGACTGTCTGGTGAGTGAACAGGAACTGGCCTCCGGGTAATGTCTCCCTGGAGACTCAATAAGGAAATGGCTGTTTGGGCCTGGGTTTTATTCCCATTATGAGGAAATGGAAACCCTTTCTGTTTCCTGCCGTTTGTTTAGCTCCCCCACCCCTCACCCTGCAATGAAACCTTGAAGGTTTCATTTGCTGCTGTTTCAGTGGTTCAGTCTCCGCACTGATGGATTTCTTTTAAAAGATATTTTCCAGGAGTTTACAGAAGCTGTCCTTGTTTCAATGTGTATTCAAAAGGGGGTTTCCCATTTAATGGATGAAAGCACAGCGAGGCCTGGACTCTGAGCCCTGCAATCCACTCAACTTTTAATTTCCCTGCAGCCTTCGGATAAATATTGAATAGTAAACATTTGATAACGTGGCATAAAAAAGTATTCTGAACGGGGTCTGTGTTTTCAGGGAGACCTGGAAGGGCTGGCCGGGTTTTATTACTTTAACTTCAGGAAAGGTTAATGGATCACACTGCCGAGAAAATGGGGTGGCCGCAGGCAAAAGGGGAATGGGGAGAATGCTTTCCCAGAGCACCTGAATCCGCCTTCTCCCCTGAGTGAGGGAATACCGTTTTTGCATTTCTCGGGATCGAAGAACCTGTCGGGACAGGTCTCGATCTCTAAACCGTGACCCCAGACTTTACAGACCACATATCACGGCCCCCCTGGCCCCGATAGGGTGCCTGCCTGCGCTTTCCCATGGTCGGTGGTGCGGTTTACCCACACCGCCTGCCCAGCGACTGCTGAGGATTCTGGAGACAGAGGTTTCCAGAAGAAGAACAGCAGTGTTTTAGAGATGCAAAAGCCTTTTTTTGGAGTTGTGATTGATTTACTTTTTAATCAAACAGCTTTAAAAGATCTCAATTAATGAGATTTCAACATGCTTACACATAGGCCCACATTCTATAAAGTAGGGATGTTTTGTGATACTCATCACCATTTTTTTTTTTTTTTTTTTTTTTAATTTACGTGCTTAGAGCCTTTCTCATCTTTGAATAATAGGCCATGGTCAAAGCACAGGGAAAACTTCAGTTCTGTTTGGTTTGAAGGTTAGCAGTTATTTCTTTCAGGGAAGGGAGGGACATTTTTAGGTTCCACCTTCCTTTTTTTTTTTTTTTTTTTTTTTTCAAGAGGTAGGGACTGAGGCAGAGGGAGAACTTTCTGCAGGCTCCACGCCCATCATGGATCCTATGACCCTGAGATCATGACCTCAGCTGAAATCAAGGGTCCGACGCTTAACCAACCGAGCCACTCAGCACCCCTCTCACCTTCCTTAATATGTGTTGGTTTTGATAGAGAGATGCCCTCTTTTATCAATTTCTTTGAGCTGAGAGGCTTGAATATGGCAGCAGCTGTGTTACCTCTTGAGAAAGCAGGTCTGTTAAAGTCTTAATAAGGATCCACATGGCTAATGAAGGCACAGTGCTAATGAAGACGTCTTAAGTAAAGATTTAAGAGTAATGAAAACCAGAACATAGGCAGTAGGTCTGTAGTTTCCAAGTAGTAAATAAGGGAAGGTGATGAGGTCAGAGATTTATAACCCAGCTTTGAAAAGTGGTTTCTTCACAGAGAAGTACGTACACACCTACCTTGCAACCACTGATCATTTCAGTTCTTTTTACTCAGCAGGAAACTGGGTGTCAGGAATAGTTCCATCTAAGAGTTTGCACGTGCCTGAGCAAGCCTCGGAGTTTTTTTATTTACTGTTTCAAAGGGGACAGTTACACCTGGATCCTGATCTTTGCTACTGAACTCTTGCTTTATTAGTGTCCACAAAATACCACTTTTCAAGTCAAAAACCAAGATAGCAGTTGGAGAGCATGGTATTGTTACTGCTTGGTCATGCATCATAGCAATTGAATTATGTTTATTTCACAGAACAGGGATAACTACATCCGTTCCTGCAAATTGCTCCCTGATGGTTGTACCCTCATAGTGGGAGGGGAAGCCAGTACTCTGTCCATCTGGGACCTGGCAGCTCCCACCCCGCGCATCAAGGCAGAGCTGACGTCCTCAGCCCCTGCCTGCTACGCCCTGGCCATCAGCCCCGACTCCAAGGTCTGCTTCTCATGCTGCAGTGACGGTAACATCGCGGTCTGGGACCTGCACAACCAGACACTGGTGAGGTGAGCAGATGTGGTTTTCTAGGGTGGGGGTTCCCTCTTTGGGTCCCTGGGCCTTCAAGCCTCCTGTCCCCTCTGCCTCTCTGGCTGCACCCAGGCTCTCAGCCCATGTTAGGAGCCTCCTTTTTGCCAGGCGTAGACCTCTAGGTATTGGGAGTGTGAAGACAAAACTTGGACACTGTCGTCTGGGGGGCTTACAGCCTTGCTGCAGTGCTTGCTGTCCCCCACACTTTACCTTCCCAACATCCCCATTCTTCAGCCACTTAGAGATGCCAGGCTTATTCAAAAAATATTCCTGACTTCCGCCAAGTGGAGGCATACATACCATGGGATTACATGGCAGTACGGAGGGTTGTTAATACTAGATGTTTTTGGCTTTGACTAGAACCTTGTTTGTGCAAGTAGAAGCCAAGTGACAGAGGATAACAGAAAATCAACAGAAGGACATTAGAGGAAGACACACACAAAACAGTTTTAAAGTATCCTTGTTTCTCAAAAACTAAATCAGCACTGTCCAAGGGTCATTCTCCCCAGGAATGAGCCCAACTTCCTGGAATCTGTCCTCTTAACTGTGGTGACAGCTGCAGTCCTGCCAGCCCAGTGTCTCTTCTCAGCCCTGGCCAGCTCCTTCCCTCTGCTGGAGTCAGAGTCCACACCAGAGATGTTACAGAAAAGTTTCCAAAGGGAAGCACCAGTTAAACATCCCAGGTAAAACTGGTGTGTGTTCTGGTTTATTCCCTATTTCAACTTTGCTCAGAAGTGCTCTTCATTTATGGTGTGTTTTAGGCTCATGAATTACTTAACAGGTCCCCTAATGCTTTGGGTCCATGTGCCAGAGCAAAGGGATGGACTTTAGATGTCATTATAGCAGCTTAGTCTCTGTCCAGATGTCCTCTGTAGAAATCCAGTCAGTGTCACAGAGCCAGGCTCTGTCCCTGTGTGTGGGTGACACCATGGCCATTATTTTTCTCTTGTCACCTGCTGAGCAGCTCAGAATGTGCAGAATGGACACATGCAGCTGGAGCTGACACCCCCTTCAAACTTTTAGCCCAACAGGTGTTTGTTGTTTTTTTTCTTTTCTTTTTTTTTTTTTAATCTCAATAAATAGCACTTTCAACATTTTAATTCTAAGGCCTTTTCAAATACTAATCCGTTTAATCCTCAGAACATCTGCACTGCTATTATTTTGATTTTATAGGTAAGGAACCTGAGGTACACAGAGAGGTTAAGTCTGTTTGCCTGGCTCACACAATTGGGTGTGGGGGAGATGTGATGGGGCACAGGCATGCTGTTCTTATGTCTGTGCTCTGAACTCCTGCTCTGTGCTGGCGCCCTGCTGAATATAACAGGGTAATGTTTTACAAATGTCTTGCTCAGTTTGGGTTGGCTGCAGGTGGCTGGTGGCTTCTCTGTATGAGAAGGTGACATGGAATCTGCTGAGCATCTCAGTATCTCCCGAGACCCAGCACGGTCTGAGCCTGTCTTCCAGGAGCCTGAGATTAGTACCGAGATTTGTGGGTGGGAGGGGTGGAGGAACACCCACCAGGCACCTGACGTCAGCAGAGAAAGGCATTCATGACTCCTAGAGAATGCAGAGAGGTCACTGGGTTTCTCGAGTAGAAACCAGGATGGAATAGCAGAACTTTCACAAGATGAGTCTGAGACTGCAGTCGTCCTGGGTGACCTGTGGGGAAGTCTTGGAGGAAAGGGCAGCTGGCTGGGGTACGTGTGCATGGGACATGGTGGGGAGGGTTGCGTGCATGCGGGGAAGAGGACGAAGATGGATATTCAGAATAGCTTTTAGAGGAACGATTTTTGAAGCTCTCATCTTAGAATTCACATCAAGTGGTGCTTTGTCTTGTCTTCCACACTCCTTAAACTCTTTTTTTTTTAAATGATTTTATTTATTTAGTCGAGAGAGAGGCAGAGACACAGACAGAGGGAGAAGCAGGCTCCCTGCGGGGAGCCCAATGTGGGACTCAATCCCAGGACCCCAGGCTCATGCCCTGAGCCAAGGGCAGATGCTCAACTGAGCTACCCAGGCATCCCCACACTCCACTCATTAAATTCTAAGCTCAGTTTCAAAGTTTGGAGCTCTGTGAGAATAATAAGGTGAGGGGACCTAGAGGAAGGACAGACATAGAGACTCCTCTCTGGGTGTTGAAACTCCCCAGCCCCTCTAACGTATCCCGCCTGGTTCCCCGTAGCAATGGGGTCTGTTCTGGTCACTTCCTTGCTGGCTCCCTCCTGCCCTGCAGAACCAGGTCCAGAATCCACAAACCACCAACCCTGCGGTGGCTCAGTGTGGCCTCTCCCTCAGCAGACCCCACCTCGGGCCTAGCAGAGCCTCTTTGTGCCACAAACCCCTGTCACTTGATTGTTTCTGGTCTTGTTTTTTTGACTGAACCACAGGAGTTCTCTCTAAGAGAGAACCTTGAGCTGACCTTCAAGGCAGGGTCCTGCGGAGTGCCCATGGGTCAGCCTCAGAAGTTAGTGGTCTCTGCTCAGTGCCCCCGAATCAGGAGGATGGTATGATCCTTCATCTCTGGGAGTCCAGATTTCCTAACGCAGGGCTCTTTCTAACACAGAAAGCGAGGTTGAGTAAATATGTGAGCTCATGCTGTGTTGGCATGGAGGGCATTGCCTTGTGGACTCCCTCATGGAAAAGGGAGTGTTTCTGGGACCCTGAGCTGGTAATGTACTGATGCAGGCCGACGTCTTTCTTTACAGAATACGCTTGGGATTCTGTGTGTTTGTCCTTCTTTTTTTTTTCTTTTAACACTCAAACACTTTTCCAGACCCGGGAGGAATTTTACCTTCCAGACGGATTTGTAAGAAGAGCTACAAGAGCGCATTTAACTTCTCCTGTGTGATGACCTAAAATGGCATTCCATTTCTTTAGCACTTGGATCGTGAAAAAAGAAAAGGGAAAAAAATCTGCAGGTGCTGTTTCCTCCTCGGGGGAAGGTTAGTTTGATCTTGCACATCAGCAGACACTGAAGAGATGACACACACACCCCGCGTCCAAAACTAACAACACAACAGTGTTTACCTTGAGCTCTGGCAGGAAATCATTATTCAATCTCGTTTGTTTTATCAGGCAATTCCAGGGCCACACAGATGGGGCCAGCTGTATTGACATTTCTAACGATGGCACCAAGCTCTGGACGGGTGGCCTGGACAACACGGTCAGGTCCTGGGACCTACGCGAGGGGCGCCAGCTGCAGCAGCACGACTTCACCTCACAGGTGATGTGCTTTTCCCCACAGGAATCTCTGAAGTGGCCTGTGTGTGATGTCTTCCTCCCTTCATACCCCGTGGCAGTAATTATGAGGCAGACAGACTAGCCTTAAATTTGAGATACCCATTTAAAACAAACAATAAAAAAACCCCACAAACAAAGCCTCTGAAATGCTTAGCGTGGTTTCTAAAACTTTGTCAGTAAGACCTGTGAGTTTTACTTATATGTGAGTTCACCGCAGGAACTTGTTCAGCAAAGGACATACAGTTTGACCTGCTGTACATATTCCCATCATCTAGTGTGGGGGGTGAGAGGTCATTATTGGATCCACATATAAACAGAGCTTGAAAAATGTGCCGGGTTATCATGAGGAGTCAAGAAAAATCACAACACTCTGAAAGTTAATTCATTTCCCTTGCATAGGGGAGCTTAAAAAATGCAGCAGCATCTCAGTGGTTGCCCATTTTCTTATTCATCCCTCGGAAACTGGACTCGTGGCTGGCTAGATTTATGGAGGTTTGAAATTACAGGAAATGGCAACTTTGTGGGTCATGGAGATGAGTTAGATATCGAGTATCTGAATCTAGACTTGTTCTGGGAACAACGGTGCCATTCTAGGTGTCTTCTGACGGTGGGATTGATCTTTTGATCATTACTCGTGTATAGCTGTGCATAATTCTAAATTTTGTGTCCCTGTTAATCTTGTGGGGAGTCTCTTAGAGTCTTCTCATTCCAGCCCTTTTCTCGGCATGAGTTAGGCTACTGTTTTTGGTCTGCCTTTTAAAAAAAAATAACTTCTTATGGAAAATTTCAGATATATACAAGTGGAGAGAATGTCCTAGCATATGGAAGTAAGAGAAGTATCCGATAAACCCCATTTGCTCATTACTCAGCTTTACAGCTGCAAACCCATAACTGGTCTCATGTATCATCCCTGCCCCCCAAACACTGGATTGTTTTAATGTAAATCCCAGACCTCGTGTCATTTCATCCATAAGCATTTCAGGGAGTATCTGCAAAGGATAAGCACCACGTGAAAACATACACACAGATGTCATTATTAGTAAGACTCATTTCTTGGGGCACCTGGCCAGAAGAGCATGTGGCTCTTGATCTCGGGGTCGTGAGTTTGAGCCCCACATTGGGGGTAGAGATTATTTAAGTATGTAAACTTAAAAAAATACTTTTTAAAAAATAATTTCATTCCGTGTGATGTATGTATTCCAAGTTTTCTGATTGTTTTCATAAAGGTTTTTAACACATAGTGTGTCTGTGTTGGGTCTCTTGTCCCATGGACTGTACTACAGACTGGAGTTTGCTGAATTGCATCTCCTCTTCTTTGCTAATTTACCCCCATTTCTTGTTGCCATTTTACTTCTCAGTTTATTGGGCAAAATCACTAGTGAGCCTGTTCTGCTTCCTACAGATCTTCTCCCTTGGATACTGCCCAACTGGGGAGTGGCTGGCCGTGGGCATGGAGAGTAGCAATGTGGAAGTTCTTCATGTAAATAAGCCTGACAAGTACCAGCTGCATCTCCATGAGAGCTGCGTGCTGTCCCTAAAATTTGCTTATTGTGGTGAGTGGAGCTGAAAGGAAACTGGAGGATGCCAGTGGCCTCAATAGAAAATACTTCTAAAAAAATACAGTGGAGATCATGTCTGGAAAAAATGTTCTCTGAGCAGCTGGATGCAATAATTCTATTGTCTTAATATGTCCCTCAGAGCATAGTGATGTCCGTTTCAACCCATTTTCCTAATATGAGAAAAGTCAGTAGGTAATGCTTGCAAGGTTTTGACAGATTTTTTTATTATTATTGTTATCATTATTATTATTATCATCATTATCATTATTATTTAGCGGGGGAGTCTGGGGCCGAGGTGGAGGGCAGTTAGTTACCACTCTAACGCGGGGAGGAACTTACAGAAGCCTGGGGCAGGCACACTGGAAGTCACTTTGGATTGAGCAGGATAGGGAATGAGGATCAGAGAAGGGATTATTTAGCTTCCCCCACACGGTTATATGCTGCAATGAAGAAGAGGGAAGAAGTTCATGTGGAGTCGGATTATTTGTTCTTGGAGCGGACTGAGGGATGAGTGGCCATTATCACTGAGCACATTCCATGTGCCATATATTCGTGTCTGGCATTTTACTCAAGTTCATCATTTAATCCTTCCTAGACCCATTTCATCATGAGGGAAGTGATGAAAAGGACAGTAGCTTCATCATCTCACTATTTGAGGACCCACTGTGTGCTGAGTGTTCCGAAGTGTATCTGGTGGCTCATGGGGCTGACACAGTCCCTGCCGCTTTGATAAAACCCAAGACCACAGGTGGTTCACGGTGGAGCCCAGATTTAAAACCTGATCTCTCCCCTCACGTCCCAGCCAAAGCCATTGCACATGATAGTTCATGATTAGAAATGCTCTGAGTTTGTTTTAGTCTGGGTTGCTAATAGTATAGTAGGTATTTTAATCTTGCTAAACCCCATATTCCTTTGCTGACTCTAGGTAAATGGTTTGTGAGTACTGGCAAGGACAACCTTCTCAATGCTTGGCGGACCCCCTACGGAGCTAGTATATTCCAGGTGGGTCAGTGCCCCTTCCAGGAATGGCAGTTTGATGAGGGCATTCTCCATGACTCCAGAAGTGAAGGTGCCTGGGGGAGGAGCAGGGTCTCTGAGCATCGCCATTCACAGAAAATCTTTGCCCCTTGTTTTCTCTTCCAGTCCAAAGAGTCCTCATCTGTGCTTAGCTGTGACATCTCAGTGGATGATAAGTACATAGTCACTGGCTCAGGAGACAAGAAGGCTACAGTCTACGAAGTCATCTACTGAAAACATGGGTTTAACGTTTATAGTTGAATCGGGCCAAAATGTTTTGAATTTGTAGAAATAGAAAAGTTGTAACTTTAAAAGGAAAAAAAAAAACCACCATGAAAACCTGTTTCCAAACCTTGACACAAAACTATTTTGAGTCTACAAAGAGGAGGCAACAAGTCCCATCAACTGAAGGTCACCGATCTACCTAGACCAAACGGACACCGAGGCAGAGTGGACAGAGGGGCCAAGGGCTGTAGGCAGAGCCTGTACTTTCCTTTCTGTGTGATCTGCCTAGATTACCTTTCTGTTCCTTGCAGTTCCCCTCACGTTCTGTGCTTGGTAGAGCAGTGGTGTCTCCAATGAACTTGTTTCCTGGTTTTGCATCTTGTGAAATGTTTTTTTGTATTTTTGTTGAAGGTTAAACATTTGTATAAATTGTAAATATATTTGGTTTATTACAGTAAAGGCTTTAGTACCAATAAGTGGTTTTCCCTTTCCTTCTTTTCTGTTTCTATCAAAGCTTTGGGATCATTAATGTAGATTTTATCAGCAAAGTCCACACATTTGCAGAGGATGTTTAAAAATGCACTTTTGAATTTGCCAATATATTTGCCATGGCACCTGATCAACACTTCTGAGTTCCTGGGAACTCAAGACTAGGAATAGTCAGTCCTTGAAGGTTTGCTAGTGACACTTTTATTTGGGAAGCTAAAATAACTTCATCAGGATTCATGTTTCCTTTTTTAAGATACGCTTGTGATTGGAGGTCACAAATTAAAACTCTGCTTTTTCCTGGTGATTCATAGAGAGACAGAATATTCTCTAGGAAAGGCCATCTTCAAATCTTTCTTGGCACATCTCGAGGCTTGTGGGGTGACTTGTGTCTAGTGTTATGATCAATGATGTTCACAAAGCTGTGGAATTCGTTAACCTGTAAAAGAAAGATGGGATGCCAACTGGTTTTGTCTCTTTAATATTTATTTAATCTATTATATGGATTGACTTAAGCCAGTCACACCCAGTACTCAGCCCCATTCTTCTCATTAAGGCTTTCCCCTCAGCTTCTAGCCATTGTGATCTCTCATTAGTCTGGTCTTGCTCTTGGTGGACAAGCTTTTATTAATTTGATTAGATGAAACCTTAACGTTGGCCATGCATGTTTCCTCCTGAAAAGGCTACGTGGCTCACTTCTTCGTATACCTATTATTTGCTGTTATATTTTAGAAAAGAACGGTTAATATTTTTAAGCCAAGTTTCCTGGCTATTTAAAAATAGCACCTAAGGAATTTTTAATGTTCTTGTTTTCTTAGGATCCAGCAAGTTGTTGGCAGTTTGTCTTAATATTTTTCATTTGTTATCCAGACCTTCTTGTTTTTATACATTTAACAACGTTATTTTGTTTGCCTTTTGCCAAAATAATATTTGTGTATGCTGAGAGTTTGTTAAATATTTTCTCTTCTCATTAAGAGAATGGCAAAGCCCTAATTACGGAAGCTGATTTCTCTCATCCCTCCCCTGTATAATGAAGCATGTTTCTGTACTACATATGCTGATGGCTTATTAATGTAGTATTTATCTTTTCTGTTGTCTCTTCTTACCTGACTTCCCTATTTTCTATAATAGGAGGGAAGCACTTAAGTTGCTAGAACAGAGACCCCCAATGCAGTGGCTTAGAGACCACGGGAGTTTGTGACTTCCCCTAGAGACCTGAGCCAGTGGTGCGGCGCTGTGCTTTCATGCTGGCTTCTGTTGCCCCCACTCCCAGCCAGCAGTGGGGAAAGTTAAAGTCCAGGGGACAGATAACCTTTCAAGCAGATGACTTAAGAGTCTGTTCATTATTCCTAATTGGCTAGAACTCAGTCACGTGGGAGACTGGGAAAAGGGATGTCTTGCTTGCTGTGCAGCTAGCTGTGTGCCCATTAAGAAGATGGGGTTTTGAAAGGACTCTAGGTTAAAGAAATAGCCCTGTTTTCTCTTGGTGCATTTTTTTCCTTCCATGCTTTCTTGTTTCTCAAGCTTCGGATATTCTTTCTCTAGTTATATTTTCTGAGGGTGTAGACCTTACAACTCCTCAATTACCGTGAATCTAATGAAACCGTCTCCATTTGCTAGTGTGGTGCTGAAAGAGGCATCTTAGCGCAAGTCCTGCTCCTCTGCTCAGGGTGTTTGGAATCTTGGGGAATTGCCAAGACAATTGTTTCCCTCCTTGTAAAATGGGAATGATACAATAGTTGTGCCTGCCCCTCTGAGTCTAGGGGATCAAAAGCAGGACTGAGTGGCAGCTCTCTCACAATTGGAGGATGTGAGTGGGAAAGCAATTTTTTCCTAAACTGAAATTAGGAGTCATGCTGCTGTCCCCAAGGAGTCTGGAATCATGGGATTGTTGAAACCCTGGTAAGCCAAAAGTTAGTATACTCCATGCTTTGAATATGGATTACAAATTCAGGTTTAATAAATTCAAATTCAACTAGATATTGGTCACCTCTATGTGCCAAAAATGGTACTAGGCAGTTTCACCCATAAACACATTCGGAGATGATTGTCATTATCCCTAAATGTATTTAATTCTGTTTTTTTTTTTAAGCACTTGCAGTCTTTGCACCTTGAATGTAGGTTTCTGCCATCTGGCTCTTCCATGGAATTGAAGTTTACTGGGTAAAAATTGAAATCCTAGTGAGATTAGATTTGGAATGTCTTTTTGTAAAACTAGATGTTTCTAGCACTCCTAATAAGGATAAAATATTTCATCAATATGATAATTAGCATTTTTTTAAGGTTGTGCTATTTGCCAGGTGATAGGGAAGTGTTTGACATAAATTATAATCTTCACAGCATTTGAGAGATGGGATTTTTTGATGGCCTAATTTTTTTTTTTTTTTTAAGATTTCATGACTGGTAAGTAGCTTCTGGCTTTAAAGCCATCGAGCATTCATACAGAGATTTTTTTAAAATGGCACTTTTGCTGTTGGCACACAGAGGTTGTGACTTTCCCCAATGAGTTTTCCAACAAATCAGAGAGAGATCAAATTCTTAACTTCAGCATGCTGTTTCATGCCATCAGGAGACTGCTGCCTCTGTCATCAGCTTGAAATTGAGTGATGACATTTCAAACTCCATTCTGCTGTAGATCCATGGATTTTTTTCTTCTCGGACATCTCTTCACTCCTCGCTCAGCAATGAAAGTGTCAGATTACCACAGTTTCGGGCTTCCCTGAGCAAACTGTAGTTTGAGTGAGGGTTATTTTCTGCTCTGGGGAATTTACTCTCCAGACACCCAAAGCTTTGTTTGGCTTCATATTTTGTCCTGGCACTTAAACAGTTAAATGCTTATGAGTTGGGTTCATATTTCTAGAAAAGTTGTTCTCAAACTTTAATGGGCATCAGAATCACCAGGAGGAACAGATTCAGATTTTGGGGTCCCCAACTCTTGAGTTTTTGAGTCAGTAGATCGGGGTGGGACCTGAGAATTTGTAACTGTCCACGTTTCCAGTTGGTCTTGAGGCTTCTGGTCTGGAGACTACACTTTGTTCATTGTTCATCTAGAGCAATAGTCTTTATAATGGAGCTATCGGTGTTTTAAAAACCTTTTAGAGTGGATTCGTAGTCTCTTGCCTGGATCTCTCCCATCTTTTAATCTTCAGGGGTAAGGAGTAGAACTAAAATGACAATAAAACATAAGACCTACTCTTTGGAGGTGGCTGTTGCATTAGTTTTTGGTCCCCAAACTAACTTTTGAAGCTGAATATTATAATACAAATGCAAATTGAGTACTTTAAACAGTTGCTTTTGCACTTAATCTTTTTTTTTTTTTAAGATTTTATTTATTCATGAGAGACATAGGCAGAGGGAGAAGCAGGCTCCCTGTGGGGAGCCCAATGTGGGACTAGATCCTAGGACTCCAGGATCACGACCAGAACCAAAGGCATCAGACGCTCAACCACTGAGCCACCCAGGTGCCTCACTTAGTCCTAATTTAATCTGAGTTATAGGAGTCTTCTATCAGGATTAGAAAACCTGCCACAAGGACCTAAAGTAGTGGAAGACTTGTGAATGCTTAATTGGAGTAGTGATGTATAATTAAAAGTTAGAACTTGTTCTTTGAAAATTGGAATACTTACGGGATGCCTGGGTGGCTTAGTGGTTGAACATCTGCCTTCAGCTCAGGGCATGATCCTGGTCCCGAGATCGAGTCCCATATTGGGCTCACTACAAGGAGCCTGTTTCTCCCTCTGCCTATGTCCCTGCTTCTCTGTGTGTGTGTTTCATGAATAAGTAAATAAAATCTTTAAAAAAAAAAAAAAAGAAAATTGGAATATTTACTGTGTGTAAAATAACAAGCTGCTGTCTTTATAGAATGTTTTTATTCTTCAGATTATCATATTAGATTCAGTCAATCCACCAGTATTTATCGAGGATGTGACCTCGGCCCTTGGTGAAATTATTCCACTGAGAGAGGTCTGGGGAAGATCTGCTGATAATAACAGAGGGCAATATGGGTGAGCCACAGCCCTAAGGAAACCCAACAGTAAAGGACTGGACAGGCAGCTGTCAACAGTCTTGGATGTAAATTATTCATTTGACATTAGCTATCTAGGTCATTAGCTGTCTGTTGCCATTTTAGCAACAGTTTGGAAGAACTGTTGTGTGCCAGGCACTGGGCCAAGGGCTTCCAGATGTTCCCACATGATAGTATTTTTTTACTCATAAAACTATCATATACCTCTGATTTTAACTTGGAAAATATAACAAGGTATGAAGAAGAAAATAAACTCCATAATGATGCCTCTAAGAAACAATGTTGTATTCTCATATCAAATATGTTCAATATAATATATATAATTAATAATAATGAACTTTTGTTGAGTACCAAATACCAAATACTCAAGGACATTTGTACACTGTATTATCTCACTTAATGTTCCAAGAAGCCCAATGAGGTGGTTTATTGGGTTCATGCTCATTTAACAGATAAATAAGCACAGAGAGGCAGTAACTAACTAGCTGGAGATCACACAGCTAATTATTGGTGGAGTCAGTTTTTAACCCAAGTGGTCAGACTCCAAAACCTAACACCTTAATTCTGTTCTACCTCCTTGTCCATACGGTTTTATAATGTGTTTCTTGCCTTCTTTTGCTTTTCTTGTTTTCAGCTTGAAGTATAATTGACAAAAATAATTATTAGATATTTAAAGTGTGCAACGCAATAATTTGATAGAAGCATATATTATGAAATGATTCCCCCATCAAGCTAATTAACATATCTATCGCCTTGAATATTTATTTTGGGGGAATAGTGAGAACACTTCAGTTCTACTCTCCCAGCAAATTTCAGTTAATACACTACAGTGTTTTTATCCTTGGACCTTGTTCATCTTAAAATGGAAAGTTTGTACCCTTTTACCAACCTCTCCTTATTTTCCTTACTTTCCAGCCCCTGGCAATCATCATTCTGTTTCTATGAGTTCATTCTTCTTCTTTTTTTTTTTTTTAACTGCACATGTAGGTGATACCATACAGTGTTTGTCTTTCTCTGATTTGTTTCATTCTAGGTTCATCCATGTTGTTGCAAATGGCAACATTTCCTTCTTTTTAAAGGCTCAATAATTGTGTGTGTGTGTGTGTGTGTGTGTGTGTCACATTTCCTTTATCCAGTCATCCACTGATGGACTCATAGGTTGTTTCTATACCTTGGCTATTGTGAACAATGCTGCATTGATCATGGGAGTGCAGATATCTCTTTGAGATAATCATTTCATTTCCTTTGGATATAAATCCAGAATTGGGATGGCTGGATAGATCACATGATAATTCTATTTTTAATTTTTTGAGGAACCTCCATGCTGTTTTCCATTGTGGCTGCAGCAGTGAACATTCCTACCAACAATGCACCAAGGGTTCTCTTTTCTCCACTCACTTGCTAGCATTTGTTATCGCTTGTCTTTTTGATGATAGGTATCCGAACAGGTATGAGGTGATATCACCTTGTATTTGATTTCTATTTCTCTTAGTGATTAGTGATGCTAAGCACCTTTTCATGTATCTGTTGGCCATTTGTATGTCTTCTCTGGAAAAACATGTATTCACATCCTTGCCCATTTTTTAATTGGGTTATTTGGAGGATTTTTTGCTAGTCAGTTGACTTTATTTTTCTTTATTAAAATTTGCACACAACTCACAATGTTGGATTTACTATAATTTGCTCATTTCTCATTTGTTAGGTAAGTGGGCTATTTCAAATATTGAGATATTGTTATATCCTTGTAAAGAAAATGTTCATATATAATTTTCTCTCCTTATTTCTCTTCCTTTCCTTAGAATTAATCCCAAGAAATGGAATTACTGTATCAAAAGATAAAATGTTACTGCAGATCTTTGATATACACTGCCAAATTGCTTTCTAGAAGACTTTCAAATAGTCTTGGGACTATTTATACTACTCCCAGCAGAGCATGGTAATGCTAGCTTGCCTCAGGTCAACCACATGGTTCTTACCCTAAGACATATTTGCTAATGGTAGGCAATAAGTGATATCCCATTTTCCCATTTAGTTTTGCTCAAGCTTAGATTTATCCTTTGAAAGGATCCAGACGAGGTCAGCTCGTTGACCATGTGATCCCTATACTTAAGATCTCTGTCCCATTAGCAGTCCTAGGAAATCTTTCATAGAGCCTTGATAGCTTCTTTTAAACACCTAAAGTGAGTGTCTAATTTTCTCAAGATGGGTTTCTGCTATATAAACTTGTATGATCTCTTTTCAGTATGTTCATTATTTTCTACAGTTATCTGCCGCTTGCTTCAAAGAGGTAATTTACAAACCCCAATGATGGTAAACCCTAGTAATGAGTTAAAAGCAAGGAATGATAACCTACTTCTGTATTGTTTTTGTTGTTTAAAACAAAAGGTTCTTCTGTAGCTGCAGGTGTGATATCCTACTTGTAATGAGAATGTGAGCTGGAAATAGCCCACTGGGCACTGTGATGTGTTGGAAGGACACCAAGTTTGGAATTAGGCACAGATCCCAGGTGTGATATGGGTTTATTATCATTTGGGTATGGCCTTGGGCAACTTCCTTAGTGCCTCTCAGGATTTTTCTCCAACTACAAATTGAAATAAAAATGCCTACCTTACAGGGCTATTGAAGGAATTAAACAAGACGCCATGGGGAATCTCTGGGTGGCTCAGCGGTTTAGCGCCTGCCTTCTGCCCAGGGCATGATCCTGGAGTCCCAGGATCAAGTCCGCATCAGGCTCCCAGCATGGAACCTGCTTCTCCCTCTGCCTATGTCACTGCCTCTCTCTCTGTGTCTCTCATGAATAAATAATAAAATAAAAATCTTAAAAAAAAAAACAAGATGCTATTTTCTGAGAATATAACAATTTTAACACATTTGAGAGTTTCTACAGTCTTAAAGAATTTTTTTTTTTTGAGACTTTGTTTTAAGAATTTAACATGGCACTTGTCATGCCTTTATTTCCTATTTTAGGTCCAGTTTAGGTAACCATTGAACTCATCAGCTAGCTTTTATAATATTGTGAGTGCCTTGCGCAATGAGTTAATGGTCTCAGAGCAGACTTAAACAAAAGCTGGCGCATTAATAACTGGTACCTGACCTGGTGACTCCAGTTCAGTCTGCTCAGGCACATCCGTTATCTTGTAAAGTGTCAAGCTTCTGTGTCCAGGACCCTCTGAACTGGCATCCTTTCCTAGAAATAACCAAACTCAAGCATCACCTTCTGAAAAGGCAGTTAGTAAAGAAACACGGAATTGTTTTGCAGCATGTTCGGATGGGAGGGGTGCTGCATTCCTGGCACCCTCTGCTGAAAACTGGTGTCTGTTCACTCTGTGCTCTGGAAAAATGCACATGGTGCCAGTGAATGGACTTGAACTTAATAGGTTAGTTTGGGAGGGTTCCCCTTCATTTTGTACAACACTAATCATTCAGACCATTCTCTCCAAGAGGAAAATACGTGTTTCAGTATCCTTTAGGGTTTGGGTGGTGTGCATACTCTTGCCATTTAAAAGGCTATAATGATGCATTTCACCCAAGAGGAGTGAGCTAAATAAGGCTTGTACAATTTCTACCTAGTCCACTAATTGTCAGGGTGTCAGCAATATTTTTAAAAGATTTATTTATTTGAGAGAGAGCACAAGTGGGAGGGGCAGGGAGAAGTACAGAGAACCTTAAGCAGATTCCATGCTAAGCACAGAGCTCAACACAGGGCTTGATCTCAGGACCCTGGGATCATGACTGAGCCAAAACCAAGAGTCAGACACTTAACATCTGTGCCACCCAGGGGCCCTAGGGTGTCAGCAATTTTTGATGCATGTGGCCATTGCCCTTGCTGTGAGCAGGGCATGCTGTTATTTCTCTGTTTCTGTCACTCTGTCTAGTTAGTGAAGTAACCAGTGTAACAACCCAGCTTTACTGTATACTCTGCAATAAGCAACAGCCAACGTGCAAAAGCCACTTGTAAAAGTGAGGTGGGAAGATTCCAAAAATCAAATCATTACTTCTATATATTTATATATATAGTTATTTATATATATATATATATTTATATATATATATATATATAATTGAAGAAAGGGTCTACAAAGCATTTTTTAAAAGACCTCAAAACCTCTCCATCATAATATTTCTGTTTTTGATGTATTTCCCATACCATTCATATGCGAATGCACAGCACTCCATTTTGCATTCTGCTCTTCTCATTAAGCTATCACAAGTCCTTTCCTTCCCCATATATCTGGATAATCTTCAGTTCTTTTTATTGGCTCCATCAAATGATACACCACCCTGTACCAGACTACTTCTACAATATTGCATCACTATTTTAACCACGTCTTAATTCTAATAACTACTGCAGTATTAAGCATCTTCACATATAGTACTGCTTTCTTCTTCCTTTGAATTATTTTCTTGGAATAATCTCAGGAATATTGCTAGATCATAGGTTGTGAATGTCTTATGAGCTTATTTTTCATTTCTGTAGTTGGCTTTCTTGTTTGCACAAAAGTAAAATCTGTCACTTCCACCCAACACAAGCATCTCAATCAAGAGTTTTATTTTTACCAAACATTTTGGGTTTATTATTTCATGGGCATGTTTTATATGGCAGAATTAAAGAAAGAAACACAGTTTCCCTTTCCATTATGCAAACCATCAGCACACGAATAAGGTGTATGTGCTGAAACCTATGCCCTTCTGGTTTTCTTTCTGATATTGTATGAAGTGACCCATATCCTACTTATGCATCAAAGACAGTTAATGAGAAAGACAAAGCTCTTGTTCTTTGGGTGAGTGATTCATTGGTTGATTGCCTAGAGTTTTCCACTTGGGAGCAAATTCCTTCTGTGGTTTCCAGAGCTTGAAGAGACATTAGTTTGCTTTTCAATTTACATGGCCATTCTACTGAATCCACTGCACAGCACTCTGCAGTTGTAATAGCCCCGATACATAACTTCACATTTGGAATGTAAAGTGCAACCATTCTTAATAGTTCAGTTTAATGGCCACTCTTTCCTTTCCCCTATGGTTTCTTGTGTATTATTATTTTTTTAAAGCAGACCAACCATTTTAGTGCTACCACATTCTCCACTGAACATACCCCTCTGCAGTGAAAATCCTTTTAAAAACAACTTATAGTCCCTTGGAAAGCAAACCATTTAGGATGAGAAAACATTGATCTATGGGGAAAGATGACCCAATGAGCCCTTGTCTGAAATTTTCCATTTTTTTCCCCTTTAGGAAAACTGAGCATAATCTATATGAAAATGCATGAGCAGGCTCTCTGAGCTATGGAGAGAGGAGTTGTGTAGACCAGTGGGGTTTAAGTAGTTACCTCGAGTGGTGGCAGATTTTAAAGTTGGTGGCAGACTCCCACTTGTATATTTGTTTACTTGAATGACTAGAGCCTGAATTAAAGAAAACCTTGTATTTTTTTTTTTTTTTTTTAACCTTAGAAGTTTCAGGTGACTTCCAATTCCTTTTCTTCCTTACATCCCCTCGGCTGATCCTGGGAATCACAGCCTTACTGGCTCTCGCCTTCAGTGCTGCCTTCAGAGATCAGCAAAGAAAGAGTTCCTGCTCTCAGCTCTTAAGGGGTGGCATCCGTCATTCTGTTACCAGGGTAACCAATTTCAGATGGGTGCAAAGAAGGCAAAAGGTTCAAACATCTTATTTGAAATAATGAAATAAGAATGCAACCTATAACTCCCCTTCTTCCCACCTGTCTAATGTCAATTTCCATGGCAACAAGATCAGAAAGGCCGCTGACAGCCAGCAACTGACAGTAAACTCACATGTCTCTCTAGGTGGCAGGCATCTTTTTGATAACCGCAAATGCCAATTTGTTCAATCCCAAGACATATCATTGGGCTGGAAAGACTCTTATTTGAAGAGTGAATAAAATGGAATCTACCAAGGCACAACATCTGTCCTTCTAACTTCTATCAAACAAATAATTCAGAAATATGGTTCAGTTGATTACTATTGCTTCCCATAATAGCCACTTTGTCAATGTGCAAACCTCCTTGTCTACCATGTTTGTCTTTCTGATTTCTGGACTGATACTTCACAGCATGACAACCATCTCCTCTGGGCTGTAATTTAATATATCATATATTTTGACACTGAAATAGTTGGATTTTCTGAACTTTCAGTATACAGAATGTAAATGTTAGTGTTGATTTTAATCTCTGCAGTAGTGCCTAAACATTTGGTCGCATCGTCTTACTAATTTGTATCCATTTTAGATGTTTGGCCTTCTAGAAGATGTAGACTCCCAGGATGAAATACTTGGAAATCTCAATGTATATGTCTTAGTAGTTAAAAAGCTCTAGGAAGTCCCTGGCATGTGAGGAGCTGAATCCCTCACAGGTAAGCTATATGCTGTTAAAGACTGCATTGTTGTGGCCATAATCCAACTGAACACTTCAACACAGAATGGCTATTTCTTACTAATGTGGGCAAATTAGTAGCAGAAGGGACTCTTCAAAAGGAACAGAGGGCTTCAAAAGAGTTTCAACCCTTACCATTGTGTAGAGATGCTGGATCACTTACATTATGAATTTTAGCCTTTTCAGCTGGCTTTTGTTAAAATAAAAATACAATGGATATTTCTCTGGACTCCTCTACTAATATTAGACTTATTCAGATTAAATCGACTAGATGTTCACCAAGTTTTAAATCAATGGATTATTTGTACTTAGTAAATATCAATTGCTACCTGTTAATGGTGGTATTATATATATAAACTCTGATTTTTTAGCACATACCTGCCTGTCTGATGAAACACATCTATAGAGCAGTACTCAAGTATGACAAGCTCAGCCCCCAGTCCATGCTGCCCTTGTTAGCTACATTCCTCTTAGCATTCATAGCTGAGGGAAACTTTCCCATTAGTCACAACTCAACATGTATTCTGGGGGCGAGGTGATGGAGAGTTAGTTGAGTTGGTTCAATGAGTCATACTGAAAAAGTGCTGACATGGATTTTGGTACTGGCCTTTTCCCTCTCCTGGGGGCAGAAAAACGTTAAGATAAGACACCAGTAAGCTGATTTTTCCACAAGCTAAAAGACATTAAACTTGCCACTTTCCTCTGTTCCTCCTTCTCTTTCTTCACATTGACGGTACAGTTGGGGAGGCTGGCATCCCAACTGGGCTAAAAGCCCTTGATGCACACATGATTTCTTTGAGTTAGCTTGAGAGATATATAAATGTATAAACAAACGAAAATGTGTGTTTGATTTGAACAGAAATTTCATTGTATGTAATGTGTGATTCCTTAGGTTGGCAATTGACAGCTGTTTAAAGCAAGTTGTTAAATAGCGTGTCTTGTGCAATTGTGAGAACTTTTGAAGTTACTTCTTGTCATAGTCACAAAAATATCAGTGACTATCCTGTTCAAATGGACAGTGTTTTTTTCTGGCATTTCCATAGACTATTTCACAAGGTTCTCTCGTCATCATTATTTATACTCTGAGCTACTTTGGTTTATGGGTATTTTGATGTTAGGAATTGTAATCCTGTAATTTGCCAGTAATTGAAATCTTCCAAGTCATTCAGATCAGCATTTCAATGATTCTAGAATGTGAGGAAAATTATAGAAGAAATAAATGCTGATTAAGTAAAACTAGAGTTGATAAAAATATTAGAGCAAACCCTTTAGTCAATACTGAATTATACTTTAGTTTTTGAACTTCAAATAGAAAATAACTACAGGGACATGTAGCCATGTGTAAGTGACACTGCCTGGTGCACTCTTTATTGAATCATAATGTTATTTTAATCACCAACAGAATCCCAGAGCAAATGCATATCCGTACTGCACTCCATAACAATGAAGGTAAAGGAAACCAGGTTTTTTCCAGCCTGAATAGAAAATATTTTCTTTTTTTCATCCAGGATTCAATGGAAGCATTTACTCCATACAAGCAGTAGATTTGATTTCCAACTTTTGAAATGTTAGAGGTAAATGTAAAAATATGGACAGGCCCCAACACCAAGTCTGCTCAGCCTAACAAAACAGATAATAGCATGCTTTTAGAATACACTAAAGTTTAGAGGATACTTCAATTGTATAAAAGGCTATACTTCATTCAACAAACATTCACTATGTTCAGATAACTCTGGAAGGTGCTATTTGAGGGACATAATAATACTATGATTAATATTTATTGAGTATGTCAGGTACTTTACTAACTACTCTATTTGCCAAATTTCACTTAAATATAATAATAATAATAATAATAATAATAATAATAATAATAATAAGGGACGCCTGGTGGCTGAGTGGTTGAGCCTCTGCCTTTGGCTCACGTCCTGATCCTGGGGTCATGGGATTGAGTCCCGCATCGGGCTCCTAGGGAGCCTGCTTCTCTCTCTGCCTATGTCTCTGCCTCTTTCTCTCTCTGTGTCTCTCATGAATAAATAAAAAATTAAAAGAAAATAAAAATAATAATAGTAAAACATGGTTTCTGCCCTAAAGGTTTCTGCCCTAAAGGAGCCAAGTCCAGGACGAGGACTAGGGTGGAAAAGGAGGGACCATTCTTGGGCTCCATGTTTAAGATGCCACCAAAAAAACTCAGTGATCAAGATAAATAATTTTTTACTTTTTACGATTTTATTTATTTACTCATGAGAGACACACAGAGAGAGGCACAGGCACAGGCAGAGGGATAAGCAAGCTTCATGCAGGGAGCCTGACATAAGACTCGATCCCAGGTCTCCAGGACCACACCCTGGGCCGAAGGTGGCACTAAATCGCTGAGCCACCTGGGCTGCCCCTGAAATTCTTAAAGTATCAAAATTAGTGCAAATATCTGTGATGATATGAAGCAGCAAGAAGTCTCATTCATTGCTGGTGGGAATACAAAATAGTACAGTCACTTCAGAAGACAGTTTGGCAGTTTCTTAGAAAACTAAATATACTCTCTCCATGCAATCCAGCAGTCAATCTCCTCGGTATTTATTCAAAGAAGTTAAAAACGTATGTCCACACAAAAACTCCCACATAGAAGTTTATAGCAGCTTCCTTCAGAATTATCAAAACTTGGAAGCAATGGTGATGTCCTTCAGTAGGTGAGTGGATATGGTGGTTAATTTTATGTGTCAACTTGACAGGTCCCCAGTGTGACCAGATATTTGCTAGAACATTATTCTGGTGTGTGTGAGGGTCTTTTTGGATGTGAATCAGTAGACTGAATAAAGCAGATTGTCCTCGCCTATATGTGTAGGCCTCATTCAATAGTCGAATGAACAAAAAGATTGAATAAGAAGAAATTTACTTTTTGTCTGTCTTCAAACTGAGATAGTCTTTGTCTGCTTTCAGCCTCTGACCTGGATTGGCACTATACCCTTGGCTCCCTGGGTTCTCCAGCTTACTGACTGCAGATCCTGGGACTTCTCAGTCTCCATAATCACGTGAACCAATTCTATAAAATAAATTTCTTTCTCTCTCTGTACATATATACATAGATATATATATTGTCTGCTTTTGTTTACTTGAAAAACCTAGGCCAATATAGTGGATACATAAACTGTGGCATATCTAGGCAAAGGAATATTACTCAGCACTCAAAAGAGATGAACTGTCAAGCCATGAAAAGTCATGGAAGAAGCTTGAATGCATATCACTAAGTAAAAGAAGCCAATCTGAAAAGGCTGCCTACTGTATGATTCCAATTCTATGACATTTTGGAAAAGACAAAACTATGAAGACAGCCTGGAGTGGTAGTGGGGAGGGAGGGATTTTTAAGGCAGTGAAAATTCTGCCAGGAACTAATATGGTAGATACACATCATTATAGGTTTCTCAAAACTCGTAGAATGTATGCCACTAAGAGTGAACCCTAATGTAAACTTTGAGTGATAATGATGTGCCAGCATATCAGTTGTAAGAAATGTACTAATTGGGGTGGGATAGTGATAGTGGGGAGGCTATGTTTGCATGGGGGCAATGAGTATATGGGAACCATGTACTTCAGTTGAATCTCACTGTGAACTCTAAAAAAATAAAAACTATTTATTTTTTAAATATTTTATTTATTTATCCATGGGAGACACAGAGAGAGAGTAAGAGACATAAGAAGAGGGAGAAGAAGTCTGATGTGGGACTTGATCCCAGGACCCCATGATCATGCCCCGAGTTGAGGGCAGATGCTCAACCACTGAGCCACCCACACTTCCCAAAATAAAGTCTACTTAAATCTATAATGAACACAATATGAATATTCTAAATAAAGGCCTAACCTTTAATCTTTGTGCCTTTGCCCATTGTTGACTCACTCACTTTACCCTAATTTTGATCCTCTTTGATCCTAGCTTTATGTAAAATTTTGACGCTGTGTTCATCATGAATTTTTTGCTTCAGTTTTGGTTTTTAAAAGTATTTGATTACAGTGTTTTCTGGCACCCCTTTAAATTAAATTTTGTGCCCACAGTGAGCGCCTCTCACCCTAGTTTCAGCCTTGAGTATGACAGATGTTGTACACACAGCTAATTATAAAATAAGGTATCAAATGATACGTTCCATTAAGGTAATTGTGAGAGCTGCCAAAGAGAGGTGTGAAAGATGTTCCACTAGAGGCATGGGAAGAAAATATAACTTTAATTGATTAACATAGATTTACTATTTATATGCTTACATGTGTGTATATATAAATATTATGACTTCCATAGATAATCTTTATAGATTTATATATAGATATAAATTGATACAGTATTTATAAGATAATAAAATAAGGCTTAGTAATATTTAAAAGCAGGTTTAACGTTATAATCCCTACTGAGTCCATATGTCAGCAGGCCCCATGTCCCATTCAGTTCATGAGGTGCCTCAAGGAATGGCAGGGACAGTGGAGTGGAGGTTGACAGTGCTGTCCTCATACCAAGTTGTGATACATTGCAGATTCCATGTGCAGAGGAAGTAGATTTCTGTATCTATCTAATTTTAACTAACTAACTTGACACTTGGAAAGGTGACTTAAAAGCCTTCCAGCAGTGGAACTGGAGGTTGAAATTAATGCGAAGGATACAAACATACACAGCCCAAAGTGCTGGGGCTGACCCTTTTTCTACTTAGAATATTTGGAACTCTTCATCAGATAAATGATGAGATAAAAAAGAGGGATGAAGAGGGCTTCATTAGATCTAACAAGTAGTCTGTTGAGAAGAAAAATTCAAAATGATCAAGAAGACTATTTGAAAAACGAAGCTTACATCTACCCTGGTTGAGAATGCACTTTAACCTCATGTGCTGAGTTCTTGTGTTAAATGATGGGAGGCAGGGAGTACATGGGAGTTCTTTGTAATCTGCAGCCCCCTCAATCTCTCCCTGACCTCACTACTGATGGGGAAGTAGATCATGGTGATAATGGCCCCACACATTATTCCTCCCTGTGGCCACACCTCTTTGCACTGTAATGTCGCTGCTAGTCCCATCAAGTGTCAGGGTCTATTTTTCTGCCTCCTTGAATTTGAGGTCATCTTGAGACTCTTTGACCAATAGCACATGACGGAAGTGATATTGAGTTTCTCTAAAGGCCTTTGAGCTTCCACTCACACTCTGAGAAGGCTGAAAGCATCATCTATGAAGAATTCTAGTCTAGGCTCCTGGGACCTGACTGTTCAAGCAGTGGACGAGGGGCCCTGCTGACAGCCAGCACCTATAGCCTCAGGCAAACCACCGGATGACTATACCTGCATGGGACCAGCAGAACAATGACCCAGACTGCCAACCAATAGAATCTGGAAAGTTAATAAATCATAGCTGCCAATCAATAAGCTTGGGGTGGTAACTGAACAGCAACAAGTAACTGAAGCTGGTGGTCTGTTAAAAATGGAAGCTGGTCTCTAATAGAATGTTCCAACTTTTGTAGGAAAACAGGTTCAAAAACATCACACAACCTTTCTTTTAGGCTTGTGCAGTCCCTGTTCTCTGTCCTTATAGGTGTTCTGAACAGCACCTTGCGTGAAAGGGTCAGCAATTCTTCTAGTTGGATCAGACAATGAGGCCTTTCAGGACCACAGGGCATTCTGGAAGTGAGGAAGGTTCTAAATTGCTGTTCTGAGGGTTTATTGCCTTGTTCCTGCAGGATGGTGGTACATGTGAGTAATTCTAGGGTTGAACACATTTATTTTCCCAATGAAAAACTTAAACCTAACATCCCCATACTAATTAAGGAAACTTGGTGCTATTTTAGATAGTATCTGAAGCATTTGCAGAATCTGGAATATGGACTCTTTTTTTTTTTTTTCTTTTTAAAGATTTTTTTCTTATTAGAGAGAGACAGAGAGAGAGGGAGAGAACATGAGCAGGGAGAAGGGGTCGAGGGAGAAGCAGAGAAGGGAGCAGGGAGCCCAATGCAGGACTTGATCCCAGGACCCTGGGATCATGACCTGAGCTAAAGGGAGATGCTTCACTGATTAAGCCACCCAGATGCCCTGGAGTATGGACTCTTGATTAGGGTTCTTCATTTCTGGGTTAACTGCCCCTGGAGTAGGGATTCCTAAGTAGGGTTCATGCTAACTCACAGCAACCAGGGAGATTGCCATTAACCTGCGTGCATGTATGGATCACTGATTTTATCAGTCTCTTCCCTCACCTCTTTCTCCAGGTAGCAACCCCAAACTTGAGTATACTGTCCTATACAAGGCTGCTGACTGAAAGAGGATAGAACTCTCCAAGGGAGAAGGGCAAGGTAGACAATGAAAGTTTCCAGGGGCAAGGGGACACCCAGCAACCCATCCAAGAGGAGTTAGGAAAAAAGCAAGAAGGCCTGGTCTGACTTTGGACTCCCACTCAGTGTTTTAAGTATTTCCTAACCTTCTTCAGGTTATGGCACATACAGAACAAGAAAATATTAATAAGATACAGTGGAGGAACATAGAATCTGCTTGTGCTGAGTATCACAACACTGGGGACTGTGGTTCCCCCAGTGTGCCTCAGAGCAACCAATAGGAAGATCTGGCTATTTGTTAAAAACCAAAAAACACCCCTCCTTTATGGCATGTGTATGTAAATAAAGTAACAAAAGTTGACTATTTCAACAATCAGTAGGAAAATATCTCACTACCCCTTGAGATCACTGAAGATTCCCTAGGCTGAGCACGCCTGGGGCGGTGAGTCTGCACCCAGTCACATTTAGTCACGAGAACTCAGTAAGAATAAGCCAAAGAGTGTAAGAAAAGAGACTAGTCTAAATTTAAAACTGCATACTGTAGAAAAAAGATTCTTTTATTATTTCCCTAAACTCAGCAAATTAGACACTGAAATCTCAATAGCTACTCATGGGTTAAATGAGAAGAGCTACCAGAAGAACAACCATTCTCAATTAAATTAGGAACAAAAATGTCCCGAGTTGCCAAATTAGCTGTCTCAAATTAGTTGTGTCTAAATAAAATCCAGTCACAAGGGTAAGGATGGAAAGTGCATATACTGAGTGACTGCTATGTTCCAGAGGCTTCTATATCTTACCTTCAGCTCATATAGGGGTTCTATCTCCCATCTTGAAACCAAAAACCAAACTCAAAGCCTGAAATCAAAAAAGCTCGCTGAACTCCATGCCCTTGAGGGACTGCCATACTTGTCCTCTCTGTGTCACATCACTTCTTCTCGGAGTAATCCCATACCAGTTCCCTCCCTTTCTTCACGTCCAACCCTGGTTTAACACACTCAGGTTTCTAATCCCAATCACACCATGGAAACTGCTTTTGACAAGGTCTCCAATGCTCTTACTGCCAAACCCATTGACCAATGTTTTATGTTTTTCTTGTTTAAATTCTCACCAAGCTTTTAAAACAATTGATGACACAGTCCTTTTAGAAACTTTTCTTGGCTTTGGAGACACCAAAGTCTTCCAGGTTCCCTCCTGCCTTCTGGATACTAGCCTCTTTTCATTGGCACTCCCTGTTTCTTTACTACCCTCTAGATGCATTTGCCTTTCTTTCTGTTTCTGAAACATGCCAAGCTTGTTCAGGTTTGTCCAGTGTCTTCGTACAAACTGTTCCTTCTGTCTTGTTGCCACACGGAGGTTCCTTCTCGTCATTCAGCCCAACTATCATTACCTCAGGGTGTCCCCTGACTTCATTACCTACAGTCACTCTCTCACCTCTTTCTGTTATTTTTTTTAATGCACATATTTGCTTTAAATCCTTATTTGCAAACTTACTGTTTTTCTTCCTCCCTAAGACTGTGAACTCTTGAGAGCAAACTTATTATCTGTAGCAACCAGAAGATATACACTATAATAGCTAGCCTCCAAGATGGCCCCCAGTTATCCTATTCAGGCTTTGTGTAATCCCTTCCTACATTGAATTGGAAATGTATGACTGAGAGAATACTTGGTCTTTTGGGTGACTACCTTTAAGGAAACCAGCTGCCATGTTGTGACGTCATCAAGCATCCCCGTGGAGAGGAACTGAAGGCTCTGCTAACAACCAGCACAATTTGCGAACCATTGGAATGTGAGTGAGCTTTTTGGAGGAAATTCTTAAGGCCCAGTTAAGACTTTGGTTGACTTCAGCCCACCTATATCTGACTGCAACCTCATTAGAGACCCCAAGCAAGCTAGAACTGCCCAGCCAAGCCTACCCTAAATTCCTGATTCACAGAAACCGTAAGAGATAGTAAATCAGTATTATTATGTTAAACCATATGGTTCTTTTTTGTTTACTATGTAATGTTAGGTAATTAATACAAATACCTTACTTTATCCATTTGAAGAGAATGCTCAAACTAACAACTGACTTCCTGCCCCTGAGTCATATTTGACTTCAATGTGAATCCCACATTATATCATCAGCCTGTCAGCAAGTATTTATTGATCAGATGGTGTGTGGGAAACACTGCTGAGCTGGAGATACAGAGCTGAACAAGGTATGGTCCCTGTTCTCACGTGGCTCCTGATATAGCTTGGAAGACAAGACAATAGCTATTGATATAATTTAGGAGACAAATAAGGGCATGTAAAAAGTTAATGACATAAAATAGAAGTGTGATGATTTCATAAAATAGAAGTGATGATGATTTCAGAGGACAGGAAGAGATCTTAGAGTTTGCGTACCAATAGAAGTTTTCATGGTAGAGATGGGTATGAATGTACATGAAAAAGTGGTCCAGATCTAGAATATTCGTGGTTATCAAACTTTAGAGTGCATTGGAATCACCTGGAGAGCTTGTTAAAACTCAGATTTCTGTACCCTATATCCAGAGTTTCTGATTCAGTCTGTCTGGAGTGTGGTCCAAGAATTTGCATTTCTAACAAGTTCCCAGATGATGCTCTCCAAGGAGAACACACCACTAAACAGCAACTCAAGTGTGATCTATATACCTGCAGAGTCAGTACGTCCTGGAAGTATGTTAAAAGTGTAGATTCTTAGGCCCCACTCCAAACCTACTGATTCAGAATCCACATGTTAACAAGATCCCCAGGTAACTTGTGGGCACGATAAAGTTCGAGAAGAACTGCTACAGAGGAGAGAGGTCATGCTCTCTTTAGTAAGCTGGGCAAGTGCTGGATTTGCTGAGCATGTCTGAGGTCAGGCATGGCCTGTGTATATGAGAGAATTCTTCTCTATGGTCAGCTCATTTTGGTTTCATTGATTTTCTCAGGCAGATCATTTTTTTTTACTCATTGATGTTTGCTACAGCTTGCTCCCTCATCAGCTTTCTGCAGGTTATTTCAATTCATTTTGATTCATTTCCTCACCAGCTTGGCATTTCTGCCCTGGCACTAGATGATGCAACTAATTGTGCTTTCCTGTGAGTGTCTAAATATGACACAATCGTGGAAAACTGCAAAAGGTCAAGGGGATACTGCCCTGTGCAAAAGCAGAGAGGCCTGGAGGGCTTCTGGAAAGCCAGAGAATTTGAACCAGGGCCAGGCTTTGGGGGCCCAGTGATGTTCATGCTGTTTGCTAAGTGAGAAGTAGGCGACAAAATGAACATTTCTGTGGCAGAGCTTTGAACACAATGGAAAAATTCTATGCTAACTCGAGGAGGAATGGGCTATTTTCCACTGGTGATTATGAGATGGATGTGGTGACATCAGCTTCTCTAATGTTCAGCCCAGGAAATCTTATCTTGAGCCTTTTGTGCTCACATGGAGGCCAAACCACTCCCATGAACAGAAGGGGCTGTTGTGTCTGTGTTGTCATGTCAAGACACAGGGAAACAAAAGCCTGCCACTCAGATCTGCTGGTCTCAAATTTTCCTTATTTCCTGTCTTCTCTTTTTTGTGGGTTTTCATATTTTATCCCATTGACTGAAATCATGCCTTAGCTAATTTCTTCTGGGGGTAATAAGCTCCCTTTTCCAAAAAACATGTTATTGGTGGTGATGGTTTCACAGATATATACTTATCTCTAAACTCATCAAGTTGTGCACATTAAATACCTATATTTTTTGATATGTCAATCATACCTTGATAAAAGTGGTTTTAAAAATAAGTAAATGAAAAGGCATTCTGCCCCCCACCCTTCTTTCAAAAGTCATTTAGCAAACATTCCTTGTCTTTGGGCCAAGATAAGACAATCCCTTTCCTTAAGGAAAAAGACATTTATTTTCAAAAACTGCAAAATAGTGTGGTATGTTATATAAATACTGTTGAATTTATATAATTACTCAGTTGTCTTAGGCAGATGTTCCCAAACTTTCTTTGTTCGTGACATCCTGTAATGTTTTCATGGCACTCCAGGCCATAAGAAATATCTAACTGTTCTGCTCATTAAGTAGTTATGTCCAAACAACTTAATAATACTTGTGTCCTATAAACTTAGTAGCTGTTTAAATACACATAAATTGGATGAGAAAACTCTGTTTTTGTTTTTTTTTTAGATGACCACACTTAACTCTGGATATGTACACTGGTTGGGAACTAAACAACTTTAGAGGCAGATTGAACCACTACCCCTCATTTCCTGACCCATATTAATTTTTTGTGATATAATGTTAAAACCATAAACTAGTCAAGCTAATCATTCATACAATTTGTTCGTCTGGCAATTGTTAAGTACATCTGTGTTTCCCTTGGAAACGTAAAATATTAGGGCACTTGGGTGGCCCAATTGGCTAAGTGTTGGACTCTTGATTTCTGCTCAGATCTTGATCTCAGCGTCATGAGTTCAAGCCCTGAGGTATCTCATGATGTCCCTGTGAGTTTGTTGGGGTGCCCCAGGGGGCCATGGCTATGAAGTCTTACTGAAATGTTGAAGAAATCTGCAGCTCACAAAATCCTGGAGCTTCATATTGCCCACTCTCGTCATGCACTCTAATTTAAGGAAGCACATTCCAGTTAACAAATATAATTAAAAATAAGAGTTCATTTTTTTTCCCGAATGTGTTCTTGAGATGCTTTATTCCAAATAATTCAAATGTTTACACATTTTAAAGCCTCTAATATTGCAGACTAATTAATTTTGTTGGCTCAAAATTTTTTTTGGTCATCGATCACTCTTTGTCTTATACAAACAGTAAAAAGGACCTATCGAATGTCAGCTGCTGAACTTGTACGTAGATGAACACTACCGACATTTGGGTTGAAAATTTTGTTGTGGCAGCTGCTCTGTGCAACATAGGGTATTCAGCAGCATCCTCAGCCTCTCCTCTCTAGGTGTCAGTAGCAGGTTCCCGCCAGTTATGACAACCAAAGATGCCTCCAGATGTTGGCGAACGTCCACTGGGGCAAAATCACCCCGAATTGAGAAGCATCCTCCGTTTGCCAGATTTAGCAAATACAAGAAACCCAGTTAAATTTGGATTTCAGATAAACCGTAATAAAAAAAAAAAAAAGTGTCCTTGACTGTATTCGGCAAGCCTAGGCCACCCAGATGACCCTACAGAGAAGGTTCTGGAAGCACGGGAAGCGCCTCTGCGCCCGGTGGGTCAGGAACCGCAGGGCGGACCTCGCGCGGGGCCGAGGGGTCTCCAGCTCTCGCAGACCTGCAGCAGCGGCCCTCGTCGCAAGGACTGCGCCCCCCGGGGCTCTGAAAGCCTCTCAGGGCCGCGTGCTCGCTCGAAGACTCCCCTAGACCCCAGGCCAGTGGCTTTCCGCCCTGGGTACCCCTGGAGCTTGCAGGAGTTGAGGGGATGTTGCGGGAGTGGCGGTCACGGGGAGCCAGGACTTTTGACCCGCGGGTGAGTGAGGCGCGCGACCTTCGCCGGGTGGATGCGGGGCAGGGAAGCCTCCAGAGAGGGGGAGACCGGCCCTGAGGTTTTGGACTCGGATTTTGCTCACGGTCGTGCCTGAGGACGTGTGTTCTGAATCGAGATGTGAAAGTTGGGAGGAAAGGTGGGTATTTCAGTATGGTTCTGGGATGGGGAGAGGGAGGAGCAAGGTTGGAGTCCGGGGCAGAATGGTGCGTGTTTGGGTAGGGCAGGGACGCAGAGGGAGCGATGTGGGGCCTTAAATATTTTCCGTGGGTCACAGGGAGCCCACCTCAGAACCTGGTCAGTTTTTCACTTTGGACACATCACTCAGCTCTGTAAAGGTGGGACTAGAGGGAAGGGTCAGTTAGGAGACTTGCAATTTGAGCCAGCGTGCTCAGTCATTCACCTCTTTTATGAATTTACATTTAGCCATTGTTTTCCTCCAGAACCCTCGCTGACATTAGCAGTAACGACATGGCCGGTTTACTGAGGCAGTAAGATGACCTTTTGAGGCCGCGGATACCGCTAGGGAGTTCAGGCTTGGTGGAGGGGTACACCTCAACTGCACCCGGTTGGCCTCCGGTAGCTTTTGGCCGTTGAACACATGAAGTTGGAACATGGAGGCAAGCATGGAATTAAAGGGAGTGGAAGGGACAAAGATGAACCGTATCAGGAGTCGGCCTGCGGTTGTTATAAGCCGCGTTGATGGGTATACAAGTATGGGATTGTTGAGTGCTCTGAGAATCTGGCGTTGCAAAGGTGTGACAGCTCCTGAACATTTGTTGTCATATTTATCAATATGTTCAGGAATGAGTCCAACATTAAGAGGACAAATAGTTTGGAGATTAAGTAATCAAGCATTCAGCTGTGGCAATCCCCATGGTGCCTTGTTTGATCAGTTTAGTAGAAGCTAGAGACAGTAGTTTACAATCACAGAGCACAAAACTGCTCTCCCAGAAAGGACTGAGATCTGGGGAGGGGAAGTACGAGCTAGCAGGCTGGAAAGGTCAGGAAGGGAAGTTAACCCATAGCATGGAAAACTGAAAAATGACTTGTTACATCCCTTGTCATGGGTCTAATTTGTTTAAAATCAAATCCTCCTGCTCATTTCACACCCTTTGTTCCACTTCCTTGCTGCAATCCACAGTGGATTACTCCATTACTTTAGAAACTGGCTGCACTTACAATAAGCTAATAACTTATTTTGTGGTTAACGGTGTCAAGATATTCTGGAACATGACCAACATTTATTCTCCCTCCTCTCTCCCTCTCTTTCCCTCTCTCTCAAGAATGAATTTTTTGGTGCAGCACATTGACAGGGAAAATCCTTTCAGTCTCCTTCACAAAACATACTGTTTGCAGGCTCTGAAGTGACACAGGTAGGGGAAAAGGTTTCTCTCATCCCACTAGGCCTTCCTTTGACTCCCTGCACAACCTGCAAATGCTCATTTCCCTCCCATGCACCATACATTACAAAAGACGGCTTGGCTCAATTGATTCTGTTTATGATCTCCAAATCTTAATTTCAAATGAAGCTTGCCTCCTTTTCAGGAAAGAATTATCTTCTATGCAGTGAACCAGAGTCCCCTGAGGCATTCATTTGAGATGCATCAATTCCCTTAAGGTCTCTAACCCATTAAAATATGTACAGTATTTCTGGTTAACTAATGGATCATTGGAAAAATGGAATTGCATACGAGATATAATTCAGAGAAATGCATGTGGGGTTGTTGGCCAGTCCATTCATAGGAACATTTGCTGATTGGGAAAATATTTTATTTTCTTGGCTTATCCTTTGCCAGATCACACAAACGAGTAAAGGTTGTCATTTTTGATTCGTTGGACCTAATTCTGAAGACAGAGCAGCAGTGGAATTTGTGATTTTTGTCACTGTGCTTGATTAAGAAATGAGTGGCTGGAATTTAACTCAGTTGGATCCATACAATCTCTGGATATTACCATTTTTTCCCCTTGTTGAGTACACGTTATTGCTAGATGTTATATTCACTCCTGTCTTTTGAAGGGCCAAACATTTTGAAAATATAATATTTATGAAATTAGATATTCAAATGACAAGTGATTTAAAGCTGAGGAATGGGTGTTGAAAGATCCCAGGACATGCACTAATAGTAATTTTACATTTTTCATTACTGAGGTAATTAAAGAATTCCTTAGGGCTGAATTATAGCAAAAATTTTATGTATCTTTCTACTAAGCATAAACTAATTTTCTTTCCCACTGGACAGTGTTAATTTAAGTAGGAAATATTTTTAATTCTGTCTCATTTATTCATATTATGAAAAATTGCAAGCTTTACTAATTTCATTCAACATTATAAGTGTTCTTAGATTCAGTAACTGGTGGGCATTTAGTCTTAAAGGTTAAGCATATATGAAAGATGTGATTTTTTTTTTTTGTCTCAGCCGTGACCTTTCCTAGTTCATTCCTAATTCCTAGATGCCCCCATGAAAGTCATAGAGTCTGAACCTTTATATCTAAGTCCACGAAGGTCATGAAAATATGCCTGTCAGTTTTTCTTTTAATTTTGACATTGAGGATTATATGAGATACTGTGTGATTTGGGATAGGTCCTTAACTTATCTTTATCTATGGAGGAAATATAATGAGCTAAATTCTCTCCCTCTACCTAATTTTTCAAGTAGCAAGTAAAACGCTTAATGAAGCCCTTTGCCTCTTTCAAGCCACAGGGTGCCATTTTGTGTCATATGGTTTCAGTAGTATTAAGTTTAGGGTTCACTTTTCTGATACTTATGGAAAGAGAGAAAGGAACGTAGCATACAAGAAGTGGTACAGAATCTGATTAAAAACCATTATGTCTGGAAATGGCAAGAAGGAACTGAATTATTACATCCATTCGGGTGTAATAATATTCTATAGTGGCTCACCCATTTGGAAGTTATGCCCAAGAGAATGCAGTGACAGAGAAGGTGAAAGAGGGAGGGTGGAGAGAGAACACTGTACCCGTGTTTGGATTGGATCCATGTGGATCCTTGAGAAACTGTGGAGGGGCTCTGTACTTCATTTGTCAGGGATGGCTTGGGCAGGAGAGGCTAGAACATCCACTGTCAACCTGGGGGAAGGAGAAGGATGATGAGGAGGAGAAGGAAGAAGAGGGGGAGGATGATGAAGAAAGGATAGGAAGAGAGAAGAGCTGCCATTTTTTCTAAGCCTCCCCTGTGCAAGGTGTGCTTTACCAGTCCTGGCCATAATGGGATGAGCTTCACAAGCATCACCTCCTGTGACCCTTATGACCACCCATACTATAATAGATAAGGAAATAAAATATTCTGACTAGGTCATTTGGCTGCGTTCCCATAGTTTGTAGGATTTAAAGTACGACTTTGAATGGAGGACCCATTCACATACTTTTTCCATGGTGTGTTATTATGTCCTTAGATATTCTTTCTGGGTATACTTTGGTGTCTGTTCCACCCCTGGTAACCCATACCTGTCTCAGTGGTTTTCTAAATCAGCAAGACAGGAGGGTCAGACAGGCAGGTGCCAGGCCTTTGCCCAGGTCTGGTCAACTAGAGTCTCTTCCTGTAGGGATACTTGGATAATAAGTGGTTTATATCAGAGGGTATTTGCATTTTAATTGAGGGACTCTTGATTCTATTCAGTTCAGCCAGCCATTGTATACTAAGGATTATTATGGGCCTGGCTCTGGACACCTTGAGATTAAAACACATTCTGTCTTTAAGGCTGACTCATCTAAAAAAAGCCTTCAGGTTAGGAACAAATATGGATGATGGAGTTTCAGATTTCAGAAGTAGCAAGTGGAACAGATCATATAGAACAAAAAATCTTGCTGGAATTCTTCACATTTCTACCACTTGGGTAGACCTGTCCTGCCTGCCTTCAAAACCAGTGAGCTGGGATGATCTGCTGAAATCAATGCCGCAAATCCTAAGGTTTAAAAATTTCCACACCAAAACTTTTCTTTTTCCCCCTTTGAGGTGATCCTTTATGTTTACCTCTACACGTACCTGGTGTGATAGCTGAAAAAGACAGCATCATAACACTACTTTTTATGGAGGTATCAACAAATATAGCAGAGACTAAATGGTTCTGCCAGTGGCAGCCTAATGTAACCCAGAGAAATGAGAGGTGTTTCTGCTGCTGTTTTACTCATCTGTAAAGATCAGGTACTTCTTAATCCTTAGGAAACGATTCACCTTCCTGGAGTCTTTTTTGGTCTCTTTTAAACATTCAAGGCTTCTCTGAGTTCTGGAGTTAGATATTATTTAGAAATGAAGTTCATAAGATTAGGTAGGAATTCTGCATTTCTCTCTGACACATACTCTGCGAAGCACTCTTTCCTGCGCAGACCCTTGTAATCCTGAGGCTCCTTCCAGCCTTCTTATGGCAGGGTGAGGGTAGAATTACTGTAATATTACCCTAATATTAGTGCAGTCATTACAGCATAGATTATGTTGTCCGAAACAGTACTGTTTATATGCTTTTCAAGTCATGGTCTCTAGAAGCAAATAATGAGAGTGTTTGGTTACTATTTCCACATCGATCCTCTCAAATAGAACCACTTTAAGGAAAGCAGAGCAGACTCTGAATCTCTGCTGTTTATTTACCTGCACTGTTTAACTCCATCTGAGCTGTTCTGCTTCTTCCCTCAATTTACTTTTGCAGACAGTCTGTTTCTCCTTTCTTCACAATTGGCATTCAGATACTGAGGCACAATGTCTTATGACTTATTTGTTTGCATGCCTGTCTCCTCCACTAGACTGCAGTCCCTAGCAGCAGGAGCCTGTCATATTCAATTTTGTGCAGTACCTGGCACAGAGTAGTGTTCTTATAAATTAATTTTAAATAATGCTTGAGTTGATACAATGGCTAGGTGCTCCCCTTTTTCTTTTTTAAAAGATTTTATTTATTTATTCATGAGAGACACACAGAGAGAGATGCAGAGACAGAGGCAGAGGGAGAAGCAGGCTCCATGCAGGGAGCCCGAAGTGGGACTCGACCCCTGGACAGTGGGATCATGCCCTGAGCCAAAAGCAGATGCTCAACCGCTGAGCCACCCAGGTATCCCTGGCTAGGTGTTTACTTAATCAGATTTTTCCTTCTCTTTTCTAAACCTTTCATGTTGAATGTGTATTATATAATAAGGCAAAATATTTCAGTAAAATAAGGGTGTTTCTTTTTAATCCTGTGCAAGCATTTCCACTGTTGTATTAAACTATTAACTTTTAAAAAATATTTTATTCATTCATGAGAGAGAGAGAGAGAGAGAGAGAGAGAGAGGCAGAGACTTAAGCAGACACATAGGCAGAGAGAGGCAGAGACATAGGCAGGCTCCCTGTGGGGAATCTGATGTGGGAACTCTATCCCAGGACCTTGGGATCACGACCTGAGCCAAAAGCAGGTGCTCAACCACTGAGCCACCCAGGTGCCCTAAACTGTTAACTTTAAAAAAAAAAAAAATCTAGGCAAAGCATAAATCAGTGCGTGAGCATGTTTTGCAAATGTTTATACTATTTTTTGAAATGCATTTGACCGTTCACAAGCACATGGACCTGTGTAGAAGAAATAATTTCTCCTGTGTTGGCCAAAGGGCTACAACCTGTTGCATATCATTGTCTTCATTCCTTTTTGAGTCATCTTTCCAACCTTCCTATCCCATCACTTAAAAAATCAGCAGCTTAGCCCTAACTCCATAAACAGAAATTATTGAATGCTAATCATTTCTGGTAAGCAATTTAGAAGACATTTAAGTCACTAATATATATGTGATCCCCCTTTTTACTGCAATTTCCAGGGAAAGTGCTACAAAGTGATATGTGGCAATAACAAAGTCGGAAGGAAGGGAATATGAAATTCAGCGAGCAGCGTGAATGATTTGCTGTTAGCATGGGGCCCAATAACACTACAAAGCTATAAACTCTGTCGATCTAGATTGCCCAGTTAGGTGGCAGAGATGCAATTTGTCTTTTCTGAAGCCGCCTGCTGCTTGCTAGCTCCATCTCCTGTCACAGCCTATTAGCTCCCCAAGAAAATTGGTAGGAAATTGCCTGCAGATTGTAGGAAATTGCATCTCCAGGCCCTGGAAAAAATGTAGGATAGCACAACACTGACCCTCCCAGAGCAGCTATTAATACAGCAAAAAGTGACCTTTGACTTGCTGGGAAACGACTTTGCTATTTGCTGAATAAAGACTGTATTATATGTGGCTGAAGGAAGGTGCAAATGATTATCCTAGCGAGGCTCAAAGCCAACCTGCTTTTGAAAGCCTAAATATTAGTTAGATTTTTTTTTTTTTTTTGGTTTATTTGTTTGTTTTAGGTGCAGAGGGTTGAGTGTTGTGGCTCTGCAGGGAGAAAACGGTCCAGTTGACTTGTTTTTGAAAGCAGTCTTTCCCGAAGGTAAAAAGAAAAAAGTAAATTGTCCCAAGGAAATGTTCACAAATTTCTCAGGCAAAAATTCCGGAAGTAAATCTTTCAAAGAGGAGATTAAAAAACAAAGATGAGCACATCAGAGCATTGTTTTGTTTCCCCGTCAGTTCTGCTACATGTACATCTGGGGCTTCCCCGCCCCCTCCCTAATTGCATTTTACAATACCGCCTATGTCTACTCACTTCTGAATTATTTTCTTTATAGACCATCCCCGAAGTTCAGACATCAAGATAATTCAGTGTTCCACAGGGGTACATATTGTGCATATTTTAAGCATCATTAACTTTATGTTACAAAAAAAATCAAGATCCTGACATGGTATTTACAGGCTTGCATTTCTACCTAGAAGGATCTCAGCTCCCATTTACAAGTGATTTTTTTGGAGAGAGAGAATAGCATTTTAGCTGCTCCTGAATAAGATGCCTTCATTGCCTTCGATTCCTAAACACTGTCCCCTAATCCTCCCTTCCTTCCCACAGTACTGGGTCATTCACTTTCAGTGCCCTGGGAAGCAAATCTAAAATGAGGTAGTGGGATGCAGATAGACGAGCTTCTTTGTGAAGGACAGTGTTACCTCATTTATTATTGCACAAATTAAAAAATAGCTAGATGAGACTCCTTTCAGCTTTCCCAGAGATGAAAGATTTTCTTTAGATTTGCTGCTTTCTTATATTTGGTGCTTCTTTCTAGAGAGAAAAGTACTGGACACCATGTCATATCTGAGAACACTGAGTTTAGCCCATGAATTTCTGAGCTTTTTATATAAGCTCTGTTAATTTGCCTATGTGATATTTTTTAAGCTTGTAGTATCTCAGTTTCATTATGTAAAAAAAAAAAAAAGGATGTTCTCTAAGAATGCTCTGAGGTGTTAAATTTTGTGATAAAGGGTAAAAAGGTTGGGGGGGGATAGGATTCAAGACTGAGCTGCCACCCTGCTTTCTGCCTACTTCTTGGGCTTTCCTTGACTGACTGTCATTGGAGAAGAAGTTCTGTTTGGCCAAAGAATCCGTTTTGGAGTCTGCCAGTACCCAATATGCAACCAGCAATTTACCAATCATTATTCATCAAGACTTGCTTATGTCTACAGAAGAGCCCAAAGAACTTCTTAAGACATGACCCCTGGGGACATACTGATTACTGCAGTGAGGGACATTATGTGGTAGAAAGTTCCTTTCAGGAGTGCTGCTAGGCAGTAGAATTTGGTTGATATATATAGCCCCATATTATAGACTAAGGGAAGGAGTATCAAAAGAGGTCCAATTTTATTTATTTATTCATGAGAGACATGCAGAGAGAGCCAGAGACACAGGCAGAGAGAGAAGTAGGCTCCCTGAGGGGAGCCCAATGTAGGACTTGATCCCAGGACCCTAGGATCATGCCTTGAGCCAAAGGCAGATGCTCAACCACTGAGCCACGCAGTCGTCCCTAAATTTGAAAATATTATATTACGTAAAAAAGCCAGACATGAAAAGTCACATATTATATGATTCCATTTACATGAAGTATTCAGAAACAGGGAACTCCATAGAGACGGAGAACAGATGAGTGGTTGCCAGAAGCTAGGGGATGTGGGGGATGGGGTGATGGGGAGTGACTGTTCAATGGGTTTTCCTTTTAAAGAGATGAGAATATTTTGGAACTAGATATAGGTAATGATTGGATAACCTTGTGAATATACTAAATGCCACTGAAGTGTTCACTTTAAAATGCTTAATTTTATGTTGTGTGAACTTTACCTCAATAAAAGAAAGACATCTAGTTAAATTGATGAATAAAAGGACAAATGCAAGAACATATAATTACTTAAAATTTAAAATGGAGATTTTAGCCCAGGCAGTATAACTCTGGCCACAATACAAACCACCCTGTACCTTTCTTATGTGCCTTTGTTTCCATTCTAATCTTTGACCATGATGTTGATTTGAGAAATGACTGGAAGTTCTGATGTCCACAGTTCCAAAAGCTAATGCTAGTGCTGATTCTGAGATGATTTATGAATACCATTTTTCCTACTGGCTCCTTCAAAATCAAATTCAGGTGCCAAGTCTTTTCTGAAAGGTTTCTAGTCTTTCCAGAAGAAAGAGATCTCTTCCTTCTCTGAATGATATTTATCTACCTTTTTAGGGCTTTACTCACTTCCTATCTTGGATTATGGTTGTTTATTTTTCAGACATGCCTTACCTCCTGTACTTGAGGCCAGAATCACATCCTTCTCACCCCTCTGTTCTCACAGACACTAGGGAAGTGTGTACTCAGTAAACATTGGAGCTTTTGCTCTTATTTTCTTCTCTACCTGAAATGTCCTTTCTAGGAGAATTCCACAGCAGTTCTTTTCCTCTTTCTATTGAAGATGCTGGATTTCTTTAGGGATCTACCCATTCCCTATTCTCAGTGTCCAAAATTCAGGTTGGGTGGAATGCCTCCCTGCAGGTATGCCAACCCTCCAACCATCTTCAGCCTGTTCCACATTTTAGACTCTTGCCACAGAGATTCCAGATTTGGGCCTATGTAAACAAACCTGGAGCTGAAGATGACCACTGGCCATGGCATGGGAAGAGCTTGCCTGGGAGTAAAGTCAACATGACGAAAAGCAAAGCTGAGCAGAGGAGAGAGTCTGGTTCTGAGCATATTGTTTGGATACCAATGTTGTTCCAGTCTGGGGCCAGATTTGCCCCTGGTCTCAGTTTCATGAGCCAACTATTACTTCTTTTTTGATGAGGCCAGTTTGAGTTTGACATTTGTCATTGAAAGATTCCTGTGATGCATTCTTGTTATCTCTTCTCTTTGTTCAAAACATCCTTCCAGGCTTGGGTAAGATCAGATATTCCCTGGGAAGTCCTCACATCTCTTCTTATATTTTTATTTCATTCGCTCTGTTATTTACTATTCTACTTTCAACAGAGATTTATTGAGCATTAGAACAAAAGCAGATATATAAAAGAATGAGACTGCCTTTGTTTCGAGGGAGTGATATTTACAGAAAACCTTACTTTTAGGCAATTTTGTATAATTTTATTTATCTCCTTTAATCCTTACATTAGTCTTGTGAGATGACTATTACTACCTGCATTTTACATATGGGGAAACTGAGGATCAGAGAGGATCAGAGGTTATAAAATTATTCAGATGAATGATCTCACAGTTTGACCATTTGGACTCTAATTTGAACATCTACTTACTTTGTTCTTCCATTGCAGTCTGCCTTGCGTTATGTATTTTTTGTCTTCTCCACTAGATTCTAGATCCCTTAAGGGCAGGAACTATGGCTTATTTATTTTTCCATCAACAACAACCTTTAGCATAGTCTCTTGATGATAGAATTTAATAAGGTTTTTTTTGTTTTTGTTTTTGTTTGTGTGTGTGTGTGTGTGACTTGATAGGTGAGTGAACCACAGTTGAGGGAATCATTTGTGTCCTTGGAATCCAAACAAGAATTCACATCTCCAGGTTCAAATGAGCTAGAGATGCCAAAATGCTATTTCTGAAACTCAGAGTATTATACACCTGTATAGTCATTTACTTCCTCTGAGGCATCACCCCTGTCATGGGAGCATGTGTGTGTGGAGCCCTCAGGATTCAGAATCAGTAAAGACTTACCATTAAATGAATGATGTTTTCCCTTCAGCGCAACTCACTTGCAAGGTCATATGTATAAAATTTGTAAAAGTAAAAAAGTAAAACATTTGAAACATCTAGTTTAAGACCATGATCTCTTTCCATTCCAAATTTCCTTCCACTATGCTATCTCTTGCATAGGGTGGTATTGGAATGGCCATGTGTGATGAGAATCTAGCTAAGAGGAAATTGGGTTAGGGATACAGGTAGTTTGGGTTTGGTGAGATGTATTTACATGCTTCATAGTCATTTTCAGAAGTACATAGAGAATATTTACTTAGAATGAGAATTATGCTAGGTGTCCTGCTATGGGAATGGCTCCTGGAAGGTTCCTAGTGCCCATTGTGCTAGCTGACCTGGTGTTATGGCATGGAGGGTGTGAGGAATGAGTGGTCTTGCACTATGAATGTGTCTCATAGCTTAGCAGTAGAAGAGTGTGAGTAGTGGAGGAAAAACAAAATTTGAAACTAGAGTCAGGAACTAATAGGGAAAATTTGTCCAATCCTTGGTTCTTAGTAGAAAATTTGGTTTTCATCGAAGCCTAGTAAATGAAAGTTCTTTCCTCTCAGGAATATAGTCTGATAATGTAACATACACAGTTATAAAAACACCATAATTTTTTTCCTTTGTGATGGGAATTGAAGAAAATACAAAATTGGTATAGGGCCTTGCAAGGTACCCATGGGAGTGAGGGGCCCTGAAGCTTCAACTGCTTCATGGTAAATCTGCCTCTGAAAATGCTTTTCAAAATTGTTGTTGTGTGAAGAGATGGTCAAGGATGCAGACAAAAAATTCTAGGGAAAAATATTAGGGCAGTGCATCAGGAAGTTACAAATGTCAGTTTTTTCAGACATCTTGTGATTTTTGTGATATTTTCCATTAAAATTATTATGTGTTGTGATTTTTTTTTCATTCTAAAGAAATATTCAGTAAGTATTCCTTTTCCTAAAGAGCTCCTCCCTCTCTCTGACAAAAATATAAATGCTCCAAGCCTGCAAAGTCTGGATTTGCCCCTGCTGAGAGTAACTATCAAATGACTTTGGTTTGGTCATTTCCCTAAACACTTGTGAAATTCATCTCACAGTATATCACATCCTTCTGGAGAAGTATTACCTTCCAATTTTCTTCAGGACAGGGACATGACATGTTTGTGATTTCTGTGCTTACAAATTCCAAGGTGATAAGATTCCTCTTGCTTTCTAACTATGCAGTAATTTCTTTGGATTCTGTGTAATAACAGCCTCGGAATCTGGGAAAGTTTTTTTTGTTTTTGTGTTTGTTTTGTTTGTTTGTTTGTTTTGCCAATGAGTAGTACACAAGACAAGACTTTTCGGCTTAACATTAAAATATTGAAATTGTGTATTGTAGTGGAGTACTACTAGCTACAATTTATGCACAAATAGGCCAAGGCCCAGGGAAAAAATTGCTTTGCCCAAGTTCACAGCATAATGAGTATCAGAGCTGCAATTACAATTTTCCAACTCCCCAACTGTACGTGCAATTTGCAGGTTTATAATCCTGTACAAAAAACTGACAGAGAACACAGATGGGCTTCTAACCCCTGCTAATGAGAGCATCACTCTTCATTGCTGGGATAATTAAGCAAATATTTAGTGGTCAGAAACCCACCCAGACTTTAAATAAAATCAATCAAACCCCAGTCCCTTGGGAGATGTTGATTTTGGAATTTTTTTTGACTCTGAAATGTAACTTCGTGGTGTGTGTGTGTGTGTGTGTGTGTGTGTTGTGTGTGCGTGCGTGCGCGCGCAGTTCTTATTTTTATGATTTAGAGCAAAAGAGAGTTAGTTCATTTGTACTATGCCCACTGAAAAGCCACATTCCCCAGAAAGACCATGCTTCTGATACTGAAAAGGCACCAGGTCAGGAGAGCATTTTCTCTTTGTTGATTGCTCTTTTTTTCCTCAGAATTTTCCTTTTTCCTTATGGAATTAGACCCTTTAAGTAAATTGCAAACAGTTCCCCCTGTGTGAAGCAATGTCTAGCCTAACACACTACCTGACACAGTCATTGACATTTCTTGTGTAAATAACAGCAGCTAGATTCAGCACTTTGAAGAATGAGTTGAAAAAATAATGAATTTTTTTTTCTGAGATAAAACACACTATATGTTCAGAAATTAGAAGGGTCTGAGGTAAAAAGAAGAGCAAATTAATACACGATTATTGTTTATTTTTGTTATAACCCATCCATTCAACCTTCCACTCCAAATTCTCCTTACTCAGCTATACCTTTTTTCCATAGAATTTATCACCTATGAATAAACTATAGAATGTATTTATTTATTGAGACTATGGTTTATTATTTGTCTCTGCCTGCTAGAATGTAAGATCTAAGGGGACAAGAATTTTTATCTGAGGGTATCCCAAGCACCTAAGGTAGCACCTGGCATATAATAGGAACTCAAGAAATAGTTACTGAATGACTATGTACCATGTTTCAGCACTTGGAGAGCAAAAAAGTAAATATAATATTGCACTTTCCTCTGAGAAGCTTTATTACTTTTTCCACGGATTGAAATTCCAGAATTTTGGCATTTAATATTTATACTATTTTTTCATATCTTTCCTATTTAGAACCTTGATTTGTTTGAGGTGGCAATATGTTTGGTGAAAATAGCCAGCCCATTAGTCTAGCCTTTCTTGCAGCTTTTCCTTCAATTCTGGCCAGCAAGACCTGAGTTGAATTCTATAAGGGATATGTAGGAAAGTTTTGCTGTCTTGAGATAGACATTTCATTTTCCTTTGTCACTGATTTCTTCTGTGTGTCTGAATTGTGACTGCAGGTATAGCTGCCATATTGGGACCATGAAGATGAAAGCAAAGTGCTAAAGATGGCCAAGTGAAAAGATAGAAATAGAGCAGGATTGTCTACTCTTCCACTTGCCACAAGAGAAAAATAAAGCCCGATTTGGTTAAGCTTTTTTTATGTGGATCTACCTTATGTTGAACCCCAGAACAATCCTACAAAATGCACTCATATCAAATTGCAACTTAACTAAATATCTTTAATATTATTCATGATCCCAGTCTTCCAGAGAGTTAAGGCCATTGGGTAAATTCTACGTTTTGGTGTCTTCCTATCCTGGACCCCGGGGGTTCCAGAAATAGAGGAAGAAGGAAGAAGACAAGTGAAAAGGATTGTTGTAAGCCCTGTTTTAAGAAAAACACTTAATAGATCTAAATTCATTAAAAAGCTAGATGACAAAATATCTGCTCTTAGCAGTAGTCACTTTTTTGCAGAGGCATTTTGTTTGTTTTCCTCCTGTCCGTAGATTTATTGCTATCCATGTGCAGGGACTATGTAGAGGTACTAAAAAATCAGATTGTAGAACTGAATCATTTGAAGATCTTTTGTGCTGATACAAGTGGTTGTTTCAACTCAACAGAAGTATATGATATAGGTATATGTTTGAATGTGTAAGAGTGTGTGAGACTGTCCTCTTTGTATCCTGAAACTAGCCTGTAAGTTTTCTCTTTAACTTAGCCAGAATAATCGTTCCCAGTAGTCACTGCTATTTTGATATTTGCACAACAGTTAAGTGTTATTTATTTATTTATTTATTTATTTATTTATTTATTTATTTAATTTTGGTTGATTAGTTGGAGGCACCACACAAAAAGTAAAATATTCCCCTTATATCTGGGAAATTGTGTGTGCCTCTATTGTAGGTTTCCAGATTTGGTGTTGTGGTTTTTGTTGGTTTATTTTGGATATAAAGGCAATCCTATAGAGAGAAACTTATACTTCCATTCTGCAAAAAACATTTAGTTATATTAGCTGTAGATTTGTGGCTTTTTAAAAAAAGATCCTATCTTAATATAAAAAACCTCTCTTTTTAAAACCTTTTCAAAAAAATTTTTTTTAAAGATTCTATTATTTATTCATGAGAGACACAGAGAAAGAGGCAGAGACACAGGCAGAGGGAGAAGTAGGCTCCATGCAGGGAGCCTGATGATCCCAGGACTTGGAGATAACTCCCTGAGCAGACGCTCAGCCCAACCGCTAAGCCACCCAGGCATCCCAAACCTTTTTAAAATTTAAGGTGGCAGTTTCCTATGCTTCATTCATTCATAAAAAAAAAAAAAAAAAAAAAAAAATCAGTTACTTCCCAGTTCTTTTTTTTTAAACCTCTGCAGGAGTGCTTTGCCACTATGTTCTTTTGAGGAAATTTGTATTATGAGGAGAAAAATGAAAGAGGTAAAGAATAAGGCTGCTCCAATTCTGATCAGTTTTATCTATCCTAGAAAATTCCAAGATCCCCCGCCCCGAGAAAGAATTTTAATTGTAGTTTATATGACTTGTTGTTTTTGGATTCTTCTTCCCCTTTTATTATTTAAGAAATTGATTCCTAATTTCAAATATATTTTTTATCTCCTTACATTTGTTTTTAATGAAAATGTGAAGACAAAATTGATTTATTCCACAATAAAACTCAAACATTCTGTCATTAACTGAAACGGTCTGAGGAACAAGTATTACCTTAATTCTGTCTTGGAGGTCTTCTCAGTATTTGGAAATAAAGACAGAGCTTACTACCCCCCCAACCGCCCCCCACACACACACACAGTATTCATTCTTCCATTTCTCTTTATCAGTAGAATTCTGGAATCCAGAATAAGGATGCCATATGTAGCTAGGTGAAGTCACATGAGTAAATTGTGGCCAGAATTGGTGTGTACAACTTCTGGGAAGTGGAAGTCTTTCTCCTTTTCTTCTCTTTCATTCATGGTTTGTGAATGTGATGACTGGACCACTTAAAGGAATTTTTTTCCATGTGTATTGTCTTAGGAGTCAGAAGGAATACTTCTCTCATACCTAAATAAATGGGGTTTGTGGTTAGAAATTCTCATGGTATAATTTTTTTCTACGTCATTTAAATCCAAAGCCAAAGCTCAGTGAAACATGTATGCCCAGCATATCCCTCTATAATGTATATGGATGTTTTTTTCCTCTGCCCTCAGAGTGTGTATTTGGGCAGGCAAGGGAGGGTGTGTGTGGAGGGGTACTTTATGACAAAGCTTTTCAATATAACTGTTCTCATGCGAGAGCTGGATACAGCCCAGGGAAATATGAATTATAAGCCTGGCTTCCTTTTTTTTTTTTTTTTTTTTTTTTAGGATTTACTTATTTTGGAGAGAGAGAACACATGAGTGGTGGGGAAGGGCAGAGGGAGAGGGAGAGAATCCTAAGCAGACTCCGTGCTGAGCATGGAGCCTGATGTAGGGCTTGATTTCATGGCCCTGAAATGATAACCTGAGCCACAATCAAGAGCTGGATGCTTAATTGACTGCACTACCAAGGTGCCCCTGAGTTGTAGGCCTCATGAGGATTTTTAGATAGTCCTAAGATAAGTTCTTTCTTTACTGCTTGCCTACTTTTCTAGATTCACACTTTTCATCTCTGGCCTCTAATCCACCCTTATATTTTCCTGCTAGCCAAGCCATGCATTCAAATGACATTTTAAATATTTTACTTAACATTTTAGCTCTGCTGGGAGGGATGAGTCTGCCATGTTGCTGAAAAAGAATTCTAAATTCTATTTGTTTCATTTTCAAAAAATAATGCTTACTTAATTTCTTTATATTCATCTACATTACTTCTTTTATTATCCCCTCATTCCTTAAGTTAGACACCAAGGTGGGATTTCCCTTCATTTCCTTCTTTCTTTTATTCCTTCCTTTTACTCTTTTATTTTGTTTTCTTTCCTCCTCTCTCATTCTTTCCTCCTTCCCTCTCCCTCTTTCTCTTTTTTTCTTTCTTAATCCTTCTCCTTTTTAAAAAGAATCCATGAATCTAAAGCCCAAGGTAGCAATGCTTTTAAGGAAGAAGTAAAAGAATCACTGTTTACTTACACATTTATTGAGTGCCTCCTGTGTGTCAGGTACTGTGCTTGGAACTGATACATATGAATGAATAAAGTTCTTCCCTCAAATAGGCAGTTATGTGGGGTGATGGTACAGTGTGGGGTGCTATTGTGGGGGAAGTACACCATGCTAAGTGATCACAGAGTATGTGGAAGGTTTTCAAGAGGAGGCCATCATTAAGGGTAATCTGTATATGAGAGTTCCTCTTTGAGAGACGACCCACCTGCCCCACGAGCTAATATAGTAGGTCAGGAGTGAGTGACCAAAGTAGTCCAGTCCCTGAAATTGGAGTTCTATGTGGAAAACAAGCACTATATTATTATCGCTGTGTTAACATATGTATGGGCCTTTTTTTAGTCTGGAAATAATCACAGAACATTTTTCCTGTAGCAGCAGAGTTAAGCAATCACATCCAGGAAGAACAGGAGGAATCTTCTGCTTCAGAATGGCTGGATAAAATGGTCAGGGAGCTCTGAATTCAAGAAACAGACCCCCAGCGAGTCAGCACACAGACATCTATCAAAGGATAAAAGAACTGCCCATAGGTTCTTTATAATCACAGCTTGGTGACCTCACATAATCCTTTGCAAAAGAGTTGGCGTAGGCCATTACAAAAAGTATTATGTTGCACTCCAGTACTGAACGTATCCTAATTGAGATGGGTGAAATAATGACCTAGAGATAGGATTGTTTTTGGAGGCTTATTTTGCAGTTAACCTAATGTATAGTGGAAATAATCACTTTCTTAAAATCCAATCTGTTTGGATCATGCTTTATGCTAGTATCCCAAGACCCGTAAATTTTTGTTAGTACAAAAGTACAAAATGAGAAAGCAGAGAACTCCAAGAACTGCAGGCTGATAGACGTTTCTGGATCCATAATGCCTCTTTCTTGGTTGGCTCGTCCAGGGCCCCACAGATGACAAACTGCATGTGCTCCTGGTTGTAGATCACAGCTGAACAAACTGCTCCAGAGTGTGAAAGGTCAGCACAGTGTAAACAGAAATCAGCAGTGACCTATGGAGTCTTCTCAAGACATAATAAATACCGTCTTCACGGTACTCCCCACCTTCTGCTGACTCAGGTATTCTCTAGCACCATGTGGCTTGTTTCTGGAGCAATATTTCAAATCCAGCAGACCATTGTATTTGGAGCAGAATTTTCTAACTATGCTTTTAATTTTCGCAAAATAACTTTCAGCCCCTTCTGAAAATGTAATCATACACAGGGAGCTTCATTGGGGAAGAATAAAATACTTTTTACAATACTCCTTTAGCTTTGGCTGCTACCATTAGCTTTACTATTCTATAAGAATTTCTTCTAGGTTTAGAGGATAAAAGCAGAATTTTTTTTTCAATCCAGATAGAATTTTGTGGCAGAATCATTAACTTTTACTCTCCTTGAAATCTCCCAATGACATTTTTTTTTTCTTTTCTGTACTCCTTTATTGAGAGGCATCCAGGCCAGTGTTACCTCTTGCTAGAGCAGAGTTGGGCTCACAGTCATCCTGCTCCCTTCCCGAGGATAGCCACAAATCAATCAGGAGAGCCTGCACTAGTCCTTGTCCATGTTAGATGAAAAGATTCTCAGATTGCACTTTGCCTTCAGCTAGCTCATACTACCCTGGGGAGGTAATTTAAGACAGAGTTGCACACCTGAACCTGAGGTGCCTGGATCTAGTGAAAGTAGACCATACACTATGTTCCCTGTGCACTCCAGGGCAAAGTTTAGGAAGCTGTGTGAGTATATGTGGGAAAGCTTTCCAATTCCCATCATGTGCAAGATCACATAGATTTGCTTGTCTAATGGGATAGCCTTGCAGAAGACCTAAAGCTCCTCACAGAATAATACTGACACTGTGCCTCTAGACATAAGTGTAGACGGGTGATAGGAGGGAAAACTTCCCTCCTCTCCAAGCCAAACTAAACAGAAAGCCCAATCCATAACCTACAATAACTTAACCCAGATGGTCATATTTTCTTTAGACTGCTAACCATTTCCAGTGAATTCATTAGTTTCAGTGTTTCTTCTTTTCAATTCTTATAGTTAACATTTGGCTTGCCAAATTCTAGGCATCCAAGAACAGGAGAGATCAGATGCTTCAGATTAAACAGTTCAAAGTCAGTGACATTTAGTTAAAATAAACAAATGGAATAAAATGGACTGCAGACTCATAGGTCCAAAAGTTAAAACTCGTTGACTGAGACTTAGTGCTATTACTCAGAAGTGAAGAGTTCATGAACAATAAAGCCAGTAATAATGGCACCAAAGATAAAATGGGACTGTTATGTTGAAGGAATGGTCCAAACTTACCTGTTGTGTGGCATCATTTTAAATCCCAGCAAAATTTCAAAATGAAATAAAACAACTGGAACAATGAGAAACTAAAACAGTGGGTAAGAATATGTTGGTCATTAACATCTTCAGCTTGGCGGGTTGTGATGATTCAGGGTAGGAAATCATACGGGAAGGAACAAAATTAAAAGTTAGAACAAGAACCCAAAAAAGTCTGACTTAGAGAATTATGTGCATACATTTATATTTTAGCAATTCTTCATCCCTTACTAAATGCATTTGAAAGTGAAAAATAAGGGCTCATGACTGGCTAAAAATAACTTCAAGACCTCTCACCAGTCATTTTTACCCAATACCCTTTTGCTTTCCAAACTTATCACTTTGCTTGGCAGATAAAGCTGTTCTTAGCCTACTTTGAATACTATTTCTTCTTTGGCCTTTATGTTTGCCCTGTATATTTGAAATTGTCCATGGTCATCTCCCTTTACTTCTTCACAGCACTTCTTAAATCTAGCACCTGCCTGATTTTCCCAATTTAGAAGATTCAACTTATTCTTCAATACAAAAGGAAACATACCTCTCTCTCTGGACATCTAGGTACCATTCTCCACACGTCCTCATGGTCTTTGTTGGTATATGTACTTTGTAAGGACAGGAGTCAGGTGTTTTGTAAGCTTGTATGGTTCCTCCTCCAATGCCACAACCCATATGGGTACTCAGTAAACGTTGAAATGAAGTGAATTGCTTTCCAGTGCATTTATTGGCACATGTACTTCAGTAGGTCAGGATACATCTGTTTTTTTGCAACACTTAGTGATTTTCTTTTTCTTTTTTTTTTTTAAGATTTTATTTATTTATTTATTCATGAAAGACACACACATATTCGATTAGGGTCAGAGGCAGAAACATAGGCAGAGGGAAAAGCAGGCTCCATGCAGGAAGCCTGATGTGGGACCCGATCCCCGGAATTCGGGATCACGCCTTGGGCGGAAGACAGATGCTCAACCACTGAGCCACCCAGGCATCCCTAGTGGTTTTCTTTTTGAATGATTTTCTGACCAGGTCGGAGTTGTTAGATGTCTCTGAAAGTTGTTCATGGCTTGCTAAACAAGGAAGCAGTATGATTATATTACTGTACTGTAGACATGTCCCAGGTTTTAACATCAAGGATATTCTACTTATGTTTTACAAATGGTGTCCTTTCAAATGGTGTCCTTTCTCTTTTGTTCTTGTTTCTTCTTCTGCCCTCCTTCTATTCCTTCCCTCTTTCTTTCTTTTTTAAAATTCTTTTAAAGATTTTATTTATTCATAGAGACACGGAGAGAGAGAGAGAGGCAGAGACACAGCCAGAGGGAGAAGCGGGCTCCATGCAGAAAGCCTGACATGGGACTCCATCCAGGGTCTCCAGGATCACGCCCTGGGCTGCAGGCGGTGCTAAACCGCTGCGCCACCAGCGTGCCCTCCTTCCCTCCTCTTTCTTTCCTTCCTTCTTCCTCTCTCCCTTCCCCTTCCTCTCTCTATCTTTTACTTTCTTTTTAAACAAAGCTCTCTTACGAAACTGAGACATTTATAACAGGATCAACAGCCATGAAGGACTGCATTTTTCAGCCTGGCACAGCTGGACAAATACAACTCTAGAAGCCTGGCCTCATACCTCAATTGAGGATGGTGTCAACAAGTATGAGCTGAATCAAGGCTGGCCGAGATCTCTGCTTGGGGATGGCATTGGTTCCAACAGCGGGAACGCTGAGTTTCTAGCTTCAGGCTTTCAGTTCTCTCTATATCTTAATGGCTCACAGCCCTTTTATGAGACAGCTGTATAACAATGTGCTTTTATGACAGCCTGATTCTTTTTCCCCTTTTAAATCTCAAACTGTACTGTATAAGACATTCTGTCTCCTATCATTCCATCAACAAGGCCTGAATAGCCAAGGCAAGTGCTCCTGAAGCACTTGTTTATTTCCTTGGATTTTTTACCCCCATAATAAAAGAATAAGGGGAAAGGAAGGTCCCGGATGTGAAAGATGGCTGGTAAAGGCCTCTGTGTGAGGTCCTTGGTGAGATAATCTCATTCTAAAGATCTGGGTGACTGGAATTTCCTTTCCTCCCATCCCCCGCAGACAACCCCCTCCCCAACAACCTTCTAATACAAATCCTTAAGCATTAAGTCAGGCGGAAAATGAGTCTACTCTACATTTATCTTCCTGAATGGCAGTCAACTCCCGCTTAATCTTTCAACATATATTTGTTCAATGGATCAACAGATTGTGTAAGCAGCATGACGGTTGGGTTTAGAAATGTGTCTGCTCATGTTTGGTTTGTACTGAACCATTGACCATTTTGTTTGTGAATCCATCATAAATTATATCTCCGAGTTACCCAGCACTAGGAATGGGGACAGAGGACAGTGCTCATACAGGCGGAAAGACTTTTAGTCACTGTCATTTTCCAGTATTGAGAATGCTGACTTGTTTTATTTTGGAATGCTTTTTAATATTTTCAAACTAGAAAACCTCAATTTTAACTTTTTTCCTCTTTTCCCAAAGGTGTCTCTTATATATTATTCTGCTGTCCTTGCCCCATTAAAATTAAGTAGGCTTTGAAGGCACAGAGTAATTAGTAAAATAGTGTAACATATTAATAAGAAAGTTAAGAATTAAAAACCTGTGACTCTGGACATATTGGTTTGAATCACTCCTTAAAAACAAAAAGAGTTTGTGTGTTAAAAGATTGAGGCATTGATCAGTGAACTCATCACACAACTGATTTGACCTTTTTTAAAAAAAATGAATTGTCAGTTTCATTAAATTTTCAAGTTATTATTCAACCAATCAACAAGTACTTACTGTGTTCCTACTGTATTAAAGGCAGTGGAAAAAAATAGAAAAAGACAAAGACAGATTTCTGACCTCAACAATTTAAATCAAGTTGGAGGAGTAATAATATGTGTTTTTAAAAATGTATTATGAGGGGTATCCCTGGGTGACTCAGTGGTTTAGCGCCTGCCTTTGGCCCAGGGCATGATCCTGGAGTCCCAGGATTGAGTCCCACATTGGGCTCCCTGCGTGGAGCCTGCTTCTCCCTCTGCCTGTATCTCTGCCTCTCTGTCTCTCTGTGTCTCTCATGAATAAATAAATAAAATCTTTAAAAAAATAAAATGTATTATGAGGATTCCTAAATAAAAATGAAGAGATGAGAAAATCTGTGTTGTAGTAATTTAGTTTCTTTATAAGAAGGAATAGTTTGCAGGGACATTTTATTTATTTGTAAACTGTTCAGCAGTATTTACTAAACGCAGTATTTTTTGGGCACTGAGTGCATAATGCAAAGTAAGATTTACTTGCTGTCTTCATTATGTGCTTAAGATTAAAATAGGAAGAATGAAAGTAGAGGTGTGGATGAGGAAGGAAAATTGATGTCAGCCCATCACACCCATGTCATGTCCAATTCATGTCCAAGTCAGACCTGCATTGGGGAGCTACAAGAATATCTGCTGGTTCTCATAAGTAGATTTTGAATGTTATAGTGGAAACTTGTTAGATAGATAAGGGGACATTTCCATATATTTTAAATCTTGTATTCTTATATTTCAAAATGGAAGCATAAATCATACTTTGAAATAATCAAGGCAGGATTTTACTTATATGAGTAAATGATATATTATTTTTTTTAAAATCTACTATTGATGTTACATTTTAACTATTCAGTTACCCCTGTGCTTCTATTGCCTTACTGACTTCCTATAACAATTCTGTCAGCTTGTAAAAGTGTTATTGTCATCAGAAAGGGAAGGAACCTGCAAGTTCTGGTGGGCAAGTACCCAAGGTCATGGAGCCTAGTTAGAGGAAGATTTTTTTCTTTTTTAAAGATCTTATTTATTTATTCATGAGAAACAGAGAGAGAAAGAGGCAGAGACACAGGCAGAGAGAGAAGCAGGCTCTCCGCAGGAGCCCTATGTGGGACTCGATCCCGGGACTCCAGGATCACACCCTGAGTCAAAGGCAGATGCTCAACCGCTAAGCCACCCAGGCGTCCCTAGAGGAAGATTTGATACCAGTTGTCTAGGCCTCTTGATTCCTAGCTCTGGGCTTTATTCTCTTTACATTCAGCATCCCTTAAGTTTCACAATGAAGGGTAACAACCTCTATTTGAAAACTCATCTGTTGATTCTCTTTTTCTGCTGGGAAACATTAACCAGTGCTTTTCTTTAGCTCAAGATATATTTTAGTATTTGTAGGTGAATTCATCTGCAGATACCAAGACAAATTCTTTGCCAATGGAAATGACCTGTTATGGTGATTCAGTACTGACTGTCACTACACACATTGAATGTTGAGTAGCAGTAATAGAATCAGATACATAATATCCAATAAACAAAATGCCAATAAAAAGTCCTTTAGGAAACCTGGATCAGGAGACATTCAGGCTTTGGAGTGTTTTCCCAGGTTTGATGGCATTGAAAGTCACGGAGAAGCTGTAGTCCTAGACTCAAAATTGATAGTGATGGTTTCCTTGATTGCAGAAAGAGAAACTCACTGAAGGCAGTCCAAGAAGGAAAACAGGTTCTTATGAGATTTCATGGGGTCTGTCAGGAAATAGAGCTAGGTGAGGAGCCTTACAAGCCCTGTTGCTTGGAAGACATGGAAACCATGTAGGGTTAGGCAAACTTTGGGTTAGGGAACTGTTCTGGGTCCAGTCACCTGAGAGACTCAGGATGTTGCATGTCATTATGTCTGAGGCTATGGGCAGAGCTAGCAAGGGTCTATGTCTTTCGTTAAGAGTATTGTATTTATTCTGTTTATCTTGCCCCACAGCTAATGGACTTAGTAGACTCTAAATGTTTCCCCCAATTCGATTAGGGTTGATCTGGTTATTTATAATTGTTGAGAAGCATAACAACATTTTGTTTGCACTGCAGTTTATTATGCAATATTTGATTTCCTCTAAAAACAGAGGGAAATTGTAATATTCAAAATGACTGTATCAGTCAATGACAGGAACAGAAATTAGAATTCTGTATATTCTGGCCACCGGGGTTTTGGTTATGCCAATGTTTCCTAATAGAGAGGAGGGAAAAAATAATTAATTATTTAGGTATAGCTGATAAATATAGACTCTTTGCTAATAAGGGCCAGAGAAAATATGTGAGCTAAGTTTCATCCTTCTTCCTCATGGACATGTTGCTGAAAGAATGCTGCTTTGATTTGGCCTTCTCTATCCTCTCTCACCCTCTGTGTACATTTCAGGACAGGAGTTTCTATCACTTAGGATGAAAACTTTGGGAATCCTTGAGATCTTTTGAGGTCAGGTGTTATGGGGGACAGAATTGTATTTCCCCCAAATCCATATGTGGAATCACTAACTCTCAAGGTAAGTATTTTTGGAGATGGGACCTCTACAGAGGTAATTAAGGTTATGTGATATCATAAACATAGGGCCTTAACCTAATAGGACTAATGTCCTTATTAAAGATTTATTCATTTATTTATTTTGAGAGAGAGAGAAAGAGAGAGAGAATGAATGTGCCTGAGTGGGAGGAATACAGAGGAAGGAGAAGAGGGAGAGAAGCAGACTCCTTGCTGTACATGGAGCCTGACTCAGGGCTCAATCCCATGACTCTGAGATCATAACATGAGCCAAAATCAAGAGTTGGACACTTAACTGACTGAACTACTCAGGTACCCCAGGACTGATATCCTTAAAAAAAGAGAAGAGTCACTAGGGGACTCTGTGTACACACAGAGGAAAGGCCATCTACAAGCCAGGAAGAGAGCTTTCAATAGAAATCCACCCTGCCAGCACCTTGCTCTGGCAATTCCAGTCTAAAGAATTGTGAGGAGATAAATTTTTGTTGTTTAGGCCGCCCAGTCTGTGTTATTCTGCTAATGGCAGTCTGAGCAGTCTAATACAGATATTTTTATATATGAGGAAGCTGAAATGTGGAGAGATGAAGTAACATAAAGTATTAAGTGGAGAAAATTTGAATCTGAAAACAAAATTTTAAACTGAATTTTTAATTTGAAAGTAGAATTTGAAAGCAGCCCCTCCTGAATGTGTAATAATGGTCTTTCTCCTACTTGTTCTGCCTATTTAAGTCCCTCAAAGACTTAGAGTTGAAAACTCTTACTGGTGTCAAATTTACAGGTGGGTCAGAAAGTTTGGACATAATGAAATGCTGAGTGAAGGTAGAGGCAGACCCTGACCATTGCCTGGCTGTGATGAGGGAGCTAAGGCAACACCTTGAAGTCCGTGCTGCAGTCCATGAGGTGGAGTCATGGTGTTGTCATATTAAGGTACTTCCAAAGGAAGTAGAGAAATGGGGCCATTGTAATTATCAGCTGAAAATGGAATTGGGGAAGATAATGGGAAGCTAGCAAATCCACAGGCTATCTTCTCTTTGTATTCAGGCTGGGCATAACCATACCACTTGGAGCAGTCCAAGAAAGTAGACGTCATGTAGAGGGGGTTAATATTTGAGTAGAAGTGGTTTCAACATTCACCGTTAAGGAGATTTTGAAATGCTGCCAGTTAATTTAACAACAGTCTGCCTTAAAAAATAATCACATGGGTTTACTTAGCCTTCATTTGTATTTGCTAAGCAAAGCTTATCAGGACATTTCCTCTTAATTTTTTATCTTCCTTGTACAATGTTCAATGTTGAATTTCATTGTATTTTCTTTTTATCCTTGAATGATGGAAACCTCTGATTTTTTCCCTTTTCCTCTTTAGAGAAAAGAGGAACATTTAGAATTTGCCCTGGAGATACAATGTCTTCCAAATATTAGCTCAGGGAATAGAAAGGCTCTGAGTTGCCATGTGCTGTTGTTTGCTGGAATAAATAATCATATAAAGGCCTTGCTCTTTTCGCTCTTTTCTCTTTCAGCAGAGTTCAAACCAGGGTTATTTGCAGGTATCTTCTTGAATCCAGTTGAAAGACTCTGAGTATCTTGGCTTTTCAATCTTGCTTTCTTCTTTTTCTTTTCCATCACCACATTCCTTTTTATTTCTTTCTAGGTTCTTGACCTTATTTCTTTATTTCTTTCAAATAATAGGAGCTCTATTGTGTGTGTGTGTGTGTGTGTGTGTGTGTGTGTGTGTGTGTGTGTTGTCAACCAAGAAGAAGAGGCTGTAAAGCAACTACAACCTTTATTTGGGGTCTTAGGGATTGCAATCCAGAAGACATAGTGTGGACTGAAATTAGAAATTGAAATTGTGCCCCAGATTACAAGCAGGAAGTTCAGATTTATAAAGGCAAAAACCACAGGGTTACATAACTTGTTCTGAAGGAATTATGATTGGTGCTGACAAAGTTAAATTGACTAATATAAGATTGTCTATTTAGCTAACAGGTGTTACATTATCTCTATTTCAGCACAGAATAGAATGATATCTTCCAGAAGGTGTGGCTGGGTGCAATGGACAAAAGTCAAAGTCTGTGATACTCCAGAAATTGAAACAGAATATGTGCACAGGACTTTCTTCCTCAATATCCTTCAGAGCCTGTTTTGATTGACTCCCTTAGCATTTCTTACTTTACTTTTAAATATTTTTCCACAGTATTTATGTGTATGTATGTAGATGTGTGTATCTGTGTCTGTGTGCATGCGTGTGGGGAGTGGGTATGTGGTGTTTCTTTTCTTTAAAAGTGACACCGATTGTACCATTGTTAAATTCCCAAGGCTCTGCCATCCGTAATTATAATTGCTAAGTATTGATAGACTAAAAGTCAAATGAATGAATGAACTACTAGATGCATATCGAGTACAAATAAAGATCTTAAATATCAATTCCCCACATCTATTGCTGTTTGGAAAGTAAAGTGTATAAAATGCATTTAGATGCCTCGAGGAATAAGGGTTATGACACTCTGGGCTGTTCTCTCCAGTGTTCACTAACACACCTGCTTTTAAAAACAGTTTTTTTTTTTTTTTTCTGTTTTGAAAGAGTAAACACCTTGCAAGCTGAAAGTCATCAAAATTCTGCCTTTCCCTATTCATCACACATTACATTTGCCAAACACAGATTAAGGCAGATTATTAACCTACTCAATTACAATGGAACTCCTATGGAAATGTCTATTACAACCACATTAATATCTCATTAGTTCATCATGTTAATGTTATTATAGTGGTTACCAAAGGAATTGGTACTGATTGGTACCTAATTTTGAAGGGTTGTTGCCCCGAGCATCATTTAAGAGGGAGGCTCAAGAGTAGAGGTAGAAATTTGCTTTCTGTCTTCTTCCCTAAGAAAAGAAAAGAAAAGGAAAAAGAACAAATGAATATTCCTGGCAAAACATGCTGCAGAGGCTGCGTTAGACTCAAGATATAAATCTATTTTGACAGGTGTAGTCATTATTCTTATCATCTAGGATAGCATTATTCTTTTGTTTTAATGGCAGAGATAGCAGGATGACAAAATTTGCCTTCATGTGAATGCATCAAAATGTAATAACAATTAGCTATAAAATTAAATTATTACTAATGATGATAATAGCATGTTTGTGTCTTTACAATGAATGTGTAGTTCTACTTATTTACATCTTTTCCCAGAGGAGTTCAAGTAGATTTACAGAAGTTAAACCACTCCCACTTCTCCATTCATTTGCATATATTAAAAGAAAGCATAGAAGCTAATTGTACCATTTTATAAGGAAAATTACGTCTCTGCAGTTTCATGTCTTTGATTTAGTTGGAAATTCTCCATATTTGGAAGGTAAGTGGCACCAAGACTGCAGTCTAGACTCCATGACTTTGGGAGAGTATTAATCACTGTATACCAGGGTTTCTGGTTCTGGTGGAGAACAAATGGCAGTGAGAGTATCCTACACAGCAAACCAGAGCTGGCAGATATAAAGAAGAAAAATTCTGTTGCTGATGCTCTCTTATTTTCTATAATTTTCCCACCTGTTTCTCTACTTTTTTGCTAAGACTCCAGGGCTCTCATGGTCTTTTCAGTGAAATTTTATGGTGGTCTGTCATAGCAGTTAACCTTTTGCTTTGTTTCTATTTTCTTAGTAAAAACAACAACAACAACAAATTGTTGAAGGTTTGCAGAGAAAGGAGAAATTATGAGATGGACCTCCTGAAGAGTGGGTGCATTAATTGTGTCAGAAAATGTTGAATAAGGCTCAACTGGCAGTGTCGAAGCCCCACTTGTACAGATTTGTACACACATTGAGTGGTGAGCCATTAGAGTTGTTGTGGGGCTTTCTCCTGCCATGTTCAGTTTGCTTAGATACCGGCATCTGGTCAGATTGGGATCTTGCTGAGTGTGTAAGACAGAGGAGAGAGATACAGAGACATAGCAGGCATATGCGAGGGAAACATTATAAATAACAGATTGTGGAAACCGGAGTGAGGAGGCAAATAAGAGTGTGTAGCAGACACTGAAGTGTAGGGGCACTCAATGAGGGGGGGGGCCCAATATGGTTGAAGAATTATTGGATCAGGATCATTGGAGGAATGAGCAAGAACAATAGGAGATGGTGATATAAAAGAGATTCTTGAAATTGAGATTTTTGGAGGCAGTATGGTTGGTAATGACAAGGTCTAGGACATCAATATGGGAGGTAGTGAAAGATAGATAACTGCCACAAAGGCAGGTTAACTTGGTAATCTAATCTGTTAACACATGTTTCCATGTCACTAGGGGAATTTTAGAGATTGGAAGAAAGCAATTGTTTGGAAATAGAGATAAGAAGTAAAGGCAGGAGAGGGGTGGAACCTGGCCTATCTTTAAGCCTCTTTGAATATTGGGTATCAGAATAAGAACAGCCACTGCTTGAAAAGGCTACTCTTTAAGTGGTGCCTGAAAACTTCAACTGCAGCAAGAAGATGAAGGCAGCTTCCAGAAAGGAGGTTACCAGCATAGGGTACTTTGCGTTCCAGAGGGCACGGTGCAAGGTGCTAAGGAGTCATGGAGGGGTCAGAGATTGAGTCAGAATAGAGGAGGTTCAAGTGTACATGGGGACTGAATCTGAGTGGTAAGAGATGAATTGGGAATAGAGAGAGTGTGAAAAAAATATTGTGAGCCCCTGATATTTTGGAGTTTGTAGGCATAGCACAATCTAGCATAAATTAATCAATGCAGTCCTTTAAAGAAAAGGGCACATTCTTCTGTTTCCCTTTCTCTTCTGTGCTACTTGGAATATGGATAAGAGAGTTGACACTCTTAATTAGTTTGGACTGTGAGGTATATGCTAAAGATTGCTGGGCTGTAAGAAAAAGAAACCCAAGTCCTTGATGACTTTTAAGCTGCTACACCTACCATGGGCTGACTACCTCTGGACTTCCTTTTTGGAATAAAGAGACTTGTATCAAATTTAACACAGAAGAGAAAATGATAAAATCCTTCCTTAATTAAAATTGTGGCCAAAGGGGAAGAGAGAGCCAAAATGGGAAAAAAAGATTGTAAAGAGAGTGGAGCACCCCCTTGCTATAAATGCATGTTTTTCTTTAAATTCTATTTCAAGACATTTAAGAAAAACCTGTAAATGAGATCGTTGAGTAATCCTGGCAACCATGAGGTATGCTGGAAAATCAGATATGGGAGAATGCCATTTTGCCATTCTAGTTTTCAAAATGAGGAAGAGAGATCTACAAACTATTGAATCATGAGCTTTGTTTTATTTCCTGAAGTTCCAAGAAGAGGAAGTGGTTGGGTCATCATTATAGTAACCTCATTTCCTTCTTTGACAGATATATTGGACTATGGTGCCAGGGGAAATGTGGCAAAGTGTACTTTTGAACTAAAGCAAGGCATTTGAAGGGGCTTTCAGAATGTCTTCATAGATCAATTAGAGGAATATTGGTTGCATAGAAGATGGAAAGAGTGTATGAGGGTAGTTCCTATGGGATAACCTGCAAGTTGTTTCTATTTTTGCTCCCCACCTTGGTGCCAGCTTCATCATAAGGGTTGGCTCCCCCTTGTGGTTAAAAGATGACTTCATTAATACTTGCCAGAACAGGGAGAGCGTTCCTTCAGAATCCTTCCTCTGAGTCAGGAAGCTTCTTTACTGGATTGTGACAACAGACCTTTCTCATGTTTTATTGACTCCAGTTGAATCAGGAGTCCATCCCTGAACCAATTATTCTCTCCACGGAAAAAGATACTCTACTTGGCTTAGGGCTGATTGGCTTAGGGGTGGAGTTGGCTTCCTTCAAGCACAATGGCTTCATGGGGCAGGAAGGGAATTGGTTATGTATCTATATTTATGTCTATATCTGTATCTATACCTATGTCTATATCATCTATATCTATATCTATATCTATCTATATCTCTGTATTTAGAGAGCTGAGTAGTCAACAAAAAATGAGAGAGTGGATTATTGTGTAGGCAAACATAATATTCACTATTCTTGAAAGATTTTGAAGGTAAGAATATTGAATTCTGAAAGTAAAAGTTTAAATTTTGATTAGACAGGCATTCTGGTAGCACTGTCAGGATTACCTTACCAACAGAATACACTCCAATTAACCAAACAAGTGAACCCGAGGAGCAGAAATTGTTTATCATTACCCATCTTACAGCAGATATATGTTGGCCATAAACCATGATTTTGGTTTAATTATAGTCAAGGTTAACACTTCTACCTGATTATAACTGACCAATATGTTTACATTCTTTAAAATATTAGAGGAGGCTTATACTCTCTGGATAAGAATGACAACCAATTTTTTTTTTTAATCGCAGGATGGCATGTATTAAAAATTGCAACAAATTGCTCAGGTGTAAATTAAAAAGCAAGTGGCTATCCTCCTTTTTTGGTGCTGCTTAAATAGTTATTTGTAATACTTAAACTTTAGTGTAATTTTTAAGATGATATTACAAAAAAAATCTCTCAAAGGATACTTAACATGTCTTGGATCATTTTATTGAGATCGTAGAGACATATCTTATTAAAAATGCTTAGAATTGTCCAGTATTTTCTGCTGTTTTTAACCAGTTTCTTTGTTATGTGAGGCAAAATATATTAATGGTCACTGGCAGAAAGTTCGTCTTGAAAATAGCTTATTCCATATGCTTACTTTATATTTAATTGAGTAATCAATGTGTTGAAAAAGAGACCACAGAATTTTGGTAGATATTTTGTAAAACAATAGGTCTGTAGTTTTAGAAAGTTAAGAGAAGCCTTTTTGTAGATAAATCATCCTTTAATGTTTGTTCTAAAAGATATAAATCTAAGGACGTAAAAAGATAATTTTGTAATAGGAGATCCTATGATTCAAAATATAATTTAATGATTTCTCTTAGCAGAAGATTGTCCCTGGAGGCCATCTTTACCTGAAAATAGTTAAATATTCTATAATACCTTGTTACTCAAACTCTGGTCCATGGACCACCAAGATCATTATCATGGGGAGCTTATTAGAGCTACACAATCTCATCTCCATCCTTGACCTGGTGAATCTGAATCTGCCTTTTAACAAGGTCCCCAGGGATTCACGGGTTCATTAAATTTTGATTGTTGATTACTCAATCTCAGGGAGATTTCCGAAGTCCACAGAATACGGGGGGCAGGGGCTCATCAGCCAAAGAATTCATGTTTCTTACCAGATTCTCTTGTGAAATCTCTTCAGGTATATCACAGAATTTTCATTTTCATTTACAGTGGTGGCTACATATAATGTTTCCTACTAAAATCCATATTACTTTATCTTATTATTTTATTTTATTTTATTTTTTAATTTATTTATGATAGTCACACAGAGAGAGAGAGAGAGGCAGAGACATAGGCAGAGGGAGAAGCAGGCTCCATGCACCGGCAGCCCGACGTGGGATTCGATCCCGGGTCTCCAGGATCTTGCCCTGGGCCAAAGGCAGGCGCCAAACCTCTGCGCCACCCAGGGATCCCCTCATTATTATTTTAAATGAGCTGTCTCTAGAAGAAAGTCTTTGAAGTTTGGATCTGCTGCTTCCCAAACATCTGAACTTAAGCAGATTACTTCAACAGTCGAATCCTAAATTTTTCATCTCTAGAAACTTGAGATTCTAGAATAAATCTTCAAGAAAGACAGCATCTCTAGATGCTAGTGATCTTATACTATTGTGAGGATGAACTGAGTTAAGGTGGCTAAAACACTGTAGCCCTAGGCCCAGTAGAGGTAAGGAACTTACTGAGTATTAGTTCCCTTCTTCCTTGCTGGAACACGCAGTCCAGTGAAACCTTAGAGTTATCTATTGTAAATGATGGAAAGACTACTGAGTCTTCCTCTGTGTAGCAAAACTGTAATGTGGTTCCTATAAAACATTAGATTTTAAACAGTTCTACTTGCAGAGTAAGTGATTTGCAAAATGATATTTAAATAATTAAATGGAATTGAACTGTTTAGTGTGGCCCATCTGGATGCCAAATTGCACTTGCCAAAATGATAATTTGGATTTTAACATAATTGATACTTTACTCTTCTTCCTGAGTCTGATTTATCAACAAGCTTTGCTGTTTTTCTGCTACTTAGCTTTTACTTAGTGACTGCTTCTGGGGTCTGCTAACAAGTTTTCATCTTGCTAAGTTTCCTTGTCTTCCCTGAAATGCTTGTCTAATGAAGAGTCAGAGTGGTCCATTCCCTGGTGTTCAGAAGTGTGGCTGGATGGGTTCTGATGAATTGTTGAGGCTGAGAAGCTGCTCCTGAGGCAGCTTGGCCCAAGAGCTGTAAAATCCTTGGACCACCAGTAGTTCTTTACAGTTAAACTCTTACTCTGTTGTGAACTCCCTGACCACATCATCCCAGGATAAGTGAATTGTGAAATGATTGCCAGACTGCATGGCAGTAGTCAAGGTGCAGAGAGACTTAGGGTCAATGCACAGGCAAATCCATGTGACAGATGATGTGGCGGTGGCCACTCATGGACACTCCTTATATGGGCTGCAGGTCTCCACAATTCCTTCCTACCCAGAGAACTTCATGATGTAGCTTCTTCAGTATGTTATCATTTTATTTAAAAATGTTTTTAAAAATTAAACCAAATGGGGCACCTGGGTGGCTCAGGAGGTTAAGCATCTATCTTTGGCTCAGGTTATGATCTCAGGGTTCTGGGATTGAGTCCCAAGTTGGGCTCCCTGCTCATTGGGGGTCTGCCTCTCCCTTTCCTTCTACCCCTCCTCACTGCTTGTGCACCCATGGTCTCTCTCTCTCTCTCAAATAAATAAAATCTTCTAAAAGATAAATAAAATTAAAACAAATATAGTAAAATATAAAAGAGCATAACAAATACCCATATTCCTAGAATCACCTAGAATTAACTGTTAATATCCCATTTAACCATCGTTTCCTGTCCCATTTCCCTTTCCAGCCCCTCCAGAGGCAAACACCGTCAGTAGTGTAACATGGAGCATTATATGACTCTATGAAAACTCTCTCTCTCTCTCTCTCTTTCTCTCTCTGTGTATCTCCAATATGGAATATTATTTTGTGAGTGTTTTTTTAAAATGGACATAAATGGCATCAAATTATGTCAGTGTTTCAGAGCATTGCTCCTCTCTCTTTGGCATTTATGCTTCTGAGATCCAGCCGTGCTCATGGGCCTAGTCCACTCCTCAGTTTCACTTAACAGTAGTCGAGCTTTCAGTCTTAGAAATAGACTACATTTTGCTAATCTCTTTTCAGGATTTGTAGGTCGTGGCTAATATCTAGCAGCCATCTGTAGATCTGTGAGTGTACTGGCATTTCTGTTCCAACCCTAATGGTTTGCTTGTTTAACTAATGGCTGCTGTCTTCATTAGAGATTAGCACATTAATTGAAAGAGTACTTATCCCTTTTGGTAAAGTGATGAATTGTATGTTTTATTCTTTTTCCTCAAGGCTGAAAGGCAATGTATGCACCCTTTGGGGAGCTCAGAAACCCTAAATAAAGGACAGCACATTAAATAGGCCATTTGGTAAGAACAGGAGAGTCTCACTCTGCATCCTCTTCGATGTTGCTGGCTCTTGTTAGACACAGACCAATGAATAGATAACTTCTGTGTGAGGCGGGTCCAAGCTGACTCCAGCCTTCACAGCTCGTTTCTCTCTTTGGGGGCTAGAGAAGGGAGTTTCTGTGGCTTCTGCTTGTCCAAAAAATTTTTGTTTATTCTTATTAGCAAAGTCAACAGAGTAATGACACTAAGGTCTTTGAGGGCATCTTCGTGCCACCCTGAATGGAGCAGTTATTTTAATGGGAACATTATCTTCCATATAAACTATTACTTCCTAGTTGCCTCAGGTCTCTTTTTCTTCTGACACCCTTTATTAAGAATATATTCAAAATTGTCAAATAAAAAATGTAGCTGTATAAAGTTGTCCACTGAAGTGAGATATAGTACAAAGCAGTTAATGACCCTAGGTGTTGGATTAGGTTCTAACATCAGAGGGATGTAGGCAGGACAGGAGTGTGTGTCAGTGTGTGTGTGCCTGTGGGTTCAGATCAGGTTTTCCTCCCCATTGTTTTACTGTCACCCTTCAGGTTAAGTCACCTGCAAACTGTTTTGCCAAGTTCAGTAGTTAATTCTCAATCTTCATCTCACTCTCCTCTTAGAGTATTTGATACAGTTCCCTTCCTCCCTGAAGCAATTTGTTCATTTGATTTTCAGGGACAGCACTTTCCTTTCTCTTGATGATTCCCTATTTTCCAGTATCTCATGTGAGATACCTTCACCTTCCAGACCTTCTACATGTCAGTGTGTCCAAGGGTTCAGTGTTTCCATTCCTCTTCTCTCTATACAATTTGCTATGATTACATCAAGTCCATTCCTGCAAGTACCATTTATAAGGTAACCATTCTCAAATTTATATCTGTAGTCCAGATTTCCTCCTTGACTTTCCAACTCATGAATGTCTGTTTCTGTGGCAACTTCTCTTGGACAGTGAATTGCAACGGTTCCTTCAAAAGTGTAAAACTTAAATCTTGCGTTCCATACCCCAATCTTTTTTGACTCCAGTATTCCCATTTCAGTAAGTGGTACTTCTGCTTACCTAATTGCTCACTCCACAAACCTTAAAGGGCCATTCCTGGCTCTTTTTCCCACCTTTGTACATACTAAAGTTTACCAAGTAAGGGTTCTCTTGGATCTGTTTTAGTGATTATATATGTAACATTTATAATTAGAATATTATCTCTATGCAGATTAGCATAAAAATGATTTTAAAAATCATTGAAAACAGATGAATTTCTTTTATAAGTGATACTTTATTTTTCTTCTACTTGGTATGTAATAAAGGGGGCAAACATTAGTCTTGTGTATTTAAATCGTTATGGATGTTGAATTAAAATTTTCCAAATTGAGAAGGAGTTCTTGTAATTTGAACAGTTAAAAGGAGGAACGAAGACTCTGATTTTCTTGGTTCAGATGTGAGAAACTCTTTAGGTGACTTCATCTTGACCCTTGAAAGGATTTTAGTTTCCTCAAAGAAGCCACAGAAGCCAGTGTAATTTTCTAAATTCGAAAGATTACTTACATTTGGTACTAAAGGGAATTCCAGAGTAACCCATTTCCTTGCTTATCCTCATTGGCTCTAGAACCTGTGGGAGAGATGGTTGGGCTACTTTGAAGTTGAAAAAGACATCCCTTTCTGATTGAGATCCCCTGGCTTACCTAAATTACTCCCTAGGGGCAAAGGAAGAATGGTAAAATGTTAAATACCACAATTATGCAAGAAAAATATTAGTCGTGTATCAAATCAGATGCACTCTGATGGTACATATTGCAAGAGTGCTCCAGGAGACTAGGACAGTAGTTTCTTTGCATGACCGCTGGTGGGGATGGGTAAGTAGCTTTGGGATACCTCTGATTCTGGCTGAGGTTATCTCCCGTGGATGTTTTCCCTGGAGCCTCTTTCTTCTCAACAACACTGCAGTGTCTTCAGCCTTCTCCCAACAAGATCAGCCAGGGTGACATCGGAAGAGCTTGCATATCCAAATAGTGCCATATTTGTCTTCTGAACTGGCCTCCAGAGTCTAGGCCTCTACTTACTAAGGTTGGAGCCTGTGGGTAGGGCCTGGCAATGGAGGTGGAGGGCTGGTGCCTTTTTATTTTTTTAAGATTTTATTTATTTATTTGAAAGAGAGAGAGTGTGTGTGAGTACATGAGCGGAGAGAGGAGCAGAGAGAGAAAGAGGGAGACAATCTCCAGCCAACTCTGCGCTGAGTTGCAGAGTCTGATGTAGGGCTCGATTCCACAACCCTGAGATTATTACAGCTGAAACCAAGAGTTGGATGCTTAACCAACTGAGCCACCCACGGGCCCAAGGGCTGGTGCTTTTGATTGGTAGGAGAACCCATGAAAAAATGCATTATGGTCTGACAATTGATCTTTTGATTATGTGTGGAACAGGAAGAGTCTTGCTTTCATAAATTTTCGTAAGTCCAGCAACTCTCCTGTTCACACAGTAACTTAAAAATTGTTAAACAATCTACTTTGGAGCATATCCAGAGAAGCTTCTTTCTCCACCCCGGCCCACCCACTTTGAAATTTGTTTTTCTCTGGTCATTGTCTCCAGTGTTGTTACTGTTTTGTTTTGTTTTTTCCTCCCTGCCTGCAAACCACCCCCACCCCCCCACCATTTCTCTGGTTTTGCTGTGAGAGTCAGCAAAGTAGAGAGTAGAGGTGTGGAAAAGGCCTTTATGGGGTCTGACTTGGCAGTGAACACCTGATAAGAGCAGTTTAACATCCTGCACTCTGAAGATTTATGTACCACTAGGATATCTCCTGAACTTTGTTATAATTATAGTGTCTAGCGCCTTCCTAGTGACACTACAGAAAACCTCTTCTCTTATCATACACTTACAACATGCCTACGACCAACCAGGCAGTTAGTGCTTATAGGGTGAGGAACATATCCAGTCATGTTGAATGAAGAGGATTATTACATTAGGTACTAGATTCCTTCAAAAAGGAAGGCAGAAGAGAGGAGGGATTTAGTAAAGCATGAAGAAATTCGTGCTCAGGAACAAAGTGATGTCTGTGGACAGTAAAATCTACCCAGCTGCTAACAAGAGCAGACATGTCCAACTCTACAAGTTCCATGATAGGACATGGGATTCCTTCCTTTCTTATTTTACACACAAGATTTACCATGCTAAACAAATTCTTCCAAACCTTGCTTTTAAACTTATTAGTATATTTTGGAGGCTGTTTCAAAATTTTCTATATAGAGCTGCTTTGGTCTTTTCAGTGGTGCTATAATACTTTGTTATTTTGATGTACTATAATAATTTAAAACATAATCGTCTATTATTGAACATTTGAATTACTTCTAATATGCAAGTATGGCCTTTTAGGAGGAATGCTGTAAATAATTTTTTTGTGCATGCTTCTTTGTATACATTTGTAAGTGTATTTGTAGCATAATTTCTTGGAAGTGGAATTGCTTGGTCAAGGGTATGTGAATATTTTAATTTGAAAAAATATTGCTAAATCATCTTTTATTAAGAATGTGCCAGTTTACACTTTGTCTACTGTACACAAGGATGCCTGAGTGCTTTGATCTTTACCAGTAGGATAGCTAAACCATGGCATCTTGTTATAGTTTGTATTTCTCTTATTAGTGGTGATATTTAGTATCTTTTTCAAACATTTAAGTCTTTTTTAAATTTCCTTTTTCTCGAACTATCTTTTTATGTCTTTTGTCAATTTGTGTTTTATCTTTTAAGAAATAGATCAGTTAATGGTTTATCTATTTTATTTGTTTGTTCAAAGAACCAGATCTTGAATGTAGTTATTAGTAGTACCATTCTTTTTCTGATTTCCAAGAAATTGATTGCTATTTTTAGCTGCATTATTTGTTTCATGTTGATTTTTAAAAAATATTAAATGAAGCAAGACTGGTAAAAATGATGGAAAGAGCTGGTTATGGTGGAGGAATATACATATAAAAACACATTTTTATACACTTGTGTTTGTTAAAAACATTGTAAAATAAATGAATACGTAGATTAAGTTCTGTGGAAATTAATTTAAAAACCTAACAAAGTAAATGGTTTTCTTGAAAAAAATATAAATTAACAAAAAACTGTTGCTTTCTTCTTACTGTCTTTTTTTTAAGTTTCTGTGTTTAAAAAATAAGCTTTTAATTTAAAAATTTACATTTATAGAGAAGTTGCAAAGATGGTAAGAGACCTTGTATACCCTTTACTTACTAGCTCCTGTTGTTATAATCTTACATCTTTAAAAATAGTTTTTAATTGTTTATTCATGAGACACATAGAGAGAGGCAGAGACAAAGGTAGAGGGAGAAGCAGGTTCCCTGGAAGGGAAGGAAGATGTGGGAGGGAGCCTAATGTAGGACTTGATCCCAGGACCCTGGGATCAGGACCTGAGCCAAAGGCAGACAATCAACCCCTGAGCCACCCAGGCGTCCCTGTTATATAATCTTACGATCCTGTGGTATATTGGTCAAAACGAAGAAACCCATGCTGGCACATTATTACTAATTGAATGGCAGACTTTATTTGGATTTTACCAGTTTTTTCATTAATATCCTTTTCTGTTCCAGGACCCAATCCAGATGCTACAGTGTCTCCCTAGTTTCCCTAGTCTCCTCTGGTCTATGACAGCTTCTCAGTCTTGTCTTATTTCTCATGATCTTCTCAGTCATGAGAGAGTACTAGCCAGATATCCTGTAGAAACTTCCCCCATCTGGTTTTGTCTGACGTTTTCCCCATGATTAGAGATTTTGGAGAGAAGAGCAGAGGAGAAAAGCTTTTCTTGTCATATTTTATAGGGACATTGACTATTCTCCCATAACATCTACTTGGAATGTGAACAGTCATGGGTTGGTTAAGGTATCTACCGGGTGTCTCCCTATTCTGTGCTCTGGAAATGAGTCACTCAGTCTAGGTCCACGGGCCCATAAGGGAGGATAGTAGTGGGAAGTAAGATCTATTTCCCAGCATTTTGAGACCTCACACAGCCCTTCAAGTGCTTAAGCAAAACTCCTCGCAGTTTTAGCTGCTCTTCTCAGATTGGGGCAGCTCACTTTCCAGTGTATACTTGTTGGCTGTTTTGGAGTTCTCCTGTTCTCAGGTCTTTAGATGCTGTTTTGCTTAGAGAGATTTTGTGGCTGTTGGTCATGTGTCATTTATATTTTGGTATTCATGATTTGTTGTAATTGTTGTCCTCAAATACTTGGTGTGTTTTCATGTGAAGCTTCTGAGAGATCCAGGCCCCATGCTGCTGCTTCCCTGTGCTTCAGTCTTCTGAGGTCCTTTACTTAGGGTTTTGGATGATGCTGTGTTACTTTGTGTAGATAGCCTATCTTTATGGATTATTAACCTTTACATGAGAAACATTTTAATGTTGTGAATCCATTTTTTTAAAATATTGAGATCATAACCTCTTCCTTTTCCTACCTCGCTCCCTCCCTTCCTCTCCCTCCTTTTCTTTTTCTTTTCTTCCTTCTGCCACCTGTCTCTATCTTTTTTATTTTCCAGCTTTGTTTTTGTCAGCTTAGAATCACCGTGTTTTAGAGGTAGGTCTTGAATAATGCTTGCAATTGGGTTTTGTCTTGTTATGAGTAACTGAGTATATTTTGAGTTTATGTGATTATTCTGTGTATAATTATTAATGATAATTCTTTTGGACTTACTCTGGCATCATATTATATGTTATGAAATATTATAGTTTTCTTTATTGCTTTGCTTCTCATTTACATTCTGGTCTGTTTGCTCTTTGCTTGGTGTATGAAGTTTTATATATTTCTGTATATCATGATTACCCTTAGAGTTTATAGTCTTATGTAATATTTTTGGTTCTCACTAGTGTGAGCAGTGACAAATAACTTTTCCTGAGATTTTTGTCTAGACCTTTCTTCTTCTTGCCTCCTCTGGTTTTTGCTGATTGTATTATCTTTTCTCAGGAAGTATTTAAACTTTTTAATATGCTTATAATTCTGTTACTGGATTCATCAGAATTAAATGATGTATTTTAATTTCTGCCAATGTAATTGCACTCCATTCTCACTTTTTCTAACCATTATCTCTAAACTTTAGTTAGTAAATGGAATCAGAAGAAATTGATATATTTTATAGGTTAAAATGACTGAATATTGGCTGTTTCATGGTTGATATTATTGAATGACTACTCAAAGAACTATTTCTCTTTTTTTGTTTGACCAAAAAGACAGATTTTATTTTTTAAATATTATTTATTTTTATTTATTATTGAAATATAGTTGACATACAATGTTATATTGGTTTCGGATGTACAGCATAGTGATCTGAGAATTCCATATATGATTCAGTACTTGCCACAGTAAGTGTAGTTACCATCTGTCACCATACAATATAATCATAATATTATTGACTACTCCCTGTGCTATAGTTTTAACCTCTGTGATTTATTTATTTTATGACTGGAAGTTTGTACTCCTTTATCTATTTCATTCATTTCCCTGCCCACCTCCCCTCTGGTAACAATGATGTTATTTTCTGTATTTAAGAGTCTGTTTATTTAGATTCTATATATGAGTGAAATCATAGAGTGTTTGTCTTTGTCTGACTTATTTCATTTAACATAATGCACACTAGGTCCATCCATGTTTTTACAAATGACAAGATTTCATTATATTATACCATTGTGTATATGTATGTATGTGTGTATATATGTATATGTATGTATACGTATATATGTGTGTGTGTATATGTATGTATGTGTGTATGTATATATGTGTGTGCCTTGTTGTTTTTAGGTAATTTCACACACACCATATTTTTTATATTCATTCATCTATTGATGGATACTTGAGTTGCTTCCATATCTTGGCTGTTGTAAATAATTCTGCAATAAACAGGGGTGCATATATATTTTCAAATAAGTATTTTTGTTTTACTCTGTACTGTAAATATCAGGAATGTGATTGCCGGATCATAGGGTTATGCTATTTTCAAGTTTTTGAGGAAACCCCATACTGTTTTCCACAGTGGCTGCACCAATTTGTATTCCCACCAACACTGCAAGGGGGTTCTTTTCTCCACATCCTTACCAACAAGTGTTATTTAAAAAAAAAACAAAAAAACAAAACTATTTCTTTAGCTTTAAATTTAATTCCTTACCTGAAATATGTCTTGATGTTTATCTCTGATTCATTACTTCATAGGATGTGGTATAAACTTTTAGTCTGTAGTTTTAAATCTGCTTTTATTTAGGATAGCTATCTTGAATCATATTTTGATTTTTTTTTTCTTTTCTTAAACTGATTCTCTTTTTTCAGGATCAAGAATGATTTGAACTTAGGATCTTTTTGTTTGTTTTATACCTGAATCTTCTATTTCCTTTTTAATCCTGCAAACTTCTTTGTTCATACTAATTTTATTTTATTCTTCTTTTCTCAGTCTTATGTTTTCTGCAGTTTCTGTTTTCCTTTTTGGTGTTTCCATACTAGCCTTAATTTCTGTGATTGTTTCATTTTCCTCTTTCAGTTATTCCCTAAGCACTGGATGCTTCCAATTTAATTTTGTTTAAATTTCACCTTTTTTTCCTCTCTTGAATATTTGTATCTTTTCATTGTGCTCTTGTTTTAAAATGACATTTATTTAATTCTCTTAGATCCTAGTTATGTGTTTGCTATTTCCATCTGCATCACTGTAGTATTTTTTTTATGATGTACTTTTTTTGGACATTGCTTTTTTTCTGCTTCTTTTCTTTTGGCTTTTACTGTAATATCTCTGACTAATCTTTTTGCTGCTACTTTATATTATCCCAGTGTTTAAATGAAGAACCAGATATTTAAATGTATTTTATGCTGAGTGTTCTGGAGTAACAGAGGCCTTGCTGGTGTACACTGAGGTTCCTTATGATTTAAGATTTTGAGTGTTAGCTAGTCGACTCTTCTATCTCTGAGAATGACAGTTTAACATCTCCTCAAACTTCAGAATCTCTTCTCTCCTTAATCAGCAACATACTAATTGAGGAATTATGGCAAGTCTATGTGTTTCTTTTTCTATCCTGGCCTCTCTTGTTATTCCTGGAGGCTAGAAGGGGTCCAAGGAAACTCCTACCATCACTGTGTGCTTTATCTTGTAGTTTCTACCCTTAAGGGCACCACGTGCTTTGGATCTGTGACATCTAGATGCAGTTGTTAGCATTGTTCTGTGCAATCTTGTCTGATATTCACAAAATTTGGGAACTCTTTCTTGTATATTTTGGTTCTCAATTATAGATATATCCAGATTTCATCCAAGTTGAGGTTTGCCTTTCTGCCTGTCAAATGCCTTGTTGTTTTTAGGTAATTTCAAAGAGGGATATAGGGTGGAGACATCTTAATTTTGCCATTTTAAAATTGTTAGTCCCTGCATCATTCATTTTTGAAATTTGTTATGTGAATTTAAAATGGAAGTGAAAGGAAATTCAGAATCATTCTCCTAAACTACTTCAGACAGAGGTAACCATTCAGAATTAGAGATACTCAATAAGGTAGGTCATATAATTTTTAACCTAAATATGACCTGTTGGCAAATTCTTGGATAGCCTAGCCTAGCACACTTGAATTAATGAAGGGTGTAAGGAAATATTAGTTTTTTTTTTTCCTTTCAGAATTAGCTCATTTGGTGGGTAAGTCATGTAGATTAGTTACATTTATAATCAAGTTAAATTTAAAAGTTTTCCAAGAGATTTTAATTTTTAAAAACTGTATCATACTATGATACCTAAGAGACTGCTGGTTATGGTGCTGGTACTTTTAAAATTTGTTCCAGAACAGCTTTTTAAAGAGAAGCTACACTAGAGTTGTGAGACGTATTTAAGAATGTCCAGCTTAAAAAAAAAAAAAAAAAAAAAAAAAAAAAAAAGAATGTCCAACTTAGATCTCATATTTTATAGATGAAGGAATTGAAGCTTGGAGAGCTTCACATCTCATTCATATTAGCAATCAGAGTTTTAGATGAGCAGTGTTCCTAAATTCAGTTGCATGTAATGGCTTTATGTTTTTGCTATACTGCATGTTATTTTAAATATTTTTACACAATATCTTTCTTTAATTTTAGTCAATCTGTTTTATCAAAATAAGCTCACTTAAAGAAGACATTTTATGTAAATATTGGTACAGATTCCAAGTATTTGGTAACTATTAACTTCCAACCCCATGCTGTTTCCTTTGTATCCAGCTCTCTGAGATTTTATTCTCTGATTTAGAGTCTGACTATTCTAGCCTTTGGTCACCTTGACTTCTTAGTTCTTTTGTATCCAGAGATGAGGTTTTTGTGGGCAGAAATGCTTTAAAGCCTCTCTGTGAAACTGGATTATCTTTAATTTTTTTCTTTGTCTAATAAATCATCCCTTTTCTACTTTTCTATTGAGATACTTTTCTCTCTTCAATGGCATTCAGTCCTTTCTCTGTGGAGCTAGAAGACATGTTGGAATTCAATTCCCTTCATTTTACTTATAGGCAAACTTGTCAGAAAGTTGACTTGGCAACAGAGTGTCTTGCAGCCTTGGACTAAGACCTGGGTTCAGATTTCATCTTCTTACTAGTCTGTGACCTTCAATAATTTATTAAGCCTCTTAGTTGACCTGTTAAATGAGGATAATAATACTTGCTGTAGAGGAGTTGGTGAAGATTGAAGAATATAATGAATATGAAAGTGCTAAGCATGATGCTTGGTAAATAATAATTAGTCAACATGGTGCTATTATGACTCATTACTATTATTATTATTAGTGGTAGTATTTGTATTTATGGTGGTACTACTACTCTCAGAATTAATGTGAATCATTTAACCACATGACGTAAGCAATCCCTTAGTTTGAAATACCATTTTAAGAGGTTTATGCTCTCTATTTGACAATGGGTTCTCTAGTTAAAAGTACCAAAAGTGACCAAAAAGAACTACCTGTTTACTCAACTTGAAGCATACCAAAGTCAGTATTGCATAATGTGCATCTGTTAAATGGTGTGGTTCAAAATGTCTATAGTATATCCTCATCACTCTATGCAACGATTTAGAAATTGTCATAGACTCCAGAAAGGTAGTCAGATATATAATAGTTAAGATATAGGCTCTGGGGCTGGACTGCATGATTTGCAAACCTGACTTAACTAGCTGTGCTACTATAGGCAAATTACTGGGATCCCTCTATGTCTCAGTTTCCCCATCTCCAAGTTGGGGTTAATAACACTTGCTTCATTAGATCTGAGAGAGTAAGCGAGTTGCCAAATAAAAAGCATGTAGTTTAGGTTCTGGCTCTGTTTTCACCTCTTTCTCTGGTCTTGGAGGCAGTGGTTTGCCCTGTGTCCTCCCCTCTCTTATGGATCCAAGAAGAGTTACTGAATTTTCTTCCTTTTCAGATTTTTATTTTCTGTTAGAGTGAAGTGGCAAGCCCAACACCTTACATGTGGGACTTGAAACTTAAGTACTATTTAATATTCAAACAAGAGAATATTATATTCTCCTACATGCATAAACACACACGTATACACAACGCACACACATACACCTCTGATCTTAATGAAGTTACTCTGATTGCAACAGTGTAAAACCAGCAGTTAGGAGTGGTATGCTTGGATGAAGTGGCAAGAGGTCAGGAAGGACCGGGAGTGGGGAGTATTCAGGCATCTCAGGAAAGTCACAGAAAGCCAGGAACCAATCTCAATACCCAGTTAGGGCATAGTGGGGTAGGTGATGTGAAAAGAAGAACAAGAATGGAACACCAAAAGTAATAATAAAATATATAATTCCTACCATTTGCAGAGGATATTATCCTTTCCTGAGCACTTCATCTCCATATCTCCATTTAAATTTTACAGCGACACCAGGAAGTGGGGACAGTGGGAAAAAGGAAAGTGGGGAGGGAGTAGAACATGGAAGACAAAACTCCTCTCCCTCATCATTTCTTGGGTCTCTGTTAGTAACATCAAGGAGTTTGGGACGTGGGTGATATACTTGAGCTTTTCTTAAATATTGGGCATTTATGAAACACCCAGTGTGTGGTTTGTGGGAGGAAAATTTGAGCATATCTTATATTTTTCATCTTTTGTTTCCTATCCATGATCATCAACTTGCCATTTTCAGAGAGCAAATCACTTTATGTGAATTTTTGCATAAGGGGGTATCACATGAGCATCAAGACTCTGCATTCTCACTTGTATGACTAGATTAAAATAGCCCGTATCTGTCTGAAGCCTACTCTCTGTCCTATTGTTAGCTTACCCAAAGGTACATCATAACATATATGAGAAGGACAAATCTTTAGGAAAAGTCGAGGTAGTGGCCTGATGCACAGAGGTATTGCGGACCCTTTCTCCATTTGATCTTCTCAGTCAGGGGTCATATGGTAAGAAATGGAACAAGTCTGGGCCAACTATGCCATTCTCTGGATCTTAGTAGTCCTAGTGGCCTCACTGTGGAGGTTAGCATAATTGAATCTGCTGTTTTAATATCAAGCTACTTCAAAAATGTTGATAGAATATCCTTTCTGCCTTGATGTTCAAAAATCCCTTAGTAAGTGGTCATTAAGCCTACTTTTCTGCCTTTCCTACTCTCTTCTTTTCCAGGACATTCTCTTGGCACTGGATGATAGAAATATCCCAAAACCTTTGCACACTTCAGAAATATGCTGTACCCTGAATAAGTCTCGACAAAGAAAATGTTGAAAGACTGTGCATCAGGCCCATAAAATTCAAACCTAAAAAAATTATGGGCCTGGGTCAAAGAATCTATTTCCAAGAAAACAGTTGGACTCCGTGCAAAGGATTTTTGACACAGAACATACTCTTCTTTTAGACAATCAGTGGGAGACTAGCTGGTCCCCAGCCATGCATAAATCTGTCCATGTGCAATTGGTAGCAGTTCCTAATTGAGGAAAAGGAGGGTGGGAATGGACTGGGCAGAGACTGGCAGGCGGGGCAGAGCCAGGAGGGAGAAGCCCAGAGCTTGCTGCCACCCTTCCTTCTGAAAGCCTCTACCATGGGACTGCACTGAGAACAAATCACCACCTTTTCTGGAGCTCAGGAAAATAAGACCATAAATAATGAATAGATGCACCCGAGTGCATTGTGGAATGGCTGGATATTAAGAGAAGAGCAGGAAGAGCATGTCCAGGCCGGGGGGAAGGGCAAATGGAGTAGCATTTGCTGAATACAGTGAAAAGCGGAGTGGCCCAGTTAATTTTTATTAAAACTCTTCCCTGTATTCTGACTATCTAGCCTGTGCTCTCCAACAGGGGGAAAAAATCAATGCTCTTGATTCCTGGTGGGTAATACATTGTAAATAGCCTTGGATGGGGCATTCATAGCTGTCTGAAAGGCTGATTTCTAGGGATAGGTTCAGTGTCCAGACTTCTCCTCCTGAACTTTCTTCCTCTGGGTTGGAACACTTAGTGCCACCATTGGAAAGCCTCTTTTATAAATTTTTACTCCATTATGTTGTAATTTTAACATCTCATGCATTTGGCACTCACAACATTTTTATAATGGTCCTTGGTTTATTTTTGGTTCAGTTTTACGGCTTTCTGCCAGGCCCAAACTTCTGCTGTTTAGCTGACCCAAAATAGTTTCCAAGGCTCAGATGCAACTTGATATCAAAATTTTATCCTCACGTGTTTAAGTTAGCCCTGTAAAATTTGAAGCCTCTGCAAAAGTTTTCTTGGTTACTTATTAGTCTCATAGGATGTGTTATACCTTTGCTACATGATGTGAAAAAGGTAAATGTCCAAATCACTTGCAGCTAAATCCAAATTAAAGATGATTCTGCACTAAGGTGCTTTCTACAAGTCCAGAAAAGTTCCAGATGTATAGAAATAGAAATCGGGCTGACATTTAAAGGAATCTCAACTTGCTACATAGCTAGCTAGCTAGGCTGGTGAGAGTCCTCATGCATCTTCATCATTTCATCCCTCACAACTGTGTATCACTATTTCCCCCACCACCAACAGTGCTAACTGCTATTGCCTGATCATGTACAGTGTGCCAAACCCTGTACCATTTGTGATCTTGTTCAAGTATTCCTTTTTTTTTTCAAGTATTTCATTAACTCTTTATAAGTAGAACTATTTTCACCGCTGCTTTATAGATGAGGAAATTTGCTGTTTGGGGCAATGGCTTCCAAACTTAGCTGTTAAATTCCTTGGAGGGCTTTCAAAGATCCCAGTGCTAAGGCAGCAACCCATACATATTACAGAATGCCTGGGGGCAGAAGCTGGCATTAGTATTTTAAAAAAATATTCATAAAAATGACAGAAGATTCCATTGTTCAGTCATGTTTGTGAATCACTGGCTTAGAGAGATTTAAGAGATTGGCTGAGGGTCACCAGCTAACAAGTAGTAAAAAGAAGGAGTTGTTTCAGTCCATGTCTTGTGCTTTTTCTAAAATACCAGGCTGTCTTTCATCCTCCTGCTGGGAAAATTGTAAAATATGTACAAAATATGGACTTTGCTCTCCAGGACACATGGTTCGAGGAAGAAAAATGATATATAAGTAGAGACCAAATCATGTTAAACTCTGTGGTGTTGGTTATGAAGTCAGTAAAAGTTTAGGCCATTAGGCTAGCCAAGCAAATTGGTCTTCTTGGATTTGGCTACTCTATTTAAAAGAAATACTGAAAAAACTCACCCTAACCAGTAAAAGTTGAGGAATTAGGTTAAAAACAGAGGTAGAAGCTGAAGAACATTGAGACTGTTATCTTAGTACCAGGGAAACTGGATCCTTTGGGAAATTACATCATATATTCATTCATCAAAAAATAATTTAAGTGTTATTATTACATGCAGGGTACTTTAGGCATATTGGTCCCAGTAACCCAGAGAAGTGTTATCATTCTTATTTTACAGATTGGGAAACTGAAGCTCAGTGAGGATAATACCTTGAGCTTCCATAACTAGTAAGTGTCAGACCAGGGATTCACATTCAGATTTATCTAACTAATATTAACAAAACCACTGCTAGTGCCAAGGAATGAGATAGGTGCTGGTGATATAATGACGAATAAAAATATAGTCCTTGACCTCACTGACCTTTAAGTTTAGTAGAGAAGACAGACGTTAATCAAATTTCATAAAGCAAGTAAAAGCACAAATGTGTTTTAGTGTATAAAGCAAGATGCACAGTACGTGCTAACTAGGCAAAGGGAATAGCCTATGAAATTTTCCTATGATAGGAGGGAATTTGGAAATCAGAAGGAACACAAAAAAAGAGGGTGACTGTGTTCCAGATTGGGTTGTGGCTAGAGAGGTGACCTTCCTTGGTGGTCGCTGATAGGAGACACTGTGGGAAATGACATTAGATCATGTATTGAATCACTTGGGTTGGTTGCCTTTTAGAGAATATTTTATACGAAGACCAGCATGGATTGTGTCAGGGCTGTCAGACATTTTTTGCAGGTAATTTTTTGTTAATTTCTTAATGCATTTCTTAATACAAGTTATTTCATGACCTAGTATACACCACACACACACACACACACACACACACACACACACACACACACCGTTAGTGTCAGGAGAAGACTTACCCTCTTTATGAGTGGTATACTCTCATATTTTCTTTTCTATTTTAGCTAGAATAGTGTATTTCATTAAAAAGAGTACTGGTTGCCATCTACTACATTTATTATTTATTTATTTGTTATGATCAGTTTAAGAAATACTGTTTGAGGTATAATAGGTACCAGTTTATTACATTAGGCTCAGTAAGAGGTTGATAGAGATAGAAGTTGACAGACTAGGGATGCCTGGGTGGCTCTGTGGTTGAGTGTCTGCCTTTGGCTCAGGTCATGATCCCAGGGTCCTGGGATGGAGTCCTGCATCAGGCTTCACAGAGGGAGCCTGCTTCTCCCTCTGCCTATGTCTCTGCCTCTCTCTCTGTGTCTCTCATGAACAAACAAAATCTTTTTCAAAAAGAAGTTGACAGACTAAAAAAATAGATAAAATTGATAAGACTAAAGAGGAAACGAGGTCTGTCAAAGGTGACTTTGTTTTCTGGTTTGAGAAACTGTACAGATGGTGGTTTCATAAATGGGGAAATGATAACATTTATGAAATGACCTTAGAGAACATACCTTGTGGTAGAAGATCATAGATTTGACTTGGACATTTTGGGTTTATAGTGCCTTTGAGACACCTTACATGAAATGTCCGTTGGAGGGGTCTGGATTAGAGATATATGTTTTTGTGTAATTAATAGGCTATTGCGGGAGAGCCATGGGTGTGAGACTACCAGCAGGCATTGAGAATGGAGTGAAACAGGAGAAGATCCAGGACCAAGATTTGAGGAACTCTAGAATTTAATTTTCAGGTAGAGGAGGATAAACCTATGAAGAGATTTAGATGGAGCAGTTGGTCTGAAGAAAAAATATGTATTTTGTGTCACTTAAAGCCAAGGAAAGAATGTTTCAAAAAGGAAGGAGAAATCAACAGTGTCAAATGCTGCTCACAGGGTGAAGTGGGATGAGGATCAAAATATCTGTTGTTTTTAGGGACATATGTGTCATTGGTGGCATTAGAGAGTGCTGTTCTGATGGATTATTGGGGATAAAGGCCAGGTGGAAATAATTTAGAACAACGTAGAGGGAGAAGTAGACCAACTTATGAGATCATCCTGTCACCTGGGAGAGGTAGGAAACCAAATGTACAGTCCAGGAGAGGCAGTTCTGGACAGAAGAGCTTCCTACTTTTTGTAACAACAAGAAAGCTCCTTGCTTCCTCACAGAGTCCTTGGGTCCCTGGATGTTCCTTCACTTTGGAGGCTCAGATTTCTTAAGTTTTTTCCAGGATAGGTTAGTTAATTCTCTAATCCAAAATTAAGGTCATGTGTGCTATTGTTATGAATGTACTTAAGGGAACAGGAAGTTTAAAGTGAAGAATGGATGCAAAATCTGGGACACTAAGTACTTGTGACCCAGCTAGGTCCTGAAAGTGGGGCCTTTGAGGATCTCCGTGTGCCATACTATGTACCATAAACCCCTATGTTAAACAGAATTGCAGAGAGGTAAGGAACTTGTCTTATGTAGCAAGTTTCAGAGCTGGGATTTCAACCCAAGTTCTCTTCCCTAAGACTGTTCCGTGGTCTACAGTGCCTTGTCTACCATCCAGGGAAGAGTCTGTCTCTGCAGAAAGTCACTTCTCCTCTTTGTCCTTTGTACATCTATAGAAGAAAGTGTGACATATACAGGCCATTACCAATAATAGGACTTTCTTTCTAAGCATCTTCTCCTACCGCTAGGGTATTCTTCATCTCCCCACAGATTATAGAACAGTTCCACCATAATGGTGGCCTATTCTACCATAAGGAATAGATACTAGTTTTATCCATGCCGTGAAAACAAAGCAAGGCTAATAATAATAGGAACAAATCAACAGGGAACCATAGAATAGGGACATTTATTTACATTATATTCTATTTTGAATTATATCGTATCTTGTCAATTATATATTGACATCTCTGGAAAATTTTATTCTGTTATTACTTTCATATCAATAAGACCAAGATATGATCATGGGAATTTTACATGTCCTCTCTTTCAAACTGTCTCAGTAGTGAAGGCTACCATTTAAAATGCTATGTAAGTGTCAAATATTTTGCAAGCATTTTATCTAATCTTCAGAACAGTCATATGAAATAGGATTTGTTGCCCTAATTTACAGATGAGGAAACTGATTCTGTGGTGAATTAAAAATGGCTACAAATTCTTTGCCACCCTTCCGGTGAGAGGCTGGGTACTTTTCTCCCTTTATTTCAGTCTAAGTTGGTCCTTGAGACTGACTTGATCAATAGCATGTAGCAGAAGTGGCATCGCATGCTCTGGGTCTGATCTTGAAGACACTTGATAGCTTATGCTTTTGCTCTGGCTGCCATGTAAGAAATTCAAGAATCCTGAGACTGTCTTGCTTTGAATAAGCCCAAGGTAGCCATGTGGGAAGAGAGAGAGGGAGGGGTAAGTGAGGGAGAGAGAGACACACAGAGATAGAGAAAGAGAGATTTAGAGAGAGAGAGAGAGAGAGAGGGAGGGAGGTTTGGTCAGCAACACCCAGCTCCTTAGGCCATCTTAACCCAGGAATTATGTTGGACATTCCAGCTCTATTAAATGCTTTTTGGAAAAGAGCCAAAAAGATTAACTGACCAGAATCTAGGCCCCAACATATGTCCCGAGTTGGGTCATTCCCAGTCATTCCCAGTCACCCGTGCCACCTAGTGTGAGGCCACAGACATTGTGGAACAGAGACAATCTGTCCCTACTATATACTTTGTAGACCCACAAAATCATGACTGTGGTAAGGTGGTTGTTGTTTTAAACCACTAAGAACGTGGTTTGCTATACAGCAACAAAGAACTAAGACAGCACTGCATTAAGCAATTTTGCCTGATGACAGAGGAAGGAACAGAGTCTAGATAGAAACCCTCATGTATCTACTATAGAGCTAGGACACTTTCTGCTTGGGCTTATTTTATGTGTTCTTGTCTTTGGGGCTTCCAGAGTGGTGTTTAACTTCCTAATGGGTCTTTTGCTAAATTTCTTTTAGCTTAAATCCTGAGCATGTAGGGAAGGGAAAGGTTTGTTTTTCTATAGTATTACAACAAAAATTACATAATAGCCAAATAAGTTCTAAGGTTAATTCTCAGCCTGGTGCTAATTCTTCTTCCTACACTTTAAGATGTAACTTAGTAGATAGAAAAAGTAGAAGTTCTAGAAGACCAACCCTATCCATACCCTCATCCCTGCTCATTCCTGATGTTTTCTCTACCTCTTGATTTTTTTTAAGTTTAAAAATAAAACAGGTAATTCTGCCAGAGGAAGGAGGCAAAAGAAGAGCATACAAGATAAATACATTACCCTATTTCCAAATTGCCATGAAGTAAGAGTGCATATAGCTATTTTGTGGGAACTTTAGGAAATGGCAGGAAATCAGCTTACAGGGTGAGTATGGGATGTTCCTGTAGAAGAGGTTCTGTGTTTCTGTGGTAGCAAATGTACCATGTGGTGATAGCCCTGTGAATAGCTGTGTTTATCAAATTCCAAAGCAAATACTCAAGCGAAACTCCACATAAAAGCCCAGACCACAAGCTAGAGGTTTCCTCATGGCACTGGCGAATTTGCAAAAATGTCTGTGGTTTGTGAGTGAGTATGTGTGTGTGTTTAAATGACACATCATTTAATCATGCATCTATTTCTAGTGCCTGCTTTACACAACTAGCAGAAAGGCCTAGTCCATATCTCTTAACTACTGCTAAATAGACAATGGTGTTAAAGTTGTGATAGACAACTTCTCTATTCACGGAAATATCGTATTATCTAAATTCCCATACTGGGCAAAGAAGATATCAATATTGAGATGCAGGGGAATGTTTAGTGCATAGGGAACAAATAGCTGGCAGGTACACTGATATTGTAGATTAGATAATTTTTAAGCAAATGTTCACTTTCTTTCACTACCTCTGTAAGAAGAGTATACTGATGTGGACTTGGCATTGTGAGTTTGGTTAATGGAATGTAGTAGGAAATCACAGTGTGTGGGCTCTAATCCTAGGCCTTTAGATTCTTTGTGTGTGTCCACATGTATCTCTGGGAGCCTCTGACCTCTTCCCATGGTAACAGCTGCTTCCTCTTTAGTCAGGATGGACTCTTGTGAAATAGAATTGTCCTATTTGACTTACAGCCTGAAGCAGAGCATTATGGTATGGTTTTAAGGTCTAGGTTAATTTGTTACTTAGCATTATTGTGGCAATTGCTGATTGATACAAGTGTCTATCAACTTTTGTGCACTTTTTTCCCCCTGGGCTTGTGCTTATGAATTGAGGCTTCTTTGAGGTTGCAAATTAGGTGAAACTCTAGAGGAACTATTAAAATCATACCTTTAGTTTTTTTTAGAGGAGCGAGTTTGTGATTAGAAAGGATGGTTGTCATCTGAGGACAGGTCAGGGGACTATGTGTAAGGTTACAGAATAGCTATAGAGTAGCAGTTGGGCAACTGGAAATTCATCACAAAGAAGATGGGACAGTTTTTCCACTGTGACAGATTTATAGCTGCTATTTGAATTATGTAAGTAAACTAGTTGAGTGTGTGCAATTGAGGAAGAATGCTATAATAGAGGGACTGGTAAAGGGGAAGGATGAGAAGATGGAGTTGCTGCTGCTACAAGAAGCTAAAAACCTACTATTCCAACGTATCTTGGGTGAAGAGAGAGAGCTGAGTTTTCATAGAGTTGTATTCTGTAGGCTGTATTCACCTGCTTGAGGACAGGGCATGTGGTAGGCCCTCTTTACAAGCTTCAACCAACAGAATGACATATTTTCTGAGATGCTAATATTTTCCCTGGCCATCAGAGGAAGGCTGGCCTGGGCGGTAGTCAACTATAACCACAAAACAACTCTGCTGTGTTTTTCAGATCACATGTTTTGGAGGGGAACAACTTTGCCTTTTACTCTGGACATAATAGCATCTCAGGAAAAATATTCAGAATTCAGTCACAGATAAGAAATACATCTTCACATGGGTGCCTCAGGGGGTTGAGCATCTGACTCTTGATTTTGGCTCAAGTTATGATGTTAAGGTAGTGAGATGCAGCCCTGAGTGGAGCTCCATGCTCAGCAGGGGGCCCTGTTAAGATTCTCTCTGCCCCTTCCCCTCTAAAAAAAAAAGAAAACTGAATATTCATGGCCTTTCTGGTTGCTGCTGGCTTCCTTGCCTTTGCTGAGTACCAATAGTAGAATGCCAAGCAAATATGTAGGGGTTCTTTGTGAGATTGAATTACAATGTGAAGAAACAACAACAACTAATATTTTTTAAATGACTAACATGTCCTAGGATGGATGTTTTAAGTGCCTTACTTCATTTATTCCTTATGCAATATCCCTATGAGGTAAATATTATTAGAACCATTTTACAGATGAAGAGTTAATTAAGTTACTTCTAGTCACATAGAATTGTCTTGTTGGCCTAGAGGTTTTTTTTTTTTAAGATTTTATTTATTTATTCATGAAAGACACACAGAGATAGACAGGATATAGGCAGAGGGAGAAGCAGGCTCCCTCTGGGGAGCCTGATGAGGGACTCGATCCCAGGACCCCAGGATCATGACTTGAGCTGAAGGCAGACATTCAACCACTGAACCACCCTGATGCTCTAGTTTGGTTTTTAACCTAGTCTTCTTTCCATTAAGCCTGAGACTTTCCAAAAGTTAAGTTTTGGCTTTGAAGATAGAATTTAGTGGAGAGATGGTGGCTGACTCTGTTAAAACTGCATTAGCTTTGGGGCACCTGGATGGCTCAGTCAGTTAGGGATCTGACTCTTGATTTTTGGCCCAGGTCATGATCTCAAGGTCCTAGGATCCTGTCCCACATAGGGCTTCATGCTTAGTGAGGAGCCTGCTTCTTTCCCTCTCCCTTGGCCCCTTCCCCTTTCTCAAGTAAATAAGTAAATCTTAAAAAAAGAAGCACATTAGGTCAAGTAATTATGCTACACACCTTAAACTTATACAGTGTTGTTTGTCAATTAGATCTCAACAAAATCGGAAGAAAAAAAGAGAAGGCAGTTCAGACTGTCTCATGGAGTGGGAACAAGAGAGATGGATAGATGAATTTGGGACTTCTTTCTAAACCTCAGACTTTCTGCAGGGAAGAAAGAAACTGAATTAGGATGGATATTTGCAGCAGGCAGAGAGAAGGCAAAGTTTCCTTAGCATGTAAGCTTCTCTCTGCCACCTGGTTTATGCTGCCAAAGGACTCCTGATATCTGGCCTACAGTGACTTTTGTGTAATTGCTGAGAATCCGTAAAACTGTAGAAACCTTCTAGCCTTGAGTGTACATCTGTTTTCCACTGGCATCTTTAATAGCCTCTCAATCAAAGGGATCATAAGAACTGGGTTCTAACATCTGCTCTGGTATGTGATTGTGGGCAAGTTTCTTACCCTTTTTCAATGCCTCTGCCTTTCTGTAACATGAAGGGGTTAGATGATATCAATGCCGCCTTCTCTTTAGCAGCAAAAATATTTTTTAAGAGTAACATTATATGGAATCATATGTATATAATATATGGAATCATAATATATAATATAGATTCAGCTTTTTTGAACGAAGCAAGGATATTAGGGACCCAAATCCCTGTTCTTTCTGAAAAAGCCCCTGGAGCCACCTTTGAGAAACCAAGCATTTTGTGGATCAAGTTCAAAACTGCTGTTCTGGGAGATCTCTAGGTTTTTTCCCCCAGAATCCATAATATAGAATTACAGAACATGCTACTGTCCTCCCATGTTGGCTTCTTAGATATTCTTTTAATAGTCAAATGAACTGGCTCAAGCCTCTTCCCTTGCTTTTCCTCTACCTCATATCTGAAGATCCACATCCCCCAATTTTAATGTTGCTCCAGTTCTGATGAACACACATCTCTTTTGTGATTCTCTTCTTCTGCCCACATTCACTCAACATGAAGAACAGCTGCCTTCCATTTGGTTCTCCTCCAAAAATTACTCACATATGGCTGTGTGGGCAATTACTTTTACTTATGGTTTGACAACAATGGAGGGTTGTGGGGGTCATATCACCTTATAGCACAACAGATACTTCAAAATAGAAATTTAGCCATACCTGCTCTAAATAGCTCCAAGGGCATGTTAGCACTGAAAATTTTATGGATGATCTTTTTGCCTTGGAAAGACTTTACTCTCCAGGATGCTGGGTTCCTTCACTGTCCATATGTTCTCCAGCTCCAATCTCCACTTTCTTTTGAGGCCACTCACCTCTCTGTGCACATCCGAGTCTTCTCATTTATGAAAAACGTAAAAAGGCATTTCTTTCTTTCTTTTATTCTCTTCTAGACTACCACCATTGTTCTACCTAAATGGCTCATCAGGATATTTTCCTTAACAAAGGACAGTTCTGTTCCTAGGAGAAATTCTGCCAAGGTCCTTTAAAATAACATTCCTCTGCTTTCCAACTCTTGCCTTGAAATTCCACGAAGTACTTGTATTAAGAGATAGAAAGATGAAACAGGCAGAAGTTTTACATAACTATCCCTGGGTTGGTCAGAAAATTAATATTGGACTCACTCTGAAAAACCAGCCTTTTAAAGCCATGAACTGAAAAGTAAGTTCTGATGGGCTGCCCAGCGTTGCCAAACTCAGCTTGGCCAGCCTTTCTTCCAGCCCTGTGGTTTCTATTTAGCTCTGAAATAGGTGGTTTTTTCCAATATATATTTTTTAAGTTTTTATTTTAATTCCTGTTAGATAACATACAATGTTATATTAGTTTCAGGTGTACAATATAGTGATTCAACACTTCTGTACATCACGCTGTTCTCATCCCGACAAGTACGGAGTGTACTTAGTCCCCATCACCTATTTAACCCATCCCCCACCTGCTCCTCTCTGGTAACCATCAGTTTGTTCTCTATAATTTGGAGTCTGTTTCTTGATTTGCCTCTTTTATTTTTTTTCCCTTTGCTTGTTTGTTTTGTTTCTAAATTTCACATAACAGTAAAATCAGATGGTATTTGTCTTTCTCTGATTGACTTATTTTGCTTAGCATAATACTCCGAAGCTCCCTCCATCTATATATCATTGCAAATGACAATACTTCATTCTTTTTTTTCTTTTGGCTGAATAATATTTCATTGTATATTTCTACCACATTTTCTTTACCCATTCATCAATTGATGGACAGTTGGGCTGTTTCCATATCTACTCTGTTATAAATAATGCTGCTATAGATATGGGGGTGCATGTATCTCTTTGAATTAGTGTTCTTGCACTCTTTGGGTAAATACCCAGTGGTGCAATTCCTGGATAATATGGTTATTTCTGTTTTTAACATTATGATGAACCTCCATTCTGTTTTCCAGAGTGGCTGCATCAGTTTGCATTCCCACCAACAGTGCAAGAGACTTTTTTCCCACATTGTTGCCAACACCTGCTGTTTCTTGTGTTGTTGACTTTAGCCATTCTGACACATGTGAGGTGATATCTCATTGTAGTTTTGATTTGTATTTCCCTGATGATAAGCAATGATGAGCACTTTCATGTGTCTGTTGGCTTTCTGTATGTCTTCTTTGGAAAAATGTTGGTTCATGTCTTCTGCCCATTTTTAAATTGGATTTTTGGTTTTTGGGTGTTGAGTTTTAGAAGTTCTCTCTATATTTTGGATGCTAACCCTTTATCAGATATGTCATTTGCAAATATCATTTCCCATTCCATAGGCTGCCTTTTAGTTTTGTTGGTTATTTCCCTTGCTGTACAGAACCTTTTTATTTTGATGTAGTCCCAATAGTTTTTTTTTTTTTTTTTTGCCACACCTTAATATTAACCGGGAGAAAGAAGATACTTTCAAATGTTAAGTGGTTACTTAAGGGGTAATAGTAAATTTTCTAGAATTTTAAACTTTTTATTATCTTTATGTAAATGGATGAAGAAATAGTACAAAGAAGACTCATATTCCTATTGCCTGTCTTGATCAGTTTTTAACTTATGGCAAATTCTATTTCATCTACCTCCATTCACAGATGGATCATTTTGAAGTAAATCCAAGACCTTGAATCATTCTATTCATAATATTTTAGTATGTATCTCTAAAAGGTAAGGACTCTTTTAAGATAACATAATCATATAACCATTATCATACCTGAAAGAATAATAATAATACCTTTGCTATCATTAAATACCTGTCAGTGGTCACATTTCACAGATTGTCTAAAAATTTCTTTTTTTTAAACAATTATTCAAAATAGAATCCAAGTAAGATTTATATATTGTAATTGGTTGCTATGTCTTTTGATTTTCTTGTAATTTATAGGCTTTCTTCTTCCTCCCATTCATTGGAGAAGCTGGGTCATTTTTTCTGTATAGTTGCCCATATTCTTGATTTTATAGATTGTATCCTCAAACTATAATATAATGAGATAGTTTTCTCCCATATCTATTAGCAACTTAAAGTTAGATCTGGAGTCTTCTCTTTATAGGTAGTGATATCTACTTCCAGTAGCAGGCACATATCTGTTGATCATTCTCTTGGTGATACAAGGAGCCATTAGTGATCATTTTCTCCATTTGTTAGTTTATCAGGGCTTGCATATTGAGGAAAATTTAACACTATAATTCCTCCCTAATTTATAAGTTGAAATATTTTTGTACAGTTAGCATATGAAATATATTCTTGATTATTTGTTATTTGCCAGTTTTCAAAATGTTGAATTCATTCCCCAGCATTCTCCAAAGGTAGCCAATGAGTATTTTAGCATCATAACAATTTAATGCATTTAAATATATATGTTTTAATCCATTGCAGTTGTTATGAATATTGATATTCAGATGATTTCAGCTTTGGCTGTATAATCCTTTTCACATTGGCATCTGGGCCCTTTTGACAATTGTGATAGTCTTCAGTGGGTTCCTTGCTTTCTAGATTCACAGAATGCTCCAGGCTTATCCGACATATTTCATACCAGAGGCTTAGAATGACCCTGGTTCCTTTTGGTGGGAATAGGTATTTGGAAATCATAATTGAGCAACACAGTGCTCCTTGTTACTGGAATGGTGATTATTTCTAAGCCTTTTTAATGGATTATAATTTATAAAATTATAGTATTATAAAATTTTAAACAGCATACTATTTTTGACCTAGTGTTAAATAAAAGTACATGTATATGGAAGCTCCAAGAAATTGCTCTTACTGCTGTTCTGTTTTCTGATATCTTTCCCTGTATCCACTTGGCTTACAGAGAGGACATGGTCCCACATGACTTTTCCGCTAGAAGTATTTGCTAATTTGTAAGGAACAATGGAGAGGCTGAGAAGATAAACAGAGATTTTAGCACTTTTCTGAGGCTGGGATGAAATAATTAGGAGTAAGGGTCTGTCAAAGAAAAAGGATCTTAGTAGTTACTTCAGGCTTTCATTTGAGATCTTGAAGGTCCAAATTGTAAAAATAAATACCTGTAAATAGACCATCTACTACAAGGACTGTATTTCAGCTCTAATGCCCTCTTTCTGTGATACATTAAGATGATCTGCTCTCCACCTGACAGAAGCACACACTTGGAAGAGAGAATACATTTGTAGTAAATATCCCTGTTAAAAAGCTTGTATCTGAAATACATGAAAAACAAACAAAAAAACAAAACCACCACTACAAATCAATAAGGAAAAGATACAGACAACCAATAGAAGAGTGGGCAAAATACTTGAACAGGCATTTCACAAAAGATGATAGTTAAATGGCTTGGACGCATATAAAAGATCCATAACTTCATTTTATTTCATCACAGAAATACAATTTAAAATCATAATGATATAACTTGTAGTGCTGATACCTGATAAAATGGCTAAAATTATAAAGTTAGAAAATACAAAGAGTTGGCAGGCATGTGGAGCAAGTACAACTTTTTCTTACAGAGTTGGTGGTAATGAAAATTGGTATAACGACTTAGATATTGCCAAACGACTTACTGTTTGGCAATATCTCCTATGGCTGAACATACAATTACCTTATGACCCAATAATTCACTCCCAAGTATACATCTAACAGAAGTGCATAATATCGTCTTCTAAAAAACATAAATAAATATTTTCATAGTGGCATTTTTTTTGTAATATCCCCAAGCTGTAAACGACCCAGATATCCACCAACAGTAGAATAAATAAATAAATTGTGGTATATTTATACAATAGGATTTTATAAAATAACAAAAATGAAACCACTATCACATACAACCAAGTAGACTTGACAAACATCAAGTTATGTGGAAGAAGCCAGAGATACAAGTGTATATACTGTGTGATTCATTTATATAATGTCTAAAAATAGGCAGAGCTGGTCTGTGGTACTAGAGATCAAGATGGTGGTTATCGTTGGAGAGGAGGGTGGAGAGAAGACTTAGAGAAAGTATGTGGGGGTCTTCTGGGTGCTAGTCATGGTCTCTTTGATTACTTGGGTGGCAGTTACACTTATGTTCATTTTGTGAATAATATGTACACTTTTGATTTATGCATTCTTTTCTATGTATATTATACTTCAACACAAAGTTATGTAAAAGAATCTTTTGTTGATTTCTTTCATCGGACTCTGTTTCATTTCCTAATTATTATCTTTTAGACTTACATGCTACTTTCTTGACTTAACATCTTCGAGTTAAGAAGCTACTGTTGAGAAAGCAGTAGCCAGAAAGATGTAAACCAGCTGGAGACAGGTAAAGAGATGGAAAAATAGAACAGTCATGATAGCAGTTTTCTTGAGCGTCCATATACATGTACTTTTTCTTTATGTATTTTGTTTAACATAAGACCAGAAATATATTTTTTCTCTTATAACAAAAAATAACAAATATGCAAGTACTGCAGTAAATTCAGAAATACTGGAATACATTAAAAAAGGAAAGGAAAAATAGCTACATATCACCAATAATCTTGCTTAAAACAATCCTTTGTAAACATGTTGTTGAATGATCTTCCATTCAGCACTGTCTTAAAATATATTTACAGAACTTGAGTTCTACCTGCGGATATTCTCGTTTCCTTTTAAGTCCACTCACATATGTACTTAGGTGAGGCATTCTGCTTATCTAAGTTGTCTAGACAGAGAACAAAGATAATCAGCTATGCTGAACTATGAATGGAAGAAGACCTGGCTACTATTAAACCCATAGAGAGCAGCCACAGAGAAATTAATTGAAGGACTGTTTCTATACTCAGAAAATGAATTCCCCTTAGAGAAACATATTTTTTCTCTACTCTTCAAGTCTCATAGCGAATACTTTGGAGGCCAGTAATTAGGTAGTTAGGGAATTTTCTGAATTCCCCAGAATATAGCTGCTGCTGCTTCTTCTTCTTCTTCTTCTTCTTCTTCTTCTTCTTCTTCTTCTTCTTCTTCTTCTTCTTCTTCTTCACCTTTCTGCATTGTAGATGTGGAATAAGACAGGTGGCATAATGGAGTAACAGGCACTTATGTGTCTTTGCTGGGACATGGTGGTAAGCGTAGAGGTGGTACCTGCTTAGAGGGAAATTTTCTGTGGCATTTCATCTGCTTGAGAATCCTCCTTTCTGTTGGGTTGGGTTTGAATTGTAGGGGGTATATTGCAGTCATTACCTACCAATCCATGATGTTTCCAGACAGTAAGCAAGGTTTAGTCGTGTAAACCCCAGTGGCATTTAGGGACCCACCCTGTTCAAATGTTCTTACCACTTTCCTTTATTCATCTCCTTTTCCAGGGCACAGGGTAACTTGAGATGCTGCATTTGACCAGTGTTTCCTGTTCACACCTGTTCAGCACTATCTGTGAATTCCACATAGAATGAAGGACATGGGCTACAGAAGAAGCACCATGGGCCCATGGGAAGCTCACTGGTGAGTGCATTTTTTCAGAGTTTTTATAAGAGGGAGCAGAGTTTGAATAAAAGATAACATAATTATAAAGCACTTAAAAAGAATTGTGGTGAATGGACCTGTGGGGTGTTGTTATGCTAAGTGAAATAAGTCGGAGAAAGACAAATAACCATATGATTTCACTTATATGTGGTATCTAGAAAACAAACGAACAAAACAAAACAGAAACAGATTCATAAATACAGAAAACAAATTGATGGTTGCCAGAAGGGTCAGGGGTAGGAGGAGGAGTGAAAATAGATAAAAGGAATTAAGAAGTACAAAATTGGTGACAGACAGTAACTAGATGGATCGTGGAGACCATTTTGTAATGCATACAAATATCCAATCACTATGTTATACACCTCAAACTAATACAACATTGTATGTCTGTTATTCTTCAATAAACATTGTGATAAAATACATACTATAATTTCAGTGGCATTCGGGCATTTACACTGTTGTGCAGCCATGACCACTGTCTAGTTCTAGAACTGTTTTATCACACCAGAAGGAAACCCCATAACAATAGCATCAGTTTCCATTCCCATGTATCCCTACCTCCCTCTCCAGCCCTTTGCAGTTGCTATACCTGATTTCTGTCTCTATTTAGCTAAAATATATATTTCACATAAATGGAATCATATAATATATGGCCTTTTGCATCTGGCTTATTTCACTCAGCAAAATGTTTAAAATGTTCATCCATGTTTTGCTTGTGTCATCATGCTTTTTTAGGACTGAATGATATTCTGTTGTATGGGTATAATTTATTCATTAGTTGGTATGGATGTTTTGGTTGTTTCTACCCTTTGGTTACTATGGATTGTGCTGCATTTGTGTGCAGCATTTGTGTACAAATATTTAAATACCCATTCTCAGTTCTTTTGGGTGTCTAAGACTGGAATTTCTGTGTCATTTGATAATTTTATGATTAACTTTTTGAGGAACCACCAACTGTTTATCACAGTTATAAAGACATTAATCTGGAAATTTCAGTACTGGAGTCCTTTAAACTGTGCTAAATTAGGAAATAGTTTCTGTTCCATTTACTCATCCCAATCCCTTTCACTTCCAGGGTACAGTTTCTTTTTGCTGTCCCTGGATTCCTAGGGCTTTTTTTCCTTAAAAGCAAACTGTTCTGGCCTACCTTTTTCCTTCCTAACTGCCATCTCATCCTCAAACTTACCTGTTCTTTTTCTTCTTCTTTCATGGCCCTTAAAAAAGACAAATTTATTCCGTTGTGTTTGAATTATTACTGAGGGATTATTTCAGTGTACCTAAGGCTGAGATGAGTATCAGAGTGGCCTAGGATACAACATGCCATTACCCCTGGCCTCACTACTGAGCCATTATTCTGGAAGGTGAGGCTCAGCATGTGCATTTTGAAAAATCCTACCAGAGGATTCTGTTGCACATGTTTACTTAGTAATCAATAGATTAATGTGTTGCCTTCATAATTTTAAATTTAATAGGAGTGTTCAGGGTATAATACTTCATCCCAAAGTTAGGACTAATGATGTTTCTGGCACTAAAGCAGGTAGATGGAAAAGATATTTGGACATTTTGGAGCAGTAGGGAGGCTTTAGGTGCCTTAATTTACATTGAATGGGGAGCTAGTGGATTATAGGACAATTCATCATGATTCTACGTGCATATTATTGCTTGTGGCTGAAAATAAGCTGCCCTCATTAGAAAAGCAGATTCCTGAATCTGTCAGAGTTGGCATAAAAGGAATGCATGAATTGATGGGGGAACTGTTGGGATTTGTTAAGTATAAAACAAATTAGAGATTTGAAAAGAATAGTTATTTGAGTGTGCTCTAGAAGGGAGAACAGAACTGAGTGGAAATGGAGTGCTCCAAGAAACGAGGAAATGTGGTATCAAGGCTTGAATGTGTGATGCCTCTTTTACTTATAGACCAGTTGACGAGGCATCTGGACATGGGAATTGGCTGAGAGATTGAGAGGGCACTGTTAGCAGTCAAAAGAAACCTACTTTTTTTTAATTCAGCAATCTATGATTATTTGTTATGACTTGAATTCTGTATTTATGCTAGATAAGTACATTTAATAACATGTTTTATTTAAGATACTTATCTTCATATAAACACTAATCTAATACTTCCCATTAGTTTTTCCAACCCTAAAATTGTTCAGTCTTAAATTGTCATGCATATTCTGCCATTTGCTGGAAGCATTTCCTATGAGGGTTTTATTTGTGGAGGAGACTGTAAGAAGGTGATGAACCAAAGAGTCTTAAAGCTTTGGACATCCTGACCCTTGTTCCCAAATCTATACAAAAGAGATAATGGGATTACTGGCTCATGGAGGTATTTTAAGGTTGACCTAGCTAACATTTTTGTGAAGCTCATGGGAAATTAAGTATTTCTTTATATGATACTAGCAATGAGAAAAAAAAATCTCAATGTTTTGAAAATATGTCAGAAATACGACTAAATATATTTAACATAACTCATGATATCAGTCAGTTGTTGCTTAGTTGATACCCTGGGCTAGGACAACAGGTGTGTTATGCTGACAGTGCTGCCAGTCTCACACATGGGCTGAGATATGAATAGTGGTGCTAATTACACTTAGCAGAACTGGTAGCCAATTCGCGTAACAGAGAATCCCACTAACCCCAACTTCATAGCGGCCATGCTAAAAATAACATAATCCTAGTGCTGACTGGTATGCTGATTTTATTTGCCTGTTCCGCTACCATAATGATATATGTTATTTTATATTTTCTGTCTGCTGCTAGAATCAAGATGGAATGAAAACAAAATAAAAAAATATTGGAGAATTTCTTCTATAATAAACATTTTAAAAATCTAAGTTCAGTTGCTTTACTTAATTGTCTGGAGAGGAGGGGTTATCTGGTTAAATCACATAGTAAATAAACTAGTTCAATGCCACAAATAGGTACTAAGGACTACTTTTTAAATTGTGTACAGTAATTTGGAAGTTTACAGCATGAGAAATGGGCAGGCTTCACTCTTAGAATATTAATATGAGTGTCCTTTTTGCTGGGACAGTATAAGCAAATAGAAACCACACCTCAACCATAAAAACAAACCACAAGTCCAAATGTGTTTTCCCTACAATAGTAATATAAAGGCCCACTTTAATGAAAAAGAATTCACTTATTCTGCCCACACCAAATTAACTGATATTGTTTTAGGAAAATGCTACTCACATCCATGCAAATGTAATTAGGTATAAGATCGTTATGGTCACAGATGATAAACAATCATAAAATTAAAATGCATTTACAGATTAAGTATCAAGAAAATTACCAAACCAAAAAAAAAAAAAGAAAATTACCAAACCAATGAAATCAAATTTGACACCGATTTAAGAAAACTTAGATGCTGAAAAAGAAAAGGAAAACTCAGTTGCTGTTTACAGTCGACTTTGAGCCTTTGCTTAGTTTTGTCTAGTTTTGGTATCATGAACTACATTTTCCCATTTCTTTAGTTTAACAATTCAGAACTCATTGTTCACTTAGCTAACCAGGATTTTATTTGGCCTTCAACTGGCACATATATCATTCCTGTGTTCCTCCTCTGCTTTCTCTGCATTAGCCCATGCAAATTACAATAGTGTCAGTTACTTGCTGTCAATGCAATAGGAAAATGCAACCACAGGCACTAAAATAGAGTAGAAGCACTCATTAATAAGGTGGTTACTCATGTGGCTCAAAATATGCTTTAACAAATTCTTTAATCATCAAAAAGAAAACACAAAATCAGAAAATTCCTTTCTAGGCAATCCGGCAGAATTCTTCCTACCCTCAAATTGCTCCAGACTGCCTTGGTTTGTGCTTGTCCTTATTTCTCTGGTTCTAGAAGTTTAGCTCCGCAGTTTGACTTTAGTATTCACCTCTGACTTGCAGATACTATAGTTCCCTAGAATTCACATCTGCTATTTTGGACTGATGAGCCATTCCATAGATTTTGGCTTTTCTGACTCCTGGAGCCAGAAGGGGGGGAAAACAGGCTGAGTGAAGATGGCACACCGAGAAAGCCCTGCTGCTTTCGAGACTTCTCTGTTCTTTGCAGTCTGTTGGGAAGCCCACTAGCCATCTCATCAATGGAGTATATCAACCTCTCCTCCCTGCCTTGCTCTTTCCCCCTCTGTTCCACATTGCACTGCTGAATCAATTGCTCTAAAATATATTCTAAAATAAGGATGTTCACTTTTTCCTAGGGTGCTCTCCAAAGAGTTTATTCTCTTTTACCATGCATTCAAAACCCTTCACGGTTTAACCTCAACTTACCTTTACTCCTGAGCACCACCACCCCCTGTAGTACACCACAGTCCAGCCAAATTGGATCACTGTTTGTTCCCTGTACTTTTCTACTTCTGTCCTTGCTCATGCCATTCTGTCTGCTTGCAATGCCTCATCCCCCCCATCTGTGCCTTCTGAAATCTGACTCGTGGCTTAATGCCCAACTCGGATGCCTCCTCCTCTGTGGTGAGAGCATTCCCTGACCATAGCTGCTGGAAGCGAGGCTTCCTCTGAATTCACAGGGTACTTGGTCCTTCTTTCCATGACCCCAATTTCATGCTGCCTCATAGTAGAGCCATGTATATGCATGTCACACCAGTTGCTCCTTGTAGAGTGTCAGATTCCTGGAGGAAGGAACCAGGCCTAATTCACTTTCCTATTTTCCCCACTGGCTAGCCCAGTGCTTTTGGCATGAAAGAAACTAAATGCTATTTTCTGTATAAAGAGGAATCTGAAAATCACAATTCTTGAAGAGGTCTGAATAGTTTAATACAGCTCTAAGTAATAGATGTTATTTCACCTTCAAAAATAGCACCAACTATTGAAGTCTGATACATTTTTCCAGGTTTCAGACCAGATACTTATTTTCATGCATGATCAATAACAAATTTAACAATTTGTTCAAAGATAAAAAATGATCACTATGAAGAATTAGGCAGCCAATTTACACTCACTAAAATGAGAAGAGACATTTTATGCACATGCAGGAGATCTAATGGGAAAACAGCAATGGCCAAAACTCTGGTCCAAGGACATATTATAAACCGTCTAGAAGCTATGTTTACAGAAAACAGCTGACTTTGGGTATCTATGAACCCCTGACTTTCTGGCAATCATTTTTTGCTGCCAACTTTGAAACATGAATAACTAATTCACATCAATTCATTGACTTCACTGACTTGACTTAGTTTTTACTTATTTATTTTCTCTAAGTGTAGCATATGTTAATGGGAAAATGAAAATACATAGAGATACATTCTTCTACTAAACTCTGACATGAAACTGAGGTCAAACTTATCATTCAGAGAAATGTTTTGGATTTTAAATAAATCATTTTCTTCTGTTGAGCCCTACTAGTATAAACAGTTTTATGAATGGGCACATTTTTCCCCGGTTGAGTTTATTTTTGGTCAAGTCCAGACACATTGCTTTCTCCTTATTACATCACTGTTGGTTGCAAAAGTTATAATAATACATTTATAGAAAGAGGTGTCTACCATGCTGATGTTCTTGGTTATAAGGAGGACTGCATGGTAGAAGTGTCTTAGTAATGAGGAGAGCCACCTCTTGAGATGCCTTTGTAATAAAGAAGGTCACATGACTAGCAGTAGTTGACCAAGGACTCTATACATAGTAGATGGCTGCCTGACTCCTGAGAATCAGACCATTGTCAGTCAAAGATTATTATAGTTCTGGAGGCAGTACGAGCAATGCATTGTTTCTGGCACTTGGCAGGGAGGAAGTACAGTGTTGTACCCTGAAGAAGTTGTAAAAAAAAAAAATTAGACTTCCCTTGGAGAGTTAAATGTTAGGCCACAGGATCCTGAGAGAGAAAGCCTTCCCTCTAGGACTGATATTGAGACCTAATCCAGCATCATATCATATGTAAAGAGAAAACAAAAAAAAGAGAAATAGGAGATGCTTTATCATCCAGGGATGTATCAAGGAGAATCAGTGAGACATACACGTAGGCTGTACCTTTCCAAGCAAGCACTGTATAGGAAGAGAGCCTCTTAGTTCAGTTTGCTGGTTACATTGGTACAGCTCTTGGTGAGAATTTATCTAATGCAGAGATGGATCCAAATAGTTGTAGCTAGAGTACTTCAGGTCCTCATTGGTAAAACCACTTCCGTCAGCTGTAGACATCTGGCCATCTTAACCTGATGCCATCTGCTTTTGATTCATGTGATGGGTGTTTTCTTTGATTATAACTTGCCTTTCCATATAATTTTGTTTATGACAAGGAGATGTGCTCATTGTTGCTTGTACAGAGAATTCTGGTTTCTGTGACACTTTTTTCTTTAAAAAATTTTGTTTATTTATTCATGAGAGACAGAAAGAGAGGCAGAGACACAGGCAGAGGGAGGAGTAGCAGGCTCCATGCAATGAGCCTGATGTGGGACTCGATCCCAGGAATCTGGGATCACACCCTGAGCCAAAGGCAGACACTCAATCTCTGAGCCACTCGGGTGTCCCTCTGTGACACTTTCTTGAGTCAAAATAGTATATTTGATAACTTTGTGAACTTGGGTTAAAGTAAATCAATCTGTCCTTGGTGCTGATGAGATCTACTTTCTGAGGCTGTAAGGCTGAGAATCAGACTCTGCACTGTGCAAACAAATTCACCAAGGAACTTGAGGCTGTTGGGGGGCACTGCCCAGAAGTTTAGCCAGATGGAGGCAGGGGGCGTGATTGCTCTGAGCTTGTTCTTTGAAAGTGGAACAAGCAGAGCCCACGCATTTGGATGTTTGTGCACTTTGTTCACTGCTTGAGGGTATCTGTTGAGGAGTGAGTGGCAATCTGGCCCCTGCTCAGTTCTCAAAGTTTTACTCCCTGAGCAGGTCCACCTGGAAAAAGGTCTTATTTTTTGAATTTGCAGAAAGTAACAGTTTGGTTCTGAATCAGAGGTTATAATACTTATGAAAAGTATTTTAGGGCAACTCAGTTTATATATGTTTTTAAAACATCACAGGTCATACCCTAAGATTCTGAGCAGGAGTCTCCAAATATGTGGATCATTTATCACTACCAGGAAAAATTATAAGTATTGTCAGGAAAATACCATAAATATGTAAATGTATCATACACATATATTTATAATACATAAAATACATTTTATTTATCTAAATTAGATGTTCCAATATTCTATGTTAATTATTAAATGTAACAAAATGAAAGACATGAAAATAAATACAAGATTTTTTTGAACTTAACTTTGGAGATCACTAATGTAAGAAAGATGATCAACGTGGGCTCTTCCTTGCCCTAAAACCACTTAATACATCTAAAAAAAATTGTGGGGAAATGCTCCCCTCCCCCAAGAGATTCATCTTTCCTACTCCCTATACTACCGCATCACCCTGAGTTCACAAAGCCTTTTACTTGTCTATCTCAAACATAAACTTAACATTTGCAAAGATACTCTAGAAATTCTTTGCAATAATGAATTCTAGCATTTGGTATTTAGGTGAGATCTTAATCTTAACCATCTTTAAGTAAGCAATTAAATTAATTATATATGAAAAGAATTTTAAAAGCTTAATAAATATAAGAATTTTCTGTATAATATTTTGAGTTTATGTTTCTGGAAGATATCCTTAAAGTTAATGGCAAAGACAAAGAAGAGCAAGTTTCTGAAAATGTCACTATAATTACCAACAGTAGCTCAATAATACATTTTATCTTTAAGCTTGTTCTTAAAAGGAGCCCAATTAACCAAGTCTGTTATAGAAATTGGTCATTGAAATAGACATTTCCTGCTGCCATGACAGATTTCCAGAAGTTTTGCTTTATTATCATTGATCATTTTATCTGGTTGTCACTTTAGGGTATTTGGTGATAAAACTACAGTACCTTTCTTGTCTATGTCTGTATTTTTTTTAGTATTGGCACCAGACTCTGTCTGCCAGAGTGATTCCATGGAGAGGATTAATTAGCCTGGTTATGACTCCAGAAGGTCTGTTCAAAGAGACAGAGCCTTGTATAAATACTGGTAACCCCTCAGAAGTTACTGGAACTTCAACATTCACTTTGCATCTTACTGGAAGTCTGTTCTTCAGAGGCCAGCAGAGTGTTCTTTATGTCTACAGGAACTTCTAACAGGAAAATACTTTTAGTTTCTACTTGGAGAAAACTATTCCTTGGGTTAATATGATAAGGAAAGTGAAAAATTAGGAAGAGTATCTTTCTATAGATTTTTCTTATCTATTGAAGTGAGTCCTTTCCCTTGAATACTTAATATTTACTGGTATTTGATGTGAACTGGTGGTGACCTTTATTTGGCAATTAATTTGATTAACCCCCCACCCTCAATGCTCAACACTACTTTTTATATACAACTTTTAAATCTCCTTGGAAATGCCAGGTATCTATTGGGAACAGATATGTAGAAATCATAATCTAGAGCTAGTTCACATTGTAGACTTTCAAAGGAGGAATTTCTCAGTGGTTTAACTTTTAGGGACTAGTTTAATCACTATGATCTAGGAGAGCCATGTATGAATATTGCTGATAGGGACTGAAGTATAAAGAATTGGTTTTTAATTAAAATACTGAGGGGGACCTGCGTGGCTCAGTGGTTGAGCATCTGCCTTCAGCTCTTACCTTTTATAGTTCTCCATGCAATAACTAGTGTGAGCCCATATGTAAAGTGGATGAACTCCTGTTTAAAAACTTGCATGGCTTCCCATTGTTCTTGGGTTTTAAAGTTTGTATTTTTTATTCTGATTTACATGATCTCTATCTTTCCAACTTCATTTTGTGCCTCTGTACAGCTTGCTCAATATATTTTGTCCTCTGTGATCTTAAAGTTTCTTAAATATTCTAAGTTTACTCCAGAACCTTTGCACAGTCTACTGCTTCTGCCTGGAATGTTTTTTACATGGTTGACTCCTCTATCTTTAGGGCTCAGCATGAGTATTACCTTTTTGTAGATGTTTTCCATAAAAATTTAATCTAAAATAGCTCCTTTCCAATATTTTATATTTCCTCAACTTTTGTTTCCTTCATAATATTTAATACATTTTACATTTTTGAACTTATTTGTGTTATCTTCTTTGAAGATAAGGAAAAAAAATGAAAAATAAGTTTCCTGGATCCTGAGCTCCATCAAGGCATATTCTGTCTTTATCATTCTATCCCAAACTCTCAGCACACTGTCTGACACATAGTAGGTACTCAGGTACTCAAGCATGCAAGTCCTTGAATTAATGAGCCGTTTTGTTCAAATCTCTCATGTTAACAATGGGAAATTAAGGTGCTTTGAGGTGAGTTTTGAGCCCAACACAACATTAGGATTTAATGATTGGATCCATACCTACCTATACCTGGCATTGGAATCAATTGAACAGTGATATAAAGGTGTTGGAAATAGTTTCTTGGGCGTTTCATTCAGGTATTGGGTGAGGCTAGCTCCATTTTAAGCCAAACATTTGATTTAGATTAGTAAAATATTATGACTCTGCAGCTGGAATTTAATCAAGATCTTTTAGTTTATTTCTGAATATTAGGACTTATTTACCTACCATTACACATTCCTGATGACTTGACTAATGAGAAAAATACAAACTATGAGGGAAGTTTATAAATAGAAGTCAGTTTTTTTAAAGGATCACTCTATATGATCAATTTGTAAAGGCATGATTCTTGAAAAATGGCTGAGTAGACACTGCCCTTTCTTTCATATTTTCCCATCTGAATCCTTCTGTAGAGCCTGTAGGAATCCCTGCAGGGTCCTTCTGACAGGAACAGAGCTTATTCTCAAGGGGATATCCCATGACAGGGCCAAACCCATAATAGCTAGCCTAGAATAGATATGGGGTTAATGGAGGGCACTGAAGCAATGTTTGTTGTAATCCAGTTTTGTACTTATATTTCTTGGGAAGCCTGGGTGGCTCAGCAGTTTAGCGCTGCCTTCAGCCCAGGGCCTGATTCTGGAGACCCAGGATCGAGTCCTACATCGGGCTCCCTGCACGGAGCCTGCTTCTCCCTCTGCCTGCGTCTCTGCCTCTCTCTCTCTGTATCTCTCTCTCTGTGTCTCTCATAAATAAATACAATCTTTAAAAAAATCTTTATACTTATATTTATTGCCTGCATGGTACCTTGCCCATGGTATTTGCTCCATGTAGTCAATGCTGTTGGCCCTACTGAAAATTTCCTTTATGGGGCTAGCATGTCTGTCTGCCACTGCTGTGAGGGTGGACTACAAACAACTCACAGCTATACCTGTTCTTGGCCTAGGAAGCTATCTCATTTAAGAATGCTTGGGAGCTATGCTTCCTGTCACCCCCATCCCAACTGAGGGCAGCTCATAGCCAGTAACTGACAGATATGAGGTGAAAAAGGATAGGTCCTTGCTTAAGGTGGGACAACTCTGTGGTGCTGTTCAAGTTCCATAGTTCCCTGTGGGAGCTGACAAAGGGTAGACTTCAACAAAACCCATATCTTAGCTTATCCTGTGCCATTCTTCATCCCTCCCTTAAAGATTTTACCTTTGAGCATGCCTTCCATATTGATATATAATCACTTGCCCAGTATATCCTGTCTCAGACTGCTTCTCGGGAACCTGGCCTAGAGCAGGTAGTATTTGGGAGCAGTCATGAATGAGATGATTGAGGAATTCTCTCGGAGGCTTAGAATACAAACCTCTCCATTACCATGCTGTGGGTACTAATGACAGTCCTCAGGAATGGGATGCGCCACAAAATTCTTGTTTTAGGTTTTAGCCTGGCTCATCCCAGCTGTCAAAGGGATTGATACTATATGTTTGACAACATGCCAATCTCCATGGCTGAAGTGGAAGCAGAGTAGTCTTTTGAGGACTAAGTCATCCCTGGTGCCTGTTAATCTCAACATTCCTATTTTATTTTCCCCTAAAGATGTCCATCTTATAAGAACATAATACTTCAGTGCCTATTTGCATGCTGTCTCTTCAGTTCTTTTTCTCTTCCTACCTTCTTCTGGGATCAGACTCATTTCTTTTCATCTTTTATCATATGAGTCTGAGAAAACTTAGTCCTAGAAATCCTGATTTAACCCAGAAGAACTCAAAGAGGCAGAGGATGCTCTTTGACCCAGAGACTTCTGAGGAGGTATAGTGATGAAGCCTTGTCCCAAGTTGAACTGTCCAGGAAGCAGACTCAGTGGAAATGAACATGCATAAGGTTGATTTGAGAGTGCTTTGGGCATCAGAAGCTGAGAAAGGGAAGAAGAGGAAGCAGGATCCGGCAGAGAAGTTGAACAGCCGTCATTCTCAGTGGAAGCCTTGGCCAGCCCCTGGGGAGCTCTGAAGCTGGAGTGATCCTTCAGAATCATTCTGGCTTGGGCAAGAAGCAGAGCCTTCACAACCACCACAGTAATTGTTCATCAATATGGGCCACCTAAAAAGGGGAGGTGATCTTGAGCATGGAGGTGCTCTTCAGCAAAGGCAGTCCTTGTATAGGGCTGACAGTTAAGGGCTGTCTGCCTTCAACATTACCAGTATTGGAAGACTGCCTCATTTCTAGAGAAGAATCTACATGGTAAAGGTACACATACATTCACTTTTGCATGGGGGGAATCCTAGGAAGATAGACACATGGTCTACTACTCTAGGCTTTATTGTGTGGGTGGCCTGTAGCCTCTCAGGACACCCTTGCCCCAAAGCCTATCTCCAAGAATGTAATTGGAATGTACATGCAGGTGGGATAGATGCTGGCTCTTACTGCTCCTAAATTATTGTGGTTAGTTGGGGCCAGATTTGAGCATAGGCTTGTTTCTCTGGTGCCTTCTAGCAGCTGGTCCAAGAAGAAAATAGAGTTGTTTAAAGTCCTGCAAGATCTATTAGAGGATGGTGTTTTTGTAACATAAGATCATAAATTCTGTTCCTAGGATCATATGATTTAAATTTAGCTGGGAACTGGATTGGCTGTATGTCTTGACCACATATCTATTAAAAGAAAGCCTTGGGCTACAAGAGAAAGGCTTATCACAGCTTCTCCCAATGTTTTGGAGACCTTGAAAGAAGGAAGAATATTTGGGAAGTGAGAAACTTGATAGAAATTTGAGTAGACATGGGACAACTAGATTCAGGAAAGTTTGAGTAAGGTTAAAAATATCAACTGATATGATCAAATGTAAGACTCAAAATACTTTGTGTTTTTATTTTCATTTTTAAAAACATGCATTTTTCCTTCTAGGCCTTGTATTTTTTCTGATGAAAGTATGTCTAGAGTTGGTACCTCTTTCTGTAAAATAGAAATGATAGATGAATCAGTTAGGACATTTTAAAATTAGGGGTTGTAAAGCATTTTATAGATTAGTACTCTTGCATACAGTGCTTGGATAAATGGTCACATTTTGAGTTGCCCATCAAATTCAGTGGGATTTAATCTAATCTCCAGGCTTTTTAAATCCTCTATCTAAATGCCTTATAGATGAGCACAAATATGAAAAAGGGTCAGTATGTTGCCAAAAACTTGAAAGGGGTGTGTGTTCAGTGTAATTGGATAGCACATTTAGCATTAGGGTGTTCACAGTCTTCTCAGTAATCTGTTTGGGAGAAACAAAGCCTCTTCTTTTTAACTTAGTACCTTTAATAGCCAGTGACTCTGATAGAACTTTAATCTTATACTGGCTTACAGCCCTACTACTGAAACATGGTGGGAAGCCCTAACCCCAAGAATGGAGTTTCAAAAGCACCTGGAAAAATCTGGACTTCTGTGTGCCCTTGTCGGTAATCTTGTATCAGCTGGAAAATGCAGCTGGAGAAAAGATGGTCTTGTCCTTTTGCATATCCATGTGGAGAACCAAATAAAATAGTGAAGACCTAATAAGATTTAGCTTTCCAGCAATATAAATAATTTAATCAGATTAATGACATTGTTCTACCTGAGGGGTTCCATAATTAGTGGATTATTGAAGCCACATGAAAGCTATCTGCCATTAGCACCTGGAGGAATTCCTGTTGTCTTAGACTTTGTGGAATCGAACGATATGAATATTCCTGTCATGCAAAGTGTAAAGATAATAAGCCCCTGGCATTTTGTAAGCTATATAAATCCACAGATTTCACATTAAATATTTAAGGCACAGGAGGTATTATTTGTTAGGATATAGATAAAGGGAGTTCAACTGCCTCAGCCCTTCTTTTCCCTTTCGGGAAGTCTCTTTCATTGTTGGAGATGCTTTGATGCCTTTATTATTGTGTATTCCCCCCACATTTTCATCTGTATATTGTTTCAGTTCCTCTGGAAGTATTCTTTGGGTTTTGCATGAGAAACATTCAAAATATTTTTATAGAAGATTTGTCTTTTTCATATAAAAAGGAAATTCATACCAGGGGTGCAAGCAACAATGAATCAAGTAGTATCTTAGTATATGGCAGATGCTAGAATTCTATGGGAAGACCATCTCATTACTCTGTCCCTAAAATATTTGAAAGCCAAGGTTTTTCAGCTTTGTGTGTTCTGTTCCTCTCATTTACATGTTATTTAGCTATTAGAAAAAAAGACCAGCCTGGAAATATAAGCCTATTATTTCAAGTTTTATATTTTTGTAAGACCTCTCTGGTAAACAAAATTCATAGATCAGAAACCTAAAATACTGTTGTGAGGCCATGTGTCTGAGTGGTTGGTACAAAAAACATGGTAACCATAGTTTAATAGAGAGTAGATAGAGTCTGTTTGGTTGCTGTGGGATGTGCTGCTGACATGACGGGTTTCTAAAGTAGAGCGCTTCTCATTCAGTAAAGGTACTGCTTTCTGAATTACGTTCCATTTACTTAAGATAAAATGTCAGGTTACAGTATACTCAGATGGGTAAGTTGAGGAGAAGATGAAGGGACTGTTTGTAGACACATAGGCAGAGAGAGTTAAGGGAGCCACAAGCAACAGTGACTCATCCCAAGGTAGCAAGAGTGGAGAGTCCTTCCACATGCAGGCCTGTAGGCGAGAGGGGAGGAAGTGGTTATCTGTCTCCTCCAGCTGTAGAAGAGCAGTGCCCAACAAGAATTAACATGAATTATCACTGTCAACAGTGGACCTTAGCTGCTGCCAACCCAAAGCTTGGCAGGGAAGTAGCTAGTGGAATAAATACCCCCAAACCTCTTTCCTATTGCCTTCCATGCTGTTACTTCCCATTGACTGAACCTAATTGGAAGCCAGAGGACAGGAGAGCCTGTTGTTGCTTTCCATGGATGTCAGGTTCCCAGGCCACAAAGCAGGGTGGAGAATGGATCAGAGTGACAAATGGGAATATTCAGCATAGTCATATTTATAAAGATTTGGCAGAATTCTTCTTATATGAGGCTTTATGTAGACAATGAAAGCATTTGTGAGAATGATAGAATCTAATAAATTAATTTTAATTGAAGTACACTTGACATACAATATTATATTAGTTTCAGGCGAACAATGTAATGACCCAACATATGTGTGTGTGTGTATACATATGCATATACATACACACACACATTACAAAATGATCACCACAATATGTGTAGTTACCATCTGTCACTATACAAAGTTATTACAGTTTTATTGACTACATTCCCTGTTTTACTTTACATCTCTATAACTTACTCATTTTATAATGCGAAGTTTGCACCTCTTAATTCTCTTCACCTATTTTGCCATTATTCTCAGAGAATAACAGAATTTAAATAATGACATGTGCTGTATGAATTTACATTATTATTGTGAATGTATGTGTATGTGTGTGTGTATGTGTATATATAGAATTGCATATACAGTGAAATATCACTCCTGTTACCTTAGAGAATTTATAAGATTATAGCCAGATGGTGGTAAGGGAATATTTCTGTCATAAATGCATTCAGATTCTCATTTCCTTAGGCTGAATTCTGTATTATCTGCTCATCTGATGTGATGTGGTGGGACATATTCCATAATAGCCTGTGTTCGAGTGAATTTGACCTTATATCAGAATTTTTATATTAATTAAGAAAAATTCACAGTCCCTATTTCTGTGATTTCTCAAAATTCATAGATCAAACACAAAGTTTTCATAAATATTTTTATAGCCCTGGCTATCTTTGTTTTTAATGTGTTACTGTACTGATCAGTGCAGTGCTTATATTCAATGAAATTTGCTCTTCAACATAAGGCTTGAAATTTTTAGTTAGCTGAAGTTATTCCTTCCCATGACCTCTATTCTCTGTAGTGGCAATAGAAGAGATATTATATGCATCCTAGCACTTTTGGAAGGAAAGGTATTAAAATTATCTTAAGCAAAGTACTACATGAAAAAATTTCTTTGCTGAAGCACTTGACTCTGTACTTCCTTGTATACATCTCCCGATATTCTTTTTTACACTCATTATAAACTTAAACATAATGTTGTCCTAGGTGTGGCATCTTTTAGTTTGCCCTTTGTCTATTTCATGCCTTCCTTTACATGGGCTATGCATTGATACAGATTTTCTTTTTTTGGAGGAAGGGAAAGAAGTTACTTATTTGCATAGTGGTAAAGGATTATTGAACTTATTTTATACTATCATCCCTGGATTTCCTTGTATGGGAAAGTATAAATACAGAAAGCTGAGGGTTAGCATTTGGGCTGTAGTTTCTTTTATATAATTAAATCCATAGTTTTGATATTATTTGCAAATTGGTCTATGGAGTTAACCAACATAGGCAACATGGAGAAGTAAAATTCCTGTGGAAGATTAGTACACTCTATATAGTTCACAGGAACAGCAGGAGACCTTGTGAAATTGTAAAATTGCTGAGATGCGTTAACTGAAGAACTTTAAGATTGCCGTCTCATGTTAAAACTTTAATGGAGATAACCAATGACCTTGACATCCTTAAGATGAATTGTACTTTGTGTGCTTAAGAGGACAATGCAATTAAAAATATTTATGTAATTGTTCTTCAGAAAGCCTTGGAGATTAGCATGAAGTTATAAATTACCAGAACTTTCAAAAAAGCAGGGAAAGGGGGAAATTCTCAGTGGGATGGTCCTAGAATGTATCTGTAGAATTGTTGAATCTTTGGCAAGTATGAAGTCACTATGAGGGCAAGTGGGAAGTTAGTGGTGGGCTGATAAAGCAATTGAGTTATAACATGGGTCTAATTCTTCTTTCAGCAGCAATTGTAAGACATATATCAGAAATTTATCACCTCCTTTTTCAAGAGATACTTTATCTAAATAACTAGCAAATGCTGTCTTTAATCCTCCTGGCATCAATTGTGGTCTAAATAAATCATTTTTAAACAAATATGTTTAAAACCTTTTACCCTACTTTAAATGATAGACTTGACTAAGTAAGTCTTTATCAAATTATAGTGGTGCCTTTTGTCCTGTCTCTTTCTCCATTAGAAACTATTTTTAGAAATTTGTAACTCACATTTCCTTGAGGGAGGAACTGTGGCATTCAAATTAGAATATGACAGTTGGGCATTACTCCTTAATAATTTATTATTATTTTCCTTCTCCTCCTTCTCCTTCCTCTTCCTCTTCTTCTTCAATGCTTTATCTCCAAACCAAACTATGGGAAAGCAAACAAAAGCCTGAAATAAGTTTAGGGCAGCAGTTTTTTGTTTTTTGTTTTTAACCAGTAGCTTGAGCTTTAATTACATAATTGAAGGATAAAAATTAAATACTATTATCCAGTCTGTGCTGGACATGGGAATATTTTCTGAACCCTTATCCTTAGGATCAACCAAGTTTCTGCCTCTCTCTGACAAGATCTGAAGTCTTTGTTAATTCTATTTGACTTAAATCCTCCAATTCCCTCTGTTATTTGTATTTTTAGATCCTTTTTTTAATTCTTTAATATCATGGGAATAGAATAATGTTTCTATTTAATACAATTTAGATAATTAGTGGCAAATAGTAATTTTGAGATGAACATTGAATCATGTGAACCCTAAATAATGTGGAAATTTTATATAAATGTTTTATCTCCTATCCCTTGGGAGGCATTGTATAGGGGTCATGGATTTAGTAAGCCTATCTGATGAATGGAGCCAAGTAGAATTGTACTTGTAAGGTGATTCTTACCCAAGATTATGGAGTTGAATCAGAGGGAATGTGCCAGGGGTGTAGTGGGAAAGGTGCTGATGATAAAGTGGGTCCAGGGGGAGATGTGAATCAAGGGGGTTGGTTAGAAACTGGAGTGAAGAGGTGTACACAAATGGGTGAAGCTGAGGGAGGGGCAGCATGCAAAAAAGGAACATTGGGAATAGGTAAATATTGATTGGGTGAATTTTGGAGATATGGGCCAAAGCTTATTGCTTTTTTTTTTTAATGTGTCAGTGTGTATTTGCACACAAGTGAGTGAGATTCATTTCAGCCCTTAATATGAGCTAGGCTCTCTTTATTTTATCCAAAACTTAAAATTTCTAGTTTTTATTGATACTAACACTTTCTTTAGATGGTGAGGTGCTATGCTTGTAATGTGTCCTATGGGGGTGTGTGTGTGTGTGCATGCACACTTTCTGAGCTTGTGGAAAAAAGAACCTATAATATTCATTAGATCTTGGCTGAATTTGTTAGGTGGTGTCACAAGTTTGTGGCAGGATCAGCAACACTAAGAGTGATTTGGAAGGCATTCACAAATTCAAGAGTTAGGGCAGAGCTAAATTACTAGACCAATTCTTCTAATTAGGATTACTGGAAAAATGGAACTGAATATTTTTAAAAATCTGTTTGTTGGCGAAGGAAAAAAACAAAACAGTAAAGAACAATTGCAGTGGAATATGAGAGAGTTCAAAGACGCAGGGAAGCTTTTGGCTGCTTTACTTCTGGGACCATTTTATTCTGAAGGGTGTGGCTGAGAGACTTGATGGTGTTTTGACAGTGTCACATGGAGAGAGGAACTGGAGTCTAGTGTCACCAAAGGGTGAGTTAGGGCACTGGTGAGCTCTCAACACTTGGGTTCAGGAATCCAACCAAAGTGCTAAGCCCTGAGTGGGGGAAACTTGGAGAAGGGATGCCTTTTGGGGACTGCTGCTCTGCTGTAAATCATTTCAGTTTCTGAAATTGGAACGCAATGAACCCATATTGGTAGTTCCTCTAGCTGCTTGTTAAAGTTGAATTTAAGTCATCTCTAGTTAAAAAGTATCATCATTGTATACTTCAAATTATTTCTAAAACAGTTTTGTAAATACAGTGCATGGAAAACAATAAAAAGTAACCACACAACTAAAGGAAACATTAGCAAAAACAGCAGGAAGAAACAGACAATAAGAACATACCCACTGTGGCTTCATATTTTGGAGTTATCAGATAGAGATTTAAAAATAATCTTATTAAAATAAGAGAGATAAAAATTCTTGTTATATTTGAGATGGAGATTTTTTGCAGAAAGCAGGAAACTACTAAAAAAATAACCAAGTGGAAATTCTAGAACTTAAAATTATAAAGCCAAATTTATGGATCCAATTGATGGGGCACTGAAATATTAGATCTAGATGAAGAGAGAATTCATAAATTGGAAAGTAGATTAGAAGGAAATATTCAGACCAAAGTACCGAGTGAAAAAAACCTGAAAAATGCAGAAAGCAGATAAATGGCATAGATGATATAGTGAAGATGTAATATATTCATAATTGAAATCTTGAAAGGACAAGGAAAACTGGAAAAAGCAATATTTGAGAAGATAATCATTGACAAATTTCCCAGTCTAACTAAAGACTTTGAGTTGCATATTCAAGAAGTGCCAATTTAGCAGCCTAAATAAAAATAATCCATCTCTAGGCACAAAGAGAAAAAATCTTAGAAACAGAGAATAAGAGAGTAAGGTCAAAGATGCAATAATTAAGCTGATAGCTGACTTCTCAGCCAAATCAGATTTGAAATTGGAAAATAAATAAGGAATCAAATCAGGATATAAGATTAGATTTAATGTTCATGGATCTGAAAACAGTAGGGATAGCTAAAGTAATAGATGAGAACAGAATAAGGACATGGAAAATGATAGACACCTCAAAGTGAAATAACAGTGGTACAAATGGTGGGATTACATATGTGTAAGTGACTGTGTAGACTCTTCCTAGCGTCTTCAACAGTTTCTGGAAATTGGCTTTTTATCCTGGCCTTCATTGCTTTTTGATATTCAAGATTGGAAGAGATGTGATACAGCATTATTCCTGACCCTTTCACAGGTTATATTGGCTTACATGCCTCTTCTAATATTTAATAATGGAGAAAGTAGTATAAATCCAGGCCTTGGTTTACTTGATGCAAAAGAACATGACTGGGGGTCACTTAGCCAGATCAGTCTGTAGAGCATGCAGCTCTTGCTCTTGGTCTTGGGGTCATGAGTTCAAGCCCCATTGTGGGCACAGAGTTTACTAAAAAAAAAAAAAAAAAAAAAGAAAAAGAAAATTAAAAAAAAAGAGAAAAGAACATGGCTCAGCACTGTCTGATACAAGGTGGTCCAAAGCAGTCTAAAAAGTGTGTGCTAACACTATACTATATGACTGTGAATAAGTACTCTTTATTTGAGAAAGCAGAAAGGAAACTCATTCCAAAGACCAGAGTCAAAAATATTCAGCACGAACAAATATTTTTAAAATACTGTGATTTGTATTACTACTGAGAAACATAATCTGAGTTCAATAATTCTTCAAGTCAAGAATTGGTCCTGTGTCAATATTTTGCTCTAAAAATGGAAATATTCCCCTCTCCTCTTAATCAAACAAATGACTTGTAACTGTATTCTAAAAAAGTTTTCTCAGATGTCAAGGTACTAAAGGCAGTTTCTCACTATTTACAACAATCCTTGTAAGCATAAGTGTGTTATATTTTAAAATGTATTTCAATATAACGCTTGCTTCAAATCTTTCAACAATTCTCGGGGCGCCTGGCTAGCTCAGTAGTTGAGTGGCTGCCTTTGGCTCAGGTCATGATCTCAGGGTCCTATGATCGAGTCCCACATCGTGCCCCCAGGAGGGAGCCTGCTTCTCCCTCTGCCTGTGTCTCTGCCTCTCTCTCTGTCTCTCATGAATAAATAAATAAAATCTTTAAAATACCCCCAAAACCTCTCAACTACATATAATCTTATCATATTGCCTATACAATTTACTTGATCTGGCCCTGTCTGTTTGATATTAAGATAAAGAAAGCAAGGTATGGAAAAGATTTGGCAGATGAAAGGCCATAATTAATGAAGGTATTTATGTTGAGACTTAAGGCAACAGGCTGCCAAAAGTTGTATTTGAAATTTGAGATGCCCTGAAATAAAGATAGACTCTGTGAGCATTTTCCAAATAGTTCAGACAAGGACAAATGAGTAATGCCTGAACCAGTTGCAGAAAAAAGATCATAACCATGTGACAATGACCCAGTTGTGAGGAAATGTATAAATTAGGTAATGAAGAGATTCAGGGCCCGCTGCCTTTCTTTGGGCTTTGCTTCCCAAAACATGAAATGAAGACTTTCCTACCTTTTGAAGAGCATGCAGCTTTTCATGGAAACACTTGGCAAGAATAAAGATGGTCTCATATGAGTGTCTTAATTCTGTCTTATAGTTAATTGATTAAGGAAAAATAAATGAATTACTGAAACAAGATGACCCATTTAATATAGCATCATGTGAACAATGTTTCCTTTCTGTAAATCTTTAATGCTAAAGGGATCAACATTAGAAATTGTTCTATGTTGATCACTAAACTGAGTGATAATCTTTCTAATCCCTTGAAATATAAATTCTGTGAGACATAGGGTGGTGGGAAGTGGAGAGGAAAAGAAATTCAAGTACTCTTTGCAGGCTTTGGCTTTTTACCATCTGCTTGTTGATTCATTGGTCCCATTTCTTCCTCATCTGTTTATTTGCATAGCAGCACCAGGTGCCCCCTCAAATTTGAATTGCCTGACTTAATCAGACAGGCCCCTGATTGAGAACTGAGTTACAAATTGGCAGATGAATACCAAATTGTTTTTAATAAGACACAGAGTTCTGGGTGCTTTGTGCCCATGCTATAACTGTTTGCTGGCAGCTACAATAACCAGCAGCGTTCCTTTCATCTTGAAAAGAAAGGCAAAAGGCATTCAAAGGAAGCCTTTGGATTTTGTACTCAGAATTTCCACTCATCTGCTTAATGTTCTTTTTTTTAATTAGAAGGATACACAAATGACTTAATTAATCAAGCCTGTCTTAGGGAATTATGCATTTATTAATGGTTTCTGCACTCAAGCACATTATTAAGGGATTTGTGCTAAGCACCTGACATAAAGCAGACTAATTTTGCTTGCTTTGCTTAATGTATTGAGAAACGGCATGTTGATCAGATTTCAAAACATTCAAGCTATGAACTAATGTCCTATTTAGAGGGTTTAAAAATTCAGTGCATTGGCAATCTAGCCTTATGATGCTTTTTTTTTTTTTATAAGGCACTCTACAATGGGAAAGGAAGAATAACTTGATGGGAGGAAAAAAGCATTAAAAAGTGAAATAAAAGGGAAAAGTAGAGAGGGAAGCCCTTGAGGACAAGACAGGGCCTTTGGATATTAAATTTTTGGTTCCTTGCTTTGGTCTTTCCATAGTTTAGGATGGTCTTTCCACTTTCAGTTTTTGGTGACCATATCTGAATAGCACTTGCAAAGCTTCCCCACTGAAGTGACTGGATTACACCTACTATATCACGACCTTGTCAGAGGATCAAGTGTGTGAATCCATATTCGAATGGCTGATCTAATTGTATTCTAAACTCCTTAGGTTACTGACCATTTTGATCATTTTTATTATAACAGTGTGATTAACAATAAATTATGTGGCGTGGTCAATACCATTATTAAAAAGACATAATATATTAAGCCAGGAATTCCACATAGACCATAAAAATGTAATGCAGCAAGGGCGCCTGGGTGGTTTAGTCAGTTAGGCGTCAGACTCTTGATTTTGCCTCTAGTCATAATCTCAGGGTCATGAGATTGAGCCCCGTATTGGGCCCTGTGCAAGGAGGGCATGGGCTTGCTTAAGATTCACTCTCCCTTTCCCTCTGCCACTTGCCCCTGCTCACTCTTGCACACTCTCTCTCTCAAATAAATAAATCTTTAAAAATGTAATGCATCAAAGTTTTCCTTCTCATGGCTTCAGTAACCAAAAAAATAACATGAGAAGAAACACATCACAGTATTCTCTCAAAACATCTATGGTGAAAGGAATCTGTTTTGACCAAATGGAGAACAAACTTCATGGATTCAGGGCATTTTTCAAGTGTCTCATTTGCATCAACAGTGGCTAGATGATGTCATAGAAGAGAAGTTCTCCACAGGCTACAAATATTAAAGTCCTACAATTCAGCACCATCCAGCACTAACACAGATAACCTGAGTTCAGTGTACTATTGTGGTTTAGAGAAATGTCTTTTAAGCCAAATGGGTGGCCTAGATTGGAATCTTGGCTCTTCTACTTAACCATTAGAGCAGCCATGCACAACTCATGAAGCCCCTCTAAACCTCACCTCTAAAATGGGAATAATAATAGTATTATTATACTAGACTAGTGACTGAGTGAGACAAGACAAGCATTCAAGTTATGTTAACAATATTATTATTATTAATCAGTCATCAGCCATGTGCAATGGAATTCACCTTGAACTACCCCCCCTTTTTAAACAAAGGTGACAATCACCACCCCCACCATTGCTTCATCCTATTTTTCAAGGTATCATACCTCATGATGAAAAGACCCTTTGAAAGAATAATTTACCTTCACTGCTTTTTTTTTCTCTCAATTCTCAGTGATTCCTTAAACACCTTAGTTTAGCTTCCTTAGATATCACTGCATCATTTAAGCTGCTCTCAGGATGGTGAGAGCTAATTTGGTGGTCAGGGGATACTTTTTAGTACTTCTTTTATTTGATTTCCAAATGTATATTTCTGAATAGACAACTTCTTACCTCACTTCAGACTGGTATATCTGAGAGTCTAATGTATGCATCAGCATGAGGCACTGCAGAGAAATGGAGTAGACAGTGTGGAGTGGAATCTGGGCTTCTACATCCTAAGATGAGTTCAAGAATGATAGACAACACTAAAAATCTTCTCTAGGCTGCCTAGTGTCTTAAGTTCCTCATTAGTCATTAATTTGGGTTCTGGCAAGGATATATGCTCTCTAAAGGAAACCCATTTATGGCAATATCAACTATTATTAGCACTTCAAAGAGCTAAGTTATGACCCCAAGAGAATAGGAAATAGAGAAGATACATTTTGGATAAATAAGGATAAAAGGGTATTGCAATGACTGGAGCATGTTTCTGGAAGTGGATGTCAGTACCAAGGAAGGTCACTTGGGAAACACAATGAGAGAAGTACATTATTTTGTATATTTTTACCCTGCCATCTAATAATAACAAGAAAAATAGAAACTGCCGCTTATTGAAATCTTTGCCAGGCACCTTATAATACCTTGTGTATTATGTGCACAACCTAATTTAATCTTTACAACAACTATGTAAAATAAATAAAATTAACTTCCTTCAGAAGAAACTAAAGATTAAGTGATTAAGTAATTGGCTGAAGTTCATGGAACAGATAAATAACAAGCTTAGGTTTGATTCATTCATTTATTTATTCATTCAGCAAATAGTTTGTAATATTACATGACAGGTACTTTTCTGGCTTTGGGTTACAACAGCAAGCAAAATGTATACCATCATGGAGCTTATATTCTGGTGGGTGAGATAAAAAAGAGTTTTCATAGCACTTGGAAACTGTGATTGATTTTTCCTAACATCAGACCAGTTTTAAACCAGTTTAATTTGCAAGCCAACCTGTTACAGCTTCTTGGTTTTGAAAATTAGCCAGTTATAAACAGACTCACTCTATTAAACACACTCTGAGTGCCAATTAAGCACTAATCACTTGAGCTCCATGCTTTTATAGATTATGTCAGCTTTATTTTTTAAAATATTTTATTTATTTATTTGAAAGAGAGAGAGAGAGAGAGAGCGAGCAGGGGTAGGAGCAGAGGGAGAGGGAGAAAGAGACTCCTGACAATGGTGATGTGAGGCTCAGTCCCAGGACCCTGAGATCATGACTTGAGCCAAAGGCAGACTGCTTAACTGACTGAGCCACCCAGGTGCCCTGATGTCAACTTTTTAAAACATCTGATAAAGTGCCAATCCCTGAACTCCACACGTCTCAAAAATCTGATTTTTGGGGAGATTGGGCTGGGGGAGATTGGGCACGGCAGTATGGCTGTCTTGTTTTCAGGAAAGGAATAATTGCGTTGTTGAACATGAAGGCAAATATATAGAAATTGAACTTAAAATACTGGTTTAGAGTTGCATTAAAGCTATAATGAAAGATTTTTTTCTAAAAAAAAAAGAAAGATTTTTTTCTAAACATCAACAATACAGACAAGTAAGTGTTTCTTGCAGAATTTGGCTTTTTTTTTTTTAAATGATTTTATTTATTTATTCATGAGAGACACACAGAGAGAGAGGCAGACACACAGGCAGAGGGAGAAGCAGGCTCCATGCAGGGAGCCTGATGTGGGACTCGATCCCAGGATTCCAGGATCACGCCCTGGGCCGAAGGCAGGTGCCAAACTGCTGAGCCACCCAGGGATCCCCAGAATTTGGCATTTTTAAATATACTTCTAAATATCATATTTTGAATAACAGATTTGTTTCAATTGGTTAATTCATCGTTATCCTCTCAATCAAGGAGAAAATGGATAAAAGAAGCAAGAAGGGAAAGGCCAGGCGAGGATTTAAGTAACCAAATTGTACATAACTGAAGTAAGAAAAATAGAAAACACATTATATAAGTCCATGTTAGAAGACTTTTCCTTAAGCAATGATTAGTAAAAAATGTAAAATTATAGGTAAATAAAATAGGACAAATCAATAAGTGAGTTTAAAATTAGACATAAGGAAATTTTCAAATGGGATTCTGTGTTGGGTCATACAAGTGACGTAAACGAAGCCTTGTCCTTTCTTTTCATAAATGGTCTCAGGCTGTACTAGTCAGAAAAAGTAAATTAGAATTGGAAATTGCCAGTTTAGAAGATCTTTATTATGTGGGAAACATTTTCAAAGAATATCAAAAAAGCAAGCTAGAAATAAAAACAAAGTTTGAGTTTTTTAGTTAAAACCACAAAAACAAAAACAGGAAGTCTTCTATTGTCTAAAACTGAAGAGCTGGGCAGCCCAGGTGGCTCAGCGGTTTAGCACCTCCTTCAGCCTGGTGCGTGATCCTGGAGACCTGGGATGGAGTCCCATGTCGGGCTCCCTGCACGGAGCCTGCTTCTCCTTCTGCCTGTGTCTCTGCCTCTCTCTGTGTGTCTCTCTCTGTGTTTCTCATGAATAAATAAATAGGATCTTTAAAAAAATAAAAAATAAATAAAACTGAAGAGCTCATAAATAAGGACACCTATGAGATCTTGCAAGGAGAGTAGTCTTTGGAGGAGCCAATGTCCCATATTATTCAAGAAACAAAAGGTCAGCTCTCTAAAATATGTCCAGTGATGCTACTTCAAGGGAGAATCATTAGTGTCTAGCAATTTCTTGTCCTTCTTCTGACCTCACAAGAAGTATGAACTAGAAATATAGATGATCAGCATTATAGTTTCTTATTGATTTGGTTCACTCTAGTTATCGTTATTCTCACTACCATAGATTATCAGTCCCCTTGGAGTACTGAAACAACTCAAGTAATGGGGACTTAGAGCAATCCTCAGCCTTTCCCCTGACTAAACTTTCAAGTATTGTTTTGGGACCATTATTAGAGGAACACTCTTTTCTTCTTTGTGACCCTCCCTATGCACATGTAGTACAGATTTACTTTGCAAATAGAACTGCCATATAGATTGTACTCCAAAAGGATTTTTGTAAAAGTTCCAGACAGTTCCTCCCCACACAATTAAACTATAGCTGATCTGAGTTTACAAATAATACACATATTATATGTGATTCAAAAGAGAGCAGCAGAATTAACTATGGTTGGTTCTAGAATATCTATGGAAACATGACTCTGTGGACATAAGCAAAGTAATTGGAGCACAACTCATAGGGTTTCAGATCAATTCTTATGACCCAGTACCTAAAGCTTTTCAGTATCCCCTTAGAACTGAAGCCAAGGAAGGATGTAGGCCATTTGTGAGTAGCTTAATAGAGAAAGGACTAATTATTACTTGTATTAGTTCTAATTATCTTAAAATTTTTAAAGCGTAGAAAGAACAAATAGAATATTAAACCTGAAGTTACCTAAACTATCAGATACCCTTGAACTCCTATGGCCTAAATCCTTAGCTCTTAGCTCTGTGCTCTTCCTCCTCAAGAACTTAAAACTACTCCTTACTCATGAGACTAAGAATAGCTCCATCCAGATTTTTTTTATTGTGATAAAATTTACATAAAATAATATTTACATTTAGCTATTTTAAAGTGTATAATTCAGCAGTATACTAAGGATTATAAGGAATTACAATGAACAATTTTATGTTAACAAATTTGATAACCTGGATGAAATGGATAGAATAATAAAAGACATGAACTACTGAAACTGACTCAAGAAGATTAGAAAATGTGAAGAAGAGTATAGCAAGTAAAGAGACTGAGACTCAGGGAGAGAGCATTGCAATTAGAGGGACCAGTAAATCCCTAAATAGGGAGAATACTAGGTGTGTTCAGAGAATGACAGGGAGGCTGCCTTAGCTACACAGAGTGAATGAATGGAATCATACTGGGGGACACAGCCAGAAAGATAATGAGGTAAAGTATAGGTGAGGTAAAGTTTCTATAACATCTTTAACTTCATAGCCTAGTAGATTAACAAAACAACAGTTTATTTCATGCTTGTTGCCATTTTAGGTTTGCAGTGAATCTGTTCTACATAGTTTCTTAAGGACCTAAGCTGATAGACCATTGACATGTTGTAGTGGAACTGTTTGGAACATGTGGACTCCTTGATGGTTGCAGAAGAGAAGTAGATAAATACTAGACCATAACCTCTTCTATATCTTGGCTCCACCTAATTTCAAGGAGTCTGAGATGTGGTGGAGCAGTGAGACTTTTTGGTAATCCTTGTTTTCTTTGCCATACAAAGGTAGAGAGTAGGATCTTTGAAGGCCATTATAAAGAGTAATTGTGATTAGCAGCCCTGGGTGATTTTAACTTATGTGCGTAAACAGGATCATTCTGGCTGCTATGTTACATGGAGAATGACAGAAGGAGCTTAAGGGTGGAAGCAGAGAGAGAGAAGTTCAGAGCTGATTGCAGTAACCTGGGCATAAGATGATGATCCTAGGGACCAGCATTGGTAAAGGTGGAGGTAATCAGAATTGGTAAATTCTGTGTTGGGTTACCTGTGTTGGGTTAACAATGAGATTGATAAGTATTTTATTTTTGGATTAATTTTATCATATTGTTAACTATCAGCAGTTTATCCATTTCTGATATAAGCTTATGCAGGGAGAAATAATTCTTGTTACTCATACTAGCATTGTTGCTTCTATATTTAAATAGATTAACCCAGTGTAACATTAGGAGTTAATTTAATATTGTTGGAATTAAGTTATATTAATTGTTGAGCTTGAACACTTGCTTACTCAATTGATGACTGCTTTTAGGCCAACTATGGTAGTATTAATATATACTCTCTAAGAAGGGATGTATCCTTATTCTAAAAAGCTATACCTTTTTAGATTATACTTTAAATTTAAATTAAAATTCTAATTTTTTAAGGTAAATTTAAAATTGAACCAAAATTCTGTTTTTGGGTAACCAGCTATCACCAGGCTCGTTAGGCTTTTCACCACTACCTATAAATCTTCTCACTATTTTGCAACATAGATGAGTTGATCCTTGTAGATTGTCCATAGGTAGCTTGTCTGGTTTTGGGGGGCTTAGCTTAAGTTCTCTTTGTTAAGTTATTTCTGGCTAATTCATTATGCAAAAGGTAAAAGGGGTAATCTTTGCTGTTTTATACTTTTAAAATGTCTTTCATCATTCCCTTTCGGTACTATCTCTATAGCTCCAGTTAAAATTTCTATCTCCTATACTCTTATGGTTTAACTAAATGTTTTGTTTTATAATATTATAGTACTTTAGTTTGAGGTTTAGTTGGGCTAGCTTTTGTTCAAAGTGGTCATAGTGTATGAAATCTTCCGGGTGTAAGCCAGATGCTTTGGTTAAGCTACACTTTGGTTAATCCAAGCATACCTTCCGGTATGCTTACTTTGTTACGACTTATCTCTTCTCGTGTTTTGGTATAGTTAATATGATTATGTGTGAAGTTTTTACTTGAGGAGGGTGACAGGTGGTGTGTGCGTGCTTCATGGCCCTATTCAATTAAGCTCTCTATTCTTAATTTACTACTAAATCCTCCTTCGGTTTTTAATTTAATAAAAACTTTCATAAGATGTTCTTAAAGTAGAAAATGTAGCCCATTTCTTCCCATCTCATGAGTTACACGTTGACCTAACTTTTTTACGTGACATGATTGTGCTTACTACTCTTAAGGATTTGCTGAAGATGGTGGTAAATAGACTGCATTAGCAAGGGATGGTGAGGTTTATCGGGTTTTATCGATTATAGAACAGGCTCCTCTAGAGGGGTATAAAGCACTGCCAAGTCCTTTGAGGTTTAATCTGTTGCTAGTAGTTCTCTGGCGAATTATTTTGTTATGGAATAGCTTATGTTTAGGGCTAAGCATAGTGGGGTATCTAATCCCAGTTTGGATCTTAGCTATCGTGTAGTCAGAAGTTTTAAAGTCACTTTCATAGTATATTTTATGGTAACTGTAGCTTTTTACGGCTTAGTTAAGTTTTAACTTTAGTACGGTATTATCTTAAACACGCTTTTGGGTGTGGTGCTAATATATCCTGTTAATTAGCAGAATGTCCTATGAAGAACTCATATTGGCATCATTAATCATATTATTAACATCACTAATCTTTATAATTTGAATATAAATCCTTTAAGTTCAAAAGCCTAGACTCTTAACCACCTTTATAACTGTTTGAAAAAACTAAGAAAAATTTTCCTAAATCTTAGATGTAATAAAAATATCATTTATATTATTCTATAATTAATCTAAATGCATACTTACTTTAACTAAAATAATAATATCACAATACCAGCTAGCCAATAGTTAGCTTTGTTTTGTGGTAAGTTTTGGTTTGGTAGTGATGCCATATATGACAGCGTGTGTATTTTCTTTCTTAATCTTAAGATTAAGAAATTGAGCAAAGCATGTTTATCTTATTTCTTCTGAAGGGAAAAAGTAATTTCTGAGGCGCTAAATACAAATGATTGACCAATCACATATAAAGAGGAACCACCCCTATCAGATTCTACAATCACATCTGGCTTTTGAAAAACAAACAAAACAAAGCACAAAACTCTGTTTAAAGAAACATTTTCTTGCTAATATCTAAGGTTCAAGACCCCTTAGATATGAAATGAAGTCCTAAATGGTTTGGCTAGAATTATTTAATACAATAATTTTTGCTTTTAATTCAGTAATTTTATGATAATGAAATAATTTTTTGCTTTTAAATCAATAGCATATACTTTTAACAAGAGGAAACAAAGGTCCATGAAGACAAACCAATACTGGACATTGTTTTACCTGTTACAGAGAAGTATATGCATTTGAAAGCAATTTCAAGGGATGGCTGTCAGTGGCTGTCAAACATTTTATGGACATGGATCTTAAATTTTCATAGCATTTCATTTCATAGAGTTTTTATATCAAGACCAACCAAAAATAGGGCTATAATTCCTCTAGTTTCTATCATTGGAAATCTTTTTAAGACATAAGTTCATAAGATGATTAAAATTTTGAATCATGACACAAAATTGATGAATCATAAATTATACATGTATCTGCATTGTTACAAAATTATGTTGCACCCTCTATGTACTTAATGTATTCTCAGTGTCCATAACCTACATTTCATTTTCAAAAGAAGTCAAAGTTTCAAAAAGAAGCCATGGATACCCTATCTTGGTAGAGAGCTCATATGCATCCATTTATGTTTGTAATAAAGAAGGTGATAACAAATGAAAAAAAAAAAAAACAGATAAAGCTACAGATTTCTTATTTCCTTCAGGCCCCGTGTAGTTACCCAGGTAAAGGGCTTTGTATAGCAGCAAGAATTGAATTCAATAGGCCTGTGTACTGTGAAATTTAGGATTGGAAATGAATTTAAGAAGGCATCTGCTTTCAAGAGAATCTCATCCCTTCACTGTCCTAAACTTATGGCTTTTTCTGGCTGGCATGTTCACCCTGTTTTTTTCCCTAGGGACATTACTCTTCCTTCATGCCTGAAAAAGGAGAGTGGGTCACCGAGTCTTGATGTAAGCATTTCTATCTTGAGAAGCAGCTGAAATCTGTGGTCACTTTCCCTAACCAAAGCATATGTAATTAAAGATATGATTGTTTATAAATGATAATGTGGTTAACATTTGTAGATCTCAAATTTCAACTTCAGGTAGATCACATTTGTTCTTGATCCTTGCAGATACTGTATCATTATTTGTATTACTTAGAAGGCACAAGTGGTTCTAAATGGAATTATTTCAACAAAAGTACAAAAAACTTCAATTTTATGATATACATGTGTGTAATTTAATTATACATAAAATTTCACTATATATAAACTCTTATTATAATTTTAGTGCACTGGAGATTTCAGTGAGCTCATTGAATTATGGGGAGAGGTCCTTGAGCAGGTGAAGTAGAAGTATAGATTATGGTGGACATAATGGAGTTGTTTGACATGGATATTTTGGTGGTGGTGAAAATATCTAGGGTTTCGTCATGGGATGGGTAGCTGGAGAGGAATGGAGGATAATATTGTTTTAGGTGAGAAAATCAAGAAACTGAGGTCAGGGTGTCACTTTGTTCATCCATATGGTTATTGAAGTGACTGAGAAGTGATAGCAGGTGTGGTTGAGAGCCTTGGGAACAACAAGATGTTGGTTGATGACAGCTGCAAGATGAGGAAAAGAGCGGTAGAACCAGATGGTACAGGCTTTAAAGATATGTTTTTTGTTTTGTTTTGTTTTTATTTTTGCTTATTTGTTTCTGATGAAGGAAAAAAGAGAAATAGTTTGGAAGTAGCAATGGGGAGCAAGAAGAACTACTAAATTTCTTGTGGCCACGGTGTATCAGTTATGAAAGCAAAGTATTTCTACTCAAGAGCAATATTCTTAGGGAACTGCCAGGTTTCAGTTAACAAAACAACAATAATTCAAATTTATTGAGTAGTTAAGATGTGCCAAGCTTTGTTCTCAGTGTTTTATAAGAAGATTAAAGGCATGCTCAGTGAGGGTTTAGATTGGAAGGGATTTGTAGATCTCACATTAAGACTCAGTGAAAGGGCTTGAGAGGGAGGGAAGGATGATTGGATCATATTGGATAGTTTATGCCTATGGGAATAAAAGCCCTTATAACCTGTACTTGCTACTCAAAGTGGGGTTCATGGAACTGCGAAGTCAGTGTCACCTAGGAGAGTATTAGAAATATAGAATTTTATATCTTTTCTCAGACTGATTGAACCAGAAGCTGCATTCGTAAAATGTATCCCCCCAGTGATGGATATGCACATAAAAGTTTGGGAGGCACTGTTTTAGAGGACAATTAGCTCTTTCAACTAAGATGAATGACCTACTAAGAATTAGAATTTTAGAGGATGAAATTTTAGGGAGAATATGGGAATACATGTTCACTCTTAAGAAACTTGCAAGTAAATCTTTGTGTGCATGAAGTCAATATGTGCGGCACAAACAAAGGCATAATAGAAGCCTATTACAGTGAGTTGACTTGAACATAGGTTTCCACTCCAAGGAAACCATTGATTCATAGATAGTTGTCATTTGTATGGACATCTCTCCCAGGTATAACACTGCTCACTTGCTTTGTGATTTGAATGAGTGTGCTGGGATTGAACAGGAATGTCCAAGATAAAGAAAACTGCTTATACGTAGCTGTGACAATAATTAAAGGCTTGAAAATATTATGATAAATATTATGTTGCTTTTCCTCTCTACTTAATTCATCATTTAGACTTATTTTAGGAAGAGTCTGAGTGCAGAGAACAGAATAAGGATTTGCCTTAGATTAGCTTCTGTTTTTAGGGTATCTAATACAGTATTTATCAAGTATCCATTATGGATACTTGATGGATATTTGCTTATAAGAACAGAAAAAAAGAAATTGTGTAAAGCTTTTCTATCTGTGCCAAAAACATACCTTAAAATCTTTATATATAATCTGATAATAAAAATGAAATAATTCTGATTTCTTTGTAAGGAATTACTGATGAGGTATTACAGTGAAGATCTTAAGATGAAGATAACAGACAAACCCACTACTGTATTAGGAAATACTTTTAGACCTTAGGAAAATGCCAGATTGACTTTTAATTACTTGGACAATTACTGAAAATCATATAATCTTTGATTATTTTGGATTATGAATGATACTCTCAGGTTTTCTAACAGCAAGATGATTTAAGACTTGGAAGGTGGCAAATTTAATCAGAGGCTAATCCATTTGATATAAAATTGAGTAAGAGTGTAGAAAAATGGAAATCTCTCAGTTACTTACAGGTATTAGAATTTAAATTATTTAAAAATCAATACATGTGACTCAATGACACAAGTGTGCTCCTCCTTTTCAAAAAAGAAACATTTGTCAAATTAAAAATCCTAGTGATTAGGAGACAATGAAAGATAGTAAGTTTAATCCAAGAAAAGGAAGTGCTAAAATTTATGAAACAGAATATGATAGATTGCATCAATGGCCCCAATTCATAGCTTCCTCCTGTCATTCTATTTGTCCTGCATTTTTGTGGTCCCTCCTACTCTGACTCTAGGCTTGACTAAATGACTTGCTTTGGTCAGTGGGATGCTATGCCACACAACACATAGACCTGTGCATGATTAGGCTTACTTTCTCTCAATCTTCTGTATTCACCATGACAAAGTGTCTGGGATAGCCTGATGGATGATAACATGGACTAAAGTTGAGTCAGCCCAGTTGTCCCACCTGAGGCCCAGACATGTAAGAGATCTCGGCCAAATTTATCATTGCTGCCTACTTAACCCAAAGCTGGCCACTGACCATAGGTGAGCTCTGCCATGCACAGCTCAGATGAGCAGAATATCTAACCAATTAAAAGAATTATGAGCAAAAGTAAATATTTATTTTTATATGCTCCTGACATTTTGTGGTTGTTTGTTATGCAGTACTGTCATGGCGACAGACAGCTGATACAAAGAAAGGATTAGTATCCTACAGTTTACTTGCAAGATATTATACTCTTGCTTTATTTTGTGTTCAAAAATCATACACAGACACACACACATAAGTGCAGGCACATGAATTCAGACTGAGTATAATTCCATTAGATCTTTTTTTTTTAATGTGTAAAAATAAAGAATAATAGAAAGCATGATGGAAGTAGGAAAGTGTCTTAAATGCATACATAAAAGAGGTACCTATTTTCAATGTATTTTAGGCTTCCACATTTGCTTACATTTGTGTTGATACACACTTCCTATATGGGGAACTCTCCCAATAGAGCTATGCCTATCATATGTGACATACGTGTATACTACAGGAGTCCAGCTTATAAGTTCAGTGTGTTCAATCTGTAGTAAGATTGTTTGGTAATTATTGTTATTGATGTTATAAAATTTTACCTTAATGCTGATACAGTGAACACAATAATTAACACATGTGGCATTAACTATTTGCAGGTACTAGTTTAATTTTTTTACATATATTAATACACGTCATCCTCATAGGAATCCACTGTAGTAGCTACAGTGACTTTTGCCATTGATAGATGAGAAAACTGAGGCACAGAGTGGTTAAATGACTTCTCAAATTCACATAGGATAATAATTGGTAAAACTGGGACTTGAATCCAAGTAGTCTGGATGTAGATCCCACACTTGAACATATTGCCTTTCAAATTTATATTAGGCAAGGGTATCTTTTCGTTTACTAAAAGGAATACCCAAGTGAGGAGAGAGCACAAGTGAAGGAAAGTAGTATCTATTATATTTGCTCAATATAGGGCTGGCTTTTTTTCTTCTTCTAAGTAATTTAACTTAGAAAATGAGACAATTTTACATGCATTTGGTTAAGAGGTCACTGATCAGGTTTCTTCAGGGTAATACTTCTTTTCTGTTTTTCTCATTGCTATAGTTAGATATGATACTTTATATACTTCATTTGTAATGTGTGATAGAGCAGATTGGATAGGAATAATAGGAATACGAGAAGAATAATGAAAAGGTATAAAGCGGTTAGGATTAAAACTTTAAACTGATGATGAGACTATGTTAGGGACCTCATTCTTTAACCCTATAGTTCTCTATTTTTTAGTACACATATGATCACCCAGTAGAAATCTGGATTTCACTTTTAGAGAGAGTCTAGTTCAACACGTCAAGATAGGTGAAGAAATATGTATTCACAAATCACATCAGGCAATTCTGATGCATGTAGTTTCTGGAGCAGCACTGTCCAAGAAAACTCTCTGTGGTGATGGAAATGAAATGTTCTATATCTGTGCCTTCTACATTTAACACATGTTCAATTGAGGAAACAAAGTTTTAATTTTACTAAATTTAATTTTAAGTAATTTGAATTTCAATTGTAATAACCACATGTGGCTAGTAGCTATTGTATTGGACAGCTTTACAGTAGGGGTCAGTAAATAATGTCCATTTATTTACATATCATTTATGGTTACTTTCACTGTATAAGAGCCGAATTGAGTAGTTGTAACAGATACCATATGGCTTGCAAGGCCAAAAATATTTACTATTTATCTGGTTCTTTACAGAAAAGGGTTTTCTATCTCCTGGTCTAGGGGGAAAGGAAACAAAGTCCTGTAACATGAGTTTTCTTTTGAAGGTAATGGGGAACCAAAGAAATGTTTTTATAGGAAATTGTGAATGGTTGAATAATTACATCTATTCCACAAGGTGCTATCATGGAAAGTTTGGTATATTTTACTAGAACACAATAATCAAGACTCCAAAAAACTGATATTTCAGACATTGCTTTTTTCATATCTTGATATCCTTGAGCGTATGTGTAAGATTTTTTATAAATATTTTACTTTTAAGTAATCTCTAACATCCAATGTGCAGCTCAAACCTGAGATCAAGAATTGCATATTCTAGCAACTGAGGCAGCCAGGTGCCCCATGTGTATAAGATTTTGAAAATCATTTTGAGCACTTTGATAATTCTATCATCTCCATCATTTGTGAGTCTCTTTATATTTGTTGATTTTTTCACCATGGGTTGTATTTTCCTGCTTTTTTGTAAGCCTAGTAATTTTTCATTTGGTTTTGACCATTGTGACTTACTGTTTTTAATGCTTGATTTTGTTAGATTCCTTTAAAGAGTGTTGGGCTTTGTCTTGGCATTTAACTTGGAGTTAATTCTATCTTTTTGATGCTTACTCTTAAGCTTTATAATGTCAGTTCAGGTAGTCTGTTCAAGGGCCAGTTTAGCCCCACTAGTAAGGTAAGATGCTTCTGAGAACTCTACCTTAGGCCCTATGTATTATGAATTCTCTCCACTCTGGCTGGTGAGAGGCCAACTATTCTTTACTCTGTTTTGGTTCTGGGAATTGTTTGGCCTACAAATTTCCAGTGATTTTTCCTGAGGCCTTTTGAATTTTTCATCAGCATATGCATGGATCTCTACTCAGGCAGATATTAGAAAGGAACTCTCTTTAGGTCTCCAGAGCTTTTTGAGTAGTGTCTTCCCCTCCAGCACTGTGTCCTCAAATTCTATCTGCTTCAGTTTTTCTACTCTGATCTCTGTTTCCATAACTTCGGAAGACCTACCTGCTGGGCTCTAAGTTGCCCCATCTCTGCATTGCAGACTGAGAAATGCCTCCAGACAGAAAGCTGGGAGCATTCATGGAGTTTGTTTGTTTCCCTTCACTGAGGAATCAATTTCCTGTACTGCTAATGTGTTGGTAATGTCTGAAAACAGTTATTTCAAAAGTTTTGTATGTGTTTCTAAATGTTTATAGTGGGGTATCAGTTCTCATAAGTTAATACTTCGTGGGCAGAAATTAAAGTAAAATAACTCATATTTAAATGGCTTAAAATATCTTAAATAACAATTTAGTTTAAAAGAGGACCATGTATTTTTAAGTGTTTATTTAGTTAAAATATTAATATAAAATTTAAATTATAAATTAAAAAAATTATAAACCTTTTAACCAAGTCAATAAGAAATTTTACATGTACAATTTGTTCCTCATTTTCCTTTTCATATTTATTCATGATCTGGAGGAGGAATACATTCTCTATTAATTCAAACTGTTCCTCAGCTTGAATGATTTATCAAGGGAAAAAAATTCTTTCTATGATTGTAGAAGGAACTATTCTTGTAAAACTAGCTGGGTTTCTGGGTGTTTCATAACAGTTCTTGAGTCTCTGGTGAATGTAGATGTTTTAGTGATTTCTTTTTATCAGTGACTCTCTTTAAAATCTCATCAGCAAATCTGTATTTTCCTGAGTGACTCACCTTTAACTTTCAGATCGATTCTGGTTATCATAATGGATGAATTATTTTTGGAGTTTTATGTCTTTCTTAGTTTGCTTTCATAGTTCAATTTTGACCCTGGAAGCAAGTGTGAGAACTTTGGCAAGTGTAGCATGTACTTCTCTTGCCAATTTGTCAAAAATTTCCAGAATATCTTCTCATATACCTTTTTATATCATTAGTAGTTAGAAGCATAATTCTGTAGTAATACTGTGACCTTTAATGTATCTTAAAAGACCTTTTAACATAACATTCATTGTTTTAATGAAGTGTTTTAAGCATAAATTAACATGTTCTCTAGATAAAAAATGTTTGGTCATTGTTTCAGCCATCCTGATTTATTTTCTCCATGGCATTTTGAAGGAGAAAAAAATGATGAGATACATAATAAAAAACAAATTTCTATTTTGTTGATTGATGGAGGCTTGTCAGTTTAAGGCCTATGTCTTAGCCAACTGAAAAGGATGATCCCTCCTATGAAAGGGATGCTGCAGATGAAATGGATCAATGAATTGGAGACTAACAGTTCAATAAAGATACTGAAGTCTGAGATTGGACACCAATGTGAGGTTATAAATCTTATAGCTGCTATATTATTGCTGCAGGGGAGGAACATTGAAAGAAGTGGGGAAAACAGGATACAGTATAGGTAGAGAACAGATCATGGAATGGTCATGAAGAGTTAAGAACCAAGAGGAATGACAGAAACCCACTTCAATCTAATTTAATTCACTTCAAGCCTCAGCTGACCTGAAATGACTATTGAGACAATGTATTTCACAGGGTGAACATCTGGAGAATACTCTGTTGGATATCACTTGTGAAACTAATGTTTATAATATGATAACATTATATATTACCACTTTTGCAGTTTTTGTTTTTGTTTTTTTAATTAGGTTCCATGTTGGGCATGGAACCCAATGCATGGCTTGAACTCATGACCTGAGCTGAAATCAAGAATTGGTTGCTTAACTGACTGAGCCACCCAGGTGCCCCCACTTTTACAGTTTTATATCTATTACCTATCTCTGTCAGTATGTCTGTCTAGTGGGAAAGAAGGTATTAGGGGGAAAGTTTTATTCACTAGAGATCTCGTTCTTCTCCTAATGCTTTGCATTCCTCAGAAGTCCTGTGGAAACATTATTTAAGCATATCCTGACATGTGACATCTCTAAAGGAGGAATTTAGTTTTGTAATTTAAAGTATGCACGTATATGAATATATGTGATTGACGGTATGAAATTTCTCATATTCAACCAGTTTTGACCTACAGCAATTTCATATTACCAACCTAGTATTAAATTCACATATGAAAATGTTTAAAAACAAAAGTGTTTGGCATTTGCCAAAATGATAAATACATTTGAATATGATTTGGTGCTATTTCTAAATAAAGGGCCAATAGCTTAGCTCCTGCATTTTGCTTTAAGCTTTGGATTAAATTGGAGGTCTACACAACCTCAAACAAATAGTCTCTCCCCCAAATACAGAAGTTTCACAAACCACTTCCAAACCCCCTTAGAGTTTCTGTGTGGATCGTCCCAACTTGATTTCTAAAGAACTGCTCATGTTCCCTTTCTTTTCCTTGCTAAGAGTCAGATTAAAAAAAGAGGCAAAGATTCCCATTCCTGCCTGCCATTTCCCCATTTCTTTTTCTTTTCTTTTTCTTTTTTTAAGATTTTATTTACTTATTCATGAGAGACACAGAGAGAGAGAGGAGGCAGAGAGAGAAGCAGGCTCCATGCAGGGAGCCTGATGTGGGACTTGATCCCGGGACTCCAGGACCACACCCTGGGCCAAAGGCAGGCACTAAACTGCTGAGCCATCCAGGGATCCCCCCATTTTTCTGTTTCATTGTATTTTGGATAAATAGACCTATGAAGGAAACTAAATATCTTAAAATTTTCCATAGTAATTGTTGATTTTTAAATTTATTTTAATTTTTTCTTTATTCTGTCAATGTTAACTTCATATGTTTTGAAAATTGTTTTTAAAGATTTTATTTATTTATTTGAGAGAGAAAGCACAAGCAGGAGGAGCTACAGAGAGAGTGGGAGAAGCTGGCTCCCTCCCTGCTAAGCAGGAAGCCCGACTTAGGGCTTATCCCAAGACCTTGGGTTCATGATCTGAGTGGAAGGCAGATGCTTAACTGACTGAGCCACCCAGGCTCCCCTGAAATTATGTTATTAAGTACACATGTTTAGTATTTCTATACTTCACTGTTGAATTAACCTTAAATCATTATTATTTTTTTCATTTTTGGTGATACTATTTACCTTAAAGTCTACTTAACCTAATGCTAATATAGGCATACCAGCTTTCTTATGCAGTGTTTACAAAGCACAACCTTTTCTTTCCTTTTACTTTCACCCATCTTGGTCCTTTTTTATAAAGTAAGTAGAATATAGTTAAGTTTGTTTTTAAAAATCTAGTCGAATAATCACTGTCTTTTAATTGGAGTATTTGGTCTATTTACATTTAAGTTAGTAGTGTGGTTCATTTTCCATTTTCCATCTTACTCTTTGTTTTTTTGTTTGAAGCATCAGTCCTTTTTCTTTTTGTCTTGCTTTCTGATCTTCAGAGAGTTTAAACAAATCATGTTTATGTACTAGAAAGATCACATAGCAGTTTTGGAGGGAGCTGATATTTGGATAAAGGGACAAGTTAGCAGGATATGAGTAGCGAAATGATGGTGGCCCAAGTAAAGACATTGATTATAGGAATGAGAGGAGGGACCACATTTGAGAGATTTTATAGGGAGATTCTATAAGACTTGGGTGTTAACTGGAGATGGGAACTGAAAGAGAAGTCTCTAATAATTTGTTTTCTTCTATCCTTCCCTTCCTTTCTTCATGTCTAGTGTTCTCAATAAGTTGGGAGCTTTTGTACTTTTTAGCTGGATCTTATCCAGTTGTGTGGAAACTCCACCCAGCAGTTGATATCTACCCTACTCCTATGACCAAACTGTAGAAAGGCAGTGACACCTTTTTTCTCATATATCCATCATAATAAAGGACTGTTTCTGAGCTGTCTCACTGCTTCTCTCCTTAAGCATAGATGGCAATGCTGAGGAGATGGATTCCCCCAATGTCTTTGACAGTCAAATTGACTTTCCTAAGGAGCTTTCCAAGGTATCGAAATATTTCATCTGAGGTAATTAAATGCAGCAACTCCAAATTGCCTCAAACAGGAGACATTGGAATGCAATATACAGGTTTGTGTGTTCCCAGTGTAAGTATCCTAAGAGGAGAAAAGGAAAGCCTAATCTGTCAGCAGTAGCCATCAGTTCTAGGTCCCAGAGACCCACATTAATCCAGTGGCTGCCTTTGGCCCAGACATCTGATTTTGTAAGAAGCCTTGGGGGAATTTTAAATATATTTGCTCTCATGAAAATGTTAGCAAATGGTTAAGTAAGGCTGGAACCAGAAAAATTCATTTTCAATGTATTCGGAGATTTTATTTTAAAGTCTCTTAGTTTCTTAGAGCTCAGTATTTATTTAGGCTTATAATTTCTAATTTTTATTTAAAGGGATATCTCTGGAGTTTTGCCCTATGAAGATACTTGGATTATTTTGGAACGTGGACTAAATGTTGCTGCCAAAGAGGCTACTGTTTTGGTTTATATTCATATGATTCCAAAGGAATTGAAAGTCTCTGAGAAAAATAAGTGGTGGAATGAACCCAGCTTCACACATGGGAATATCATAGACAAAATTTTTGGTTCCAAGGAACAGAAATTTGCTACCTAAATTCCCCCAAGTGAAATAGCAGTTTATTTAGAAGGGTAAAGGAAACTCTTACATCAAAGATTGGGACCCATATCTGGTTGGGACTCACTAGCCTGGAGCTGCATTGTATTCATGGAGACTATAGAGTCCAGTTGCTGCAGGTCATGAGATTTCATCCTGGTGTTTGGTTCTTAATATGACTTTGCATCCCCTCTCTATTTGTGTCCTTTTTGTTTCTCAGGCCTAGTGAAATCACATATAAGGTTGAAAGTATGCGGGAGAAAAAAGCTGTGGCCAGTGACTGGGGAGGATTAAATACAGAGAGTCCAGGAAAGAGCTTGAGATTGGTTCTGAGGCATATTGCTTTTGAGTAAAAGAGTTTTATAATAATGCTGACATCTACCTATGAGGCATAATGCTTAAAATTCTACCCATTTTTCTCTTATTTAACTTAATCCTGAAACACTGTATTTAAAGTTGAAAGGTCTATACCTGTTTTAAAGATGAAGAAATTGGAACTCAGAAAAGGCCAGTGATTGACCCAAAGTCACATTACAATAAATGGTGGATCCAGGATTCAAATTCATGTGTCTTTGACTCTAAAAACTAAATTTCCTAACCCCTATCACCCCTATGCAATATAGTGAACTCATCTTAATTAAAATGTATTGTTTAAATTTTAAAGAGGGAATTTTTCCTATTTACCCAAAGAGAGGAAGGAAGAGTAATATAGGAGTCTCCAATTAGTCTTTTGGAATCTGACCTGACAGTGTTGGAATAATCAGGATAACAGGATAAGTTGTATTAGCTGCTATAACAGACAACTCTAGAACCTTAGAGGCTCTTTCTTTCTCTCTTTCTCTCTTTCTCCCTTTCTCCCTTTCTCCCTTTCTCTTTTTCTTTCTTTCTTTCTCTTTTTCTTTCTTTTCTTTTCTTTTCTTTTCTTTTCTTTTCTTTTCTTTTCTTTTCTTTTTTCTTTTCTTTTCTTTTTTTTTCTTTTCTTTTCTTTTTTTCACTCCGTGGGCCCAAAGCAGATATTTAGTCATAGTTGTGACTGTCTAAGGTAGCTATCTTGCAATAGGTGACTCAAGAATCCAGGATTCTTTCATCTTGTACTTTTACCATTTTCAGCCCATTTTGTCCAAAGTCACTAGAGAAAGGAGAAAAGTGAGTGGTCTTAACGGCTTTGTCCTAGAAATGTCATGTTGCTTTTATTCAGTCTGTTGATAAGAACTAAGCATATGGCCCCACCTAGAAAAGATATGGTGAATGTCTGATCAGTTTCTGCCACATGGTGTGTAACTTAGAAGTATATTTTTAAACTTCGAAATGTATGATTGTTTTTTAATCATATTTGTGTTACTAATTCTAATGTAATTGGATTGTATGAATAGAATGTAATCTGTAAAAGTAACAATCCTTTGAAATTTATCAGTACTACTTTATAATCGTATATTCATTTCTCATGAATATTCCACTTATGCTTCGACAGTAGGTATATTTCACCATTTGGGGCACTGGTGTTCTAAGTATGTCCATTAGTTTAATCTTACTAATTGTTGATAAAATTATCTGAATTCTTATTTATTTATTTGCATGTTTAAGAGAATTAGATGAAAATCTCCTACCATAGTAGAATATTTGTTTCTCTTTGTAGTTCTGCTATCTTTTTATATATATTTTCCTGACATCCTGTGAAATATTTCACAATTGTATTACATTATAGTGTGTATGTATAATGGAATATTGTTCAGCCTTAAAACAGAAAGAAATCCTGCCATGTATACTAGCAGAGATGTGTTGGGCTGGCGAGACTGGGGACCTCAAAATGGCTGACCCCAGGCCAGCAACCTCCCAATAAGGCTGCCTTGCCTCCCTACCCTAACTTAGCACACAAAGACCTGTAACTCCTGCCCTAATCGTAATGCCACCCTGCCCCCATCTTCCCACCAAAAAACTCTTTATAGACCGCCCCCTGCAGTTTGCCAGGGCCCGAATTCCCTGACTCAAGCTCCTCCAAGTCACGGAACCTTGCCCAGGAGCACTCCCCATTAAAGCACTCTCGAACCTACTGCCTGGCTCTGCTGTTTTTTAATTTCTCTGCCATTCAAGATGAACCAGGAGATCATTATGCTATGTGAAATACCAGTCACCGAAGGACAATACTAACTGACTCCACTTAATGTGAGATATCTAAAATAATTTAATTCATCCAAGTAGAAAGTGGGATAGTGGTTACCAGGGGCTAGAGGGAAGGGAAATGAAGAGTTGTTATTCAATGGGAATAAAATTGTAGTTGTGCAAGATGAGTAAGTTCTAGAGATCTGCTTTACAACATTGGGACTATAGTTAACAATACCATATTGTGCACTTAAAGTAGTTAGATCTCCTGTGAATAGTCCTTAACACAAAGAAAGAAAGAAAAGAAAGAAAGAAAAAAGAAAGAAAGAAAGAAAGGAAGGAAGGAAGGAAGGAAGGAAGGAAGGAGAGAGAAAGAGATAAGGAAATGCTAAACAAGTGTGTCAGAAGTGAGTGAGCAAAATTAAATGATTAGGACATATATATTAAATTTGGATATGGATACAGTCTAAAATGATAAATAAATAAAATGATTTGAAAATACTGGAAATCAGTTTGTCTTACATTTTAGTCCTGTGGTTAGTGGGCCAGTTGGAAAAGTCACTAAATAGTATGGCCACTAAATAGTTATTAAATAGAAACTAAATAGTCACTAAATCAAGACCTAGGTTTCTTTTCATTTGTTTGTCCATTACTCCTATGGTGTTATCTATCTGTAGGGACAAAACAGGGGTAGTAGGCATGTCCATGCTCAGTTTCTTCAAAGGGGAATAGAAAAAAAATTGTTACTTCTTAACTTATACCAAAATACTGTTATTATTGTGTCAAGTAGTTAACACTTGATTAGAATTTATCCATGTATTTGTTTTTTTGTATATTATTTCCATGTTTTCTATGCTCTTCATTCTTTCTTTCATCTCAGACTTTCAGTCTCTAATATCTTTAATTCTGTCTACAAATATCATTCAGAATGTTTTTACAGTGTCATATTAATTTCAGGTATACAGTGTAATGATTCAACAGTTCCATACATTCCTCAGTACTCATCAAGATAAGTATACTCGGTGTACTCTTAATTTTTTTTTTAATGTTTTTGTTTTTCTGAAAAAGTCTTTATTTTAATCTCATACTTAGAAGACATTCAATTTCTCAGTCCTATTTATGTCCAGATTGAGTAAGAGTTCTTGTGTCAAAATAAGCCACTGTTTCCACTCTTGGTGCTATAAAATTCTAGGTGACAGCCATTTTCTCTCAATGCCTTGAATATATTTTCCCATTTCTCCTCTGGCTTCAATGTTGCTGTTGAGAAATCAATCTAATTGTCATTTCTTTGAAGATAATCTTTCTTATTCCTGATAACTTAAAAATTCTTTTTTTTGGTTTTGCTTTTGTTGATAGTAGTAGTCTTCACATTCAGTAAGACAGGTTAAGGTGTGGATTTATTTTTATTTACCTTGGTTGAGTTTTATTGGATTTTCAAAATCTGTAGATTGATATTCTATAGTCAGTTCCAGAGTATTCTCAGCATTTAACTATTGCCTCAACCCTGCTTTTACTTCCCTCTCCATCTAGAAATGCAAAAGTGCCAATTATGTTAGAAATTATAATTTTTATTACTCTCTTAAATATTTTTCACATTTCCTATTTCTTTGTTTCTCTTATTTTATTCTGGATAATCTTTTCAGAAATATTTTCCAATTCTGTAATTCTCTCTCCAGTTGCATCTTATCTTCTATTAAATTTATCCAGTGTTTTAATTTCTATTGTTAAAGTTTTCACTTTGAGAAATTCTTTTTGTTTTTTTTAAATGGTAATTTAAAAGTTTCTTATTCTGATTTTAATTACCTTTTTAAATGTATTTAGATATATTGAACATGTTTACAATAAACTCTTATACCATTTGGCTTGTACAGGCACTTTTTTTGTAGTCCTTTGGCAAGTGATCTCATTCCCTTTGGAGTTTCAGTTTAAGAAGGGGCTAGAAGTTAATGTCTCCCATCAAATCACTCACCTTGGATATACCCTTAGATATGTCTTCTATTTGCAGTAACTGAAGGCCTTGAAAACCAAGGACAAAATTACCAGTTTACTCTCAGGGTAGAAGCTAGCTTCAGTGATAGGCTTATATTTGTGGATTCTTCTTCACTTAGTTTTTGACTCTGAGTATTTCTTTCTTTCCAGATCATTAGTAGATTAAAACATTTTACAAAAAATTTCTTCTTTCATTTTTTCAGCTGTTTTCAGTAAGAAGATTGTTACTGGATAAATTGTGTCTCTTGAAATTTATATCTCTCTTTAAATTTGTAAATCCTAACCCTCAGTGCCCTAGTATGTGACAGTTACCTGGTGATAAGGCCTTTAAAGAGGTAATTAGTGAAGTCCTATATGTGGCCCCTAATCCAGTATGACTGCTGTCTTTATGAGAGGAGGAGGTCAGGACACAGACACACAGAGGGAATATCATGTGAAGACACCATGATCAGAAGAAAGTGACCATCCATAAGCCAAGAGGGGCCTTCAGAAGAAACTAATTTTATTGACACCTTGATTTTAGACTTTTTGCCTCCAGAGCCGTGAAGAGGCTTAAACAATTTTTTGTTCATCAAGCCACCCAAGTCGTACTTTGTTGTAGTAGCCATAGAAAACTAAGACCAGGATTGCTCCATGTATCTGAAATGATTGTCTTTTTTTTTGCCTTTCTTTAAAATAGTTTCTAAAATGAAATTTTACCATTGCGGCACATCCCTGGAACCAAAAGAATCCAGAATATTCTATTTCTTGTAACATTTTGAAAGATCATTTAAGTTAAATTATAGGGCCATAAGTATTGTATTTATCTTCTCTTTCTTTCTCAAGATTTGAGTATCCCTTCTATGTAACCTGGTCAGATTGTGGATGGAATGGGTAACTCTTTCCACAGCAATAATATCATAATTTCTTCTCTTTCCTGTTCACTGATGTTCAGTTTATTAAAGAGCCAAACCTGTTTGACCATTATTTGTGTGCATTTCTCTGTCATCTGCAAAAATTTGGGTGAAGGAATAATATTAATTGGAAGGAGTATAATGATTCTAAGCACATTTTCTCCCCAGGTTTTGGCTAGTTACCATTTGGGCTTAAATAGGAGACTAAGTAAATATCCACAAAATTTCATCTGTGTAATTTGAAATCTTAAGCATGGGGCCAGTACCTACCCTGTAGCATCATGAAAGTCATATAATAAATTTTTGGGCAAGGATCTCTCTCTCTCTCATTTTTTCTTATTGTATGACAAGCTAGAGGAAGACTTAACCTGCTTGCTTATCTGTATCTTATAATGTGCATCTTCATATATATTGTATTTCATTGTTCAAGGAGCACATTTTCTATCCTGGCCTTTGTGTGTGTATATAGATGAGGTTTCTGAATCTCTTGGCAGTCTTGATCTTTCTTGATGCTGGGGAATTTTGCCTGGGGTATGCTTTTAAGCTGAATGGTATTTGCTAGAAATCATTTTCTCACTTAATTACTGAAATGGCCCTTCAAATGTAATTTGATATTAAATTCCTATACTATATTGTACGTTTCACTTTTTAAGAACACCAACACAATGGACAAGTGTTTTCCATCAAATATGTTTGATGACTGATATTTTGGTTTGCCAGGATAATGAAATGAGATTAGTGCTGCCAGATTTTCTTCCCCCCGCCCCTTCATTTTTGTTTAAAGAAATGACTGGTTAAATTACTAGGATTGGAGAAATGCAGCTGCTTTCTTTATGTACTGCATAATTTTGCTCTCTTGATTTCCTGGTACACTTGGCAAAGTTTCTAAGTCAATGTTTAAATAGGAAAATGTCCTGACCAACTGAAAAACCCCTGTGGTTCCTAAATACGTTTATGAAGCAACAGTTGATAATTTCCCAAATAAGACAGTATTACAGTTGCTTGAAATGTGTAACTTACTCTTCTCTAGGGATCAGGGCATCTTAAATTTTGAATTGTTTTCTTGGTTAGGGCTAATTGCTGGTGCTACCTTTTAGAATTTAAAGTCTAAATAATATCAACTTAAGTTAGAGAAATGTCAATTTTCAAGAAAAGCAGTTTTTCAAGAAGGCTTTATAGCAATTGGTTAGGAAGAAGCAGGATATAGGGTGGACGAAGCTTCTTAGAGGGATTGAAGCTGATGATCTTTGACAGGGTGGATATACCAGGCTAACATTTTGAACTTTGTTTATTTCTGCCTCCTTAAGATCCACAATAATAAACTTTCAACCAATATACTGGCTAAGACATGTCCATTTTGACAGCCAAATCAATTGGCTGTGCTGATAGAGTTTCTTTTTAGATGGAAGTTAGCCAATTCTTCTTGTTAACTGTTGAAGCAGACAATCCTAACTAGCTTTAAAAGGAAGTTGTAACTATAAACTACTTGTTTTTCTCTACTCCTGCAGGAGGGGGGCTGATTCTACTTTCAACTCTGTCCACTAATTATGCTCCTTACCATGTTTGGCAATTGGATATTTGGGTTGTTCCTTCTCCTGGCCCTTTCTGCTGTCACTGTCCTGATTAACTTATGTCAAGGGGGAAATATGATCAGGTAATCTTGGCTGTAGCTCTGTGACTCATCTGCTGGTTGGACAGAATCAGAAACAAGTGAAAATGTCTATTACTCTACTAGTGGTCTTTGCCAGGCTGCCTGAAGAGTGCTAGAAGGCTGTAAATAACCCTTGGCTCATACTTGAGTCCTTCTTTTAGGTCAGACTCTTGGCTGATGTGCAAGCCTTGCTGTCAACATAGAATCATGAGCCTACCTCTAAACCCCTTGATACAAGAGGAGTTCTGCTTGATGGTCTCAAGTTTCACTGAAGGTGACATGACCGCCTGTTTAGGCCACAGGATGTTCTGCACTGATGAGAGTCTAGGCTTGTTATGTGTGTCAGCTGTGGGCTTAGATAGAGCTTAGCAATTAAATTCCAGGAGAGGATTCACTGTGGAAACTATGTTGAGTATGAATACTCTCGAAAGCCCCTTAAGTCAGGGTTTTATTATATGACACTCCGTCTGTGTAAAGGAGTTCATGTTAGAGAAGGAAGAGCAAGAAGAGATGTACAGTGAAATGTGGTATGTATGTGTTTTTAAAAGAAAAAAAAAAGTTCTGGTGTAGTCCTGATTCCCAACTATTTTTGGAGGCTTTCAGGCTTTGTGGATGAGGGTAGATATCAGACCGCAGACATTGTATCTTTCTTTTTTACAACACAATTGAATAAGCACTGAATAATTGGGTGGCTTGTGGTAAGCTGTAATTATAGACTATGGTTCCATTTGCAAGAGGAAAATATTTGGACCTGATTAGATGCCTGAAGCATCCAATATGTTGCTAAAATATAGACGTGACTTCAAAAAATGACTATTAAGACTTTAATCCAGGTCACAATAGAGAATAAAAATCAACAGCTAACTTTTAAAATTTTTTGCATGTATTTACACGTTTAATGCAATCCCTATCAAAATACCATAGGCTTTCTTCAGAGAGTTAGAACAAATTATTTTAAAATTTGTGTGGAATCAGAAAAGACCCCAAATAGCCAGGGGAATTTTAAAAAAGAAAAACATAGCTGGGGGCATCACAATGCCAGATTTCAGGTTGTACTACAAAGCTGTGGTCATCAAGACAGTGTGGTACTGGCACAAAAACAGACACATAGATCAATGGAACAGAACAGAGAATCCAGAAGTGGACCCTGAACTTTATGGTCAACTAATATTCGATAAAGGAGGAAAGACTATCCTTTGGAAGAAAGACAGTCTCTTCAATAAATGGTGCTGGGAAAATTGGACATCCACATGCAGAAGAATGAAACTAGACCACTCTCTTTCACCATACACAAAGATAAACTCAAAATGGATGAAAGATCTAAATGAGAGACAAGATTCCATCAAAATCCTAGAGGAGAACACAGGCAACACCCTTTTTGAACTCGGCCACAGTAACTTCTTGCAAGATACATCCACGAAGGCAAAAGAAACAAAAGCAAAAATGAACTATTGGGACTTCATCAAGATAAGAAGCTTTTGCACAGCAAAGGATACAGTCAACAAAACTCAAAGACAACCTACAGAATGGGAGAAGGTATTTGCAAATGACATATCAGATAAAGGGCTAGTTTCCAGGATCTATAAAGAACTTATTAAACTCAACACCAAAGAAACAAACAATCCAATCATGAAATGGGCAAAAGACATGAACAGAAATCTCACAGAGGAAGACATAGACATGGCCAACAAGCACATGAGAAAATGCTCCGCATCACTTGCCATCAGGGAAATACAAATCAAAACCACAATGAGATACCACCTCACACCAGTGAGAATGGGGCAAATTAACAAGGCAGGAAACCACAAATGTTGGAGAGGATGCGGAGAAAAGGGAACCCTCTTGCACTGTTGGTGGGAATGTGAACTGGTGCAGCCACTCTGGAAAACTGTGTGGAGGTTCCTCAAAGAGTTAAAAATAGACCTGCCCTACGACCCAGCAATTACACTACTGGGGATTTACCACAAAGATACAGATGCAATGAAACGCCGGGACACCTGCACCCCGATATTTCTAGCAGCAATGTCCACAATAGCCAAACTGTGGAAGGAGCCTCAGTGTCCATCGAAAGATGAATGGATAAAGATGATGTGGTTTATGTATACAATGGAATATTACTCAGCCATTAGAATGACAAATAGTCACCATTTGCTTCAATGTGGATGGAACTGGAGGGTATTATGCTGAGTGAAATAAGTCAATCGGAGAAGGACAAACATTCTATGTTCTCATTCATTTGGGGAATATAAATAATAGTGAAAGGGAATAGAAGGGAAAGGAGAAGAAATAGGTAGGAAATATCAGAAAGGGAGACAGAACATAAAGACTCCTAACTCTGGGAAATGAACTAGGGGTGGTGGAAGGGGAGGAGGGCGAGGGGTGGGGGTGAATGGGTGATGGGCAATGAGGGGGGCACTTGACGGGATGAGCACTGGGTGTTATTCTGTATGTTGGCAAATTGAACACCAATAAAAAATAAATTTATTATTAAAAATAAAAAAAAATTTTTTTTGCATGTTCTTGCATCCTCATTATTTACCTGCTCAATTAAAGGTCACTATTTGGAATACGAGAACTAAATGTTGGGGGAAGATATAGGCTTGTATTATTGCCATATGATGATATTTAAATTTCATGTTCTCATCAGGTGCTATGTAAAGGGATACTGTGCATTTATGAAACCTGTTGGTCATGACTATTACATGCTTGTCCAACCTTCTTCCCTACGCAGCTCCATCTCCTCTCACTCTGCTGTCCAAGTCCTCTGTCCCAGTTCTAACCTCTCATTCTTCAGCCCCCTCCCCCATCAGGTGTGGGAATCCCTGCTTCTAGTTACAGGAATTCCTTCCTGTCAGTAGGTTGGAACTAGAAGTCCTGACCAGGACCACTGCACTGCACAATTGCACAATTGCAGGAGGCAGCCCTCATATAGAATACAGTGTGAAAATACAATTTTCCTAGAGTGTACAAAACACCTGGCCCTGTTCTCACTTCTGGTTTCCTTGGTGGCAGGGAGGTATTGAAAGGGCCTATCTGTGACCAGTGTCCCTGCTACAACTTGAGGACGTGGCCTGGCATTCCTAGATGGAACTTAGATATCCTGTTGAAGAGGTTCTACAGAATTCATTGTACTCTATGGTCTGGGGATATCCTGGAGTAAAAAAGAAATTATGTGAGAATCTGTATGTATTTGTGTTTGGGCAGATGGGATCCAAGTTTCAAGCAACAAATTTAGGATGGAAATTTTGGAAAATCCCTCCCTGGTAATGTGGTTGTTTCCTGTGTTAAATGCATCTGGTTCCTCTTCTGTGCACTTTCTTTTTTCCCTTTAATTGAATTTTTATTACTACTCTTATGTATAATATTTTATAGAAATGCGTAAATGTGACATTATCATATATACTGCTGTGTTATGGTTTTGGGGAACATTTTCTTTCTTTCACTTTTCTCCTTCCTTCTCTCCCTCCCTTCCTCCCTCCCTCTCTTCCTCCCTCTTCCTCCTTCCCTCTCTCTCTCTCTGTCTCCCCCCCACCTTCCTCCCTCCCTCTCTTCCTCCCTCTTCCTCCTTCCCTCTCTCTCTCTCTCTCTCTGTCTCTCCCTCCCCACCTTCCTTCCTTTCTCTCTCCTTTGACTTGGCTTCTGTCTCCCTCTATTCTGCCCCTACCCTAAGTAATTTACTCATATCACTCCCTATATCCCTTGAGAGCCCAGGCCAACAGCCTTGTATGTCTTGTGTGTCTTTATGCTGTATGATTACAGAGAAATATATGCTGCACACATACTCATTACATATGCTCATATAACCATATATAAATATAATAGAGTTTTTGGTTAATATTTCACTTTCTTTTAAAAATATTGTATTATATACACTTTTATGCATTTTGCTTTGTAAGTTACCATGTATTTCTTCTTAATGGCTATATAATAGTTTTGTTGTATGGATAAATGAAAGCTACCCTGTGGATGGACATTCACTTTGTTTCCTGTTTTGACAGTGTTGCAACAATCTTGCTCCTCTTTTCCTCATATTTCCTGATACTCAGGTATTGATACTTTCATTCACATAGGGTGGATCCCTAGGAGTAACTTGGCTCTGTTGAAATATGTAAGGAGGGATGCCTGGGTGGCTTAATGTTGAGCATCTGCCTTTGGCTCAGGTCATGATCCCCGGGGTCCCACATCAGGCTCCCTGCAAGGAGCCTGCTTCTTCCTCTGCCTATGTCTCTGCCTCTCTCTCTGTGTCTGTCATGAATAAATAAAATCTTAAAAAAAATAAGTAAGGATTCTTTCTTTTTATAGAAGATTTAATTTATTTGAGAGAGAGAGAGAGCGCACATGCACACAAGCAGGGGGAGGGGCAGAGGGAGAAGGAGAAGCAGACTCTGCTGAACAGGGAGCCCAATGCAGAACTCGATCCCAGGCCTCTAAGATCATAACCTAAGCTGAAGGCTAATGCTTAACTGACAGTCACCCAGATGCGCTGATGATTCTTAATTTAAATATAGATATTGCCAGGTTGTTTTCCTCAAATTCTTTAATATTTCATTCATATTCTCAGCAGCCATATGGGGGAAGTACTTTCCCCCCATATCCCTAGCAGCAATATGTTTTATCAGACTTTTTCATTTTTGCCTGTCTAGTATCTTCTTGTTATTTTAATTTTAATTTTCCAGACTGCTAGTTTATTGTAATATATTTCTTGGTTTTGCTTTTTCTCTGAATTGCCTGTGCTTCCCATCTTGCCTATATTTCTATTGGGTTATTTTTCTTATGTTGTAAATTTGGAAGGCAATAAGTATATTATAGATATAAATGCTCTGTTTCCTCCATTGTTTGTGGTTTTTTCACATTGGTTTTTTATTTAATAGATGTTTTGCTGTTTTCTTACACACTTGAAAAACATGGAGCCAAATAGGGTTCTCTGTTTTTTATAGTTTCTTAATGTCTAATCTCAACTAAAAGGGTTTCCTCCACCTAGATTGTATAGCCTGTAAATAGCTATATTTTTTCCTTTTTTAAAGATTTTATTTATTTATTTATTTATTTATTTAGAGAGAATGCACACCCAAGCTGGGGAAGAGGGATAGGGAGAAGAAGACTCCTCACTGAGCCAGGAAATCAAAATGGGCACTCAGGACTCGATCCCAGGACCCTGAGATCATGACCTGAGCCAAAAGCAGATGCTTACTTAAACTACTGAGCCACCCTGGCACCCCAGTAGCTATATTTTCTTATAAATCTCTACTTGTTTTATTTTTTTGCCCTTAAATTCTTAATAAAACTAGTGTTATTCTTTAAGATTTTATTTATTCATGAGAGACACAGAAAGAGGCAGAGACACAAGCAGATGGAGAGCAGGCTCCCCACAGGGAGCCTGGTGTGAGACTTGATCCCAGCACCCTGGGGTAGATGCTCAACCACTGAGCCACCCAGGTGCTCCAATAAAACTAATATTTTAAAAACAGTCTCCTTTTTCATTGAATTAAAATATATATCTGTGCCATTAAAGTATCAAATATGTTGGCACCAATTTTGGTTCTTTACTCCATACCAATGATCTTTTGTCTATTCCTAGGCCAATATCATATAGACTCAATTACAATTGGCTTCATAGAATCCAATTGTAGAATCATGTAATATCATGTAAAGCAGGTCTTCCCTAGCCATTCTTCCATTTTAAAAACTTGCTTATTTTCTGGGATTTATTTCTTCTATGGAAATTTTAAGATAATTTTAATCCAATTCCAAAAAACCCCTTAAATTATGTGTTTATATATGTGTGTACATGTGTATATATGTGTGGTTTGTGTGCATGCATGTATTTGTATATATAATCTATAATATTATGTATGTTGTATATTTTATATATTTAATCTATGATAATGCTCTCTGTTGATTTTTGATAGTAGTCTTTGTTACTTTTAAGTGGTGTCCTTTAATTCCCATTTTGCTTGAAATTCTTAATAGGAATGGCATTCGAATTTTAGGAAATCAATTTTCAGCATACTTGATATGACTCTTTGCTTTTCCTCCTTTAATAATTAGTGCAATTAATTATGTTGATCTGCATTCCCTGACAATGATCTGCCCATGCATTTTTGAAATAAACCTTTTTTGGACATAGTGGATTATTCATTTTCTAAAAATCTGGATTCTTTTTGATAATATTTCATTTGGAAATTATGCATTTATATTGAGAAGAATGTTTTCTTTTTTTGTGCTATCTTTACCTTATTTTGAAGTAAAAGTTACACAGGATTTGTAAAACAAACTGGAAGAACTTTATTTTTCTGTGACCTGGATTAGTTGAATTAACATTATTTTGTTTAAAAAACTTAACATGTAGTGAACTTAAGTTTTGGTGTAGAGTTCTATGAATTGTAGCACATGTAATTCATGTAACCACAACTACAATTAGGACATGGAACAATTTCATCACTCGAAAAACTCTCTTGCAAATCCTTCTGCTAACCCCTGCTAGCCCTTAGTAAACACTGATTGTTCTCCATCTGCTAGCCCAACTGCTAGCCCCTGGTAAACAATGATTGTTCTCTGTCACTATAAGTGGAGTGTTTTCAAGGATGTCATATAAATGGAATCAGAATATATAATCTTTTGAGACTGGCTTCTCTGAGACTGGCTTCTTTAACTCAGCATAATGCCTTTGAAATTCATCCATGTTGTTGTGTGAATCAATAGTTTGCTTGTTTATTCATTCAGCTATTGAAGGACTTTTGGGTTGTTTCCAGTTGTTGGTGATTATGAATAGAGCTGCTGTAAACATTCCTATACAGGTTTTTTGTGTGAATTTAAGTTTTAATTTCTCTTGGAGAAATACCTAAGTCTGAGACAGCAGGGTTGTAAGGGAAGTGTATGTGTAACTATAAAGTTAAACACTGAGAAACTGTCTTCTAGATGGGCTATGTCAGTTTGCATTCCCATAGCTATGTATGAGAGCTCCTGTTTTTCAGCATCCTTGCCAGGACTTGATATTCTTGGTATTTTTAATTTTAGTTATTCTCACAGTATGCAGTAGAATCTCATCATAATTTTAATTTGTATTTCCCTAATGGCTAATGACTTTAATATCTTTTCATGGACTTGTCATCCATATATCCTCTTTAGTTGTGTCTGTTTAAGTCTTTTGCCCATTTTAGAATTGGGTTGTTTTCTTCTGTTGAGTTTTTAGAGTTCTTTATACATTTTGGTTAAAAGTACTTTTTGGATGAGTAATTTGCCAACATTTTATCCCTATGACTTGTCTTTTTAGTCTCCTAACATAATATTGTTCTAAAAGCAAAAGTTTTGATTTTGACAAAGTCTGATTTATCAGCTTTTAATTTTTTGGATGTACTTTTGGTGTCGTATTCATGAACTCTTAACTCCACATCATATTTATTTTCTGTTTTGTTCTATCCTAAAAGTTTTATAGTTTTTTTTTCATAATTTGACTCTCAGACTCCACCCCAAACTACTAGATAAGAATTTGCTTTTTATTCAGGACTTTCATGTGATTTCCCTGCACATAAAACTTTTGAAAAGCCTGTGCTGTTACATTCTCCCTATTCCCTTTTTTTTTTTTTTTTTTTAGGATTTCATTTATTTATTCATGAGAGACAGAGAGAGAGGCAGAGACACCAGCAGAGGGAGAAGCTGGCTCCCTGCAGGGAGCCTGATGGGATCAGGACCTGAGCCAAAAGCAGACACTCAACTGCTGAGCCAGCCAGGTGTCCCACATTCTCCCTACTCCTAAATCCATGTGGCCTTCCTGAGTTCTCCCTCTTTTTTAAGAACATCTCTGAAGATTTTCTTAGTGATTCTGTCCTAATTTTAGTCTCAAGTATTTCCCTTACTGCTATTGTACCCTGTCTCCCACAGTATATGAAGCTGTGTATAGGAAGATGTTACTCTTTTCTTTTGTCATGGTAAGTGTATCCTCACTTACTCACATCCTCAGTTCCCCTGTCCCCCAACCTGCCTCCCCTCTGGTAACTATCATTTGCTCTCTATAGTTGAGTCTGTTGAGTCTGTTTCTTGATTTGTCTCTCTCTCTTTTTTTTTTTCCCCTTTGCTCATTGGCTTTGTTTCTTAAATTCCACATGTGAGTGATATCATGTAGTATCTGAGTGACTTGTTTTGATTAGCATAATACTCTCTAGTTCTATCGATGTCATTGCAAATGGCAAGATTTCATTCTTTTATACCAATAAATAATACCCCATTGTATATACATACACCACATTTTTAAAAAAGTAGGCTCCATGCCCAACATGGGGCTTGAACTCATGGCCCTGAGATCCAAAGTCACATGTCTTACTGAATGAGCAGCCAGGTACCCTGTCACATCTTCTTTATCCATTCATTATCCTTTCATCAATCAACAGACACTTGGCTGCTTCCATAGTTTGGCTGTTGTAAATAATGCTGCAGTTAATAGGAGTGCTTATACCCCTCTAAATTAGCATTTTTATATTTTGGGGGTAAATAGCCAGTAGTGAGATTCCTAGATCATAGGATAGTTTTATTTTTAACTTTTTGAGGAACTTCCGTACTGTTTTCCACAGTGGCTGCACCAATTTGCACTCCCACTAACAGTGTAAAAGGGTTCCTCTTTCTCCCCCTCCTTTCTTTCTTCCCTGACAGGTGTGAGGTAAATACCTCATTGTAGCTTTCATTTGCATTTCCCGGATAATCAATGATATTGAGTATCTTTTGATCTGTATGTTTTTTTTTTTAAAATGTCTGTTCATGTCTTCTGCCCATTTTTCATTGGATTATTTGGTTTTGGGGTGTTGAATTGTATCAGTTCCTTATATATTTGGGATAATAACCCTTCATTGGATCTGTCATTTGCAAATATGTCCTCCCATTCAGTAATTTGCCTTTTAGCTTTGTTGACTGTTTTGTCTGCTGTGCAGAAACTTTTTATTTCAATGTAGTCCCAATAGTTTATTTTTGCTTTTATTTTCCTTGCCTTCTGAGATATATCTAGAAAATGTTGCTATGGACAATGTCAGAGACGTTATTGCCTGTACTCTCTTGAAAGATTTTTTTTTTTTTAATTTCAGGTCTCATATTTAGATCTTTAATCCATTTTGAGTTTATTTTTGTGTATGCTAAAAGGAGTCCGGTTTCTTTTTCTTTTCTTTTCTTTTCTTTTTTTTTTTTTTTGCATGTGATTATCTAGTTTTCCCAACACCTTTTGTTGAAGAGACTTTTTCCCGTTGTATATTCATTCCTCCTTTGTAGAAGTTCAATTGACCATATAGTTGTGGATTTGTTTCTGGGTTTTCTGTTCTATTCCATTGATCTGTGTATCAATACCATACAGTTTTAAATACTACCACTTTGTAATATAACCTGAAATCTGGAACTGTGATACCTCCAGTTTTGGTTTTCATTTTCAAGATTTGCTTTGGCTAGTCGAGGTCTTTGGTGGTTCCATACATATTTTAGGATTGTTTGTTCTAGTTCTGTGAAAAATGCTATTAGTATTTTGATAGGGATTGCATTAAATCTGTTGACTGCTTTGGGTAGTATAGACATTTTAACAATATTTGTTTTTCTAACTCATGAGCATGGAATGTATTTCCATTTCTTTGTGTCATCCTGAATTTATTTCATCAGTGTTTTATAGTTTTCAGAGTATAGGTCTTTTACCTCTTTAAGTTTATCCTAGATATCTTATTATTTTTGGTGTAATTGTAAATGGGATTCTTAATTTCACTTTCTGCTGCTTCATTATTAGTGTATAGCAATGCAACAGATTTCTGTACCTTGATTTTGTGTTCCTGCAACTTTTCTGAATTTATGTATCTGAATGATTCAACTCTACTGAATTCATGTAGTAGTTTTTGGTGGAGTCTTCAGGGTTTTCTATATTAGTAGATATAGTGAGAGTTTTACTTCTTCCTTATCAATTTGGGTGCCTTTTTAAAATTTTTTTTAATTTATTTTTTTATTTATTTATGATAGTCACAGAGAGAGAGAGAGAGAGAGGCAGAGACACAGGCAGAGGGAGAAGCAGGCTCCATGTACCAGAAGCCCGACATGGGATTCGATCCCGGGTCTCCAGGATCGTGCCCTGGGCCAAAGGCAGGCGCCAAACCGCTGCGCCACCCAGGGATCCCCGGGTGCCTTTTTTTAAAACTATGTTGAATAAAAGTGGTGACACTGGACATCCTTGTCTTTATTCTGACCTTTGAGGAAAAGCTCTCGGTTTTTCACCATTGAGGATGATGCTGGCTCTGGCTTTTTCATATAAGTACTATATTATGTTGAGATGTGTTACCTCTAGACCTACTTTACAGTGGGTTTTTTATCATGAATGGATGTTGTACTTTGTCAAATGCCTTTTCTGCACAGTTTTTTTTTTTTTTATTTCTTCTTGACATTCAGGTCCATGATTTAAAAGATCTATGAGTATATGTTATATAAAATATAATTAAATTTTGAATTGGGCTGAGGTTTACTTTTTTGCATATATATGTCCAGTTGTTTCAATACCGTTTGATAAAAAGACTTTCCTTTCTCAACTACATTGGTTTTGCACTGCGGTCAAAAATCAATTGACCATACTCATATGGGTCTATTGATACTCTGTTCTAGTCCATTGATCTATGTGTCTGTCCCATTGTGAGAACACAGTGTTTTGGTTAATGTTGTTTTATAGCATGCCTTAAAATTGGGGTGGGTTAGTCCTTTTTTTAAAAATGTTTGGCTTTTCTGATTCCTTTGCCTCTTTTTAAAAAAATATTTTATTTATTTATTCATGAGAAAGACAGAGAGAAAGGCAGAGACCTAAGCAGAAGGAGAAGCAGGCTCCCAGTGGGGAGGCAGGACTCAATCCCAGGACCCCGGGATCACGACCTGAGTGAAAGGCAGACACTCAAACCACTGAGCCACCCGGGGAGCCCCTTCTTGCCTTTATGTAAAACTTAAAATTAGCTTATCTGTAGCTACAAAAAAAAACTGACTAAGAGTTTGAATGGAATTGTGTTAAATCTATATATCAGTTTGGGGAGAATTGACATCTTTAGTGTTTTGAACCTTCCAATTTATGCGTATACTATGCCTCTATGTTTAGGTCTTCTTTTATTTCTTTCATCAGAATTATGTAGTTTCATCATACAAATCCTGTGCATTTTTTAAAGATTTATGCCTATGTATTTCATCTTTTGTAGCTATTATAAATGATATTTTTAAAATGTTAAGTTTCCAATTGTCCATTACTAACATATAGAAAAAATACTCTTTGTTTATTTGCTTAGTAAGGGAGTATGAGACATTCCTCAGAGGTCCAGAATTAATCTAGCCTATCCCAAGTGTGTTTTTTCTTGACAAGCTGACTTGGAATTCATGAACTCTAGATTGATCCTTTTTTTACCTTAGGGAAGAGGTCTGTCATCTGTTAAATTATGTCCTTGTTTCAATTTGTGTCTTCACTTTCTGAATCTACTGTTAGCACCTTATGTCTCCTTATCGTTTTCCTCAGAATTTTCATGATTTCATTATTTTTACCCCTTTATATTTTAAGATGTTTCTTTCATTTGATCTCTCATGGCCTAACTTTAGTCTCAGTGATGTCTGGGTTGTTTAGTAGGAATATCTATTTTCTCCCCCAATCATCTTTTTTAATGCTGTACTTGAATTGTCTTTTTTATTTATGTTGAATTTATCATTTGTCTCTCCCAGCAGCTCTGTTTTCTGTGCCTGAATACTTTCTGTTTAAACTGGTCTTTGCCTGTCTTCCAGCTGGCCTCTGTTTTTTGGATTCCTGGGACAGAGGTATGATTGAGGTATGCTGGGTGTTGTGACAGGCCTCATATATGTTTAGGAAGAAGCAGTCTCTCTTGAGCATTATTGGCCTTGAGGCAAGCAGATATGAGTTCACTGTTGAGGCACCTGAAGGGAAGAAGCCTCTGAGTACTAAGATTCTTTATGTTTTGCCAGGGTGGAGGAAAGGAAAGACTGGGTCCATCCATGTGCTCCTTCTTGGCCTCTTAGGACTGAAGAAGTCAAGCTCTTTCCTGAGGGTTGATCTTGACCTTTCCTAGGAATACACATATCTCTGCAGTCCAACTGTCTCTTTAGAGTCCACCACTTTATGACATTCACCCTTGGGTCTAGTGTCAGGTGCTTAACTAGTATAAGAGGGAGACATCCTGCATCTAGTCCTCTGTTAGGAAGTCCACAAAACCCAAGTGTTTATTTGCTCCTGGTGGCTCCTACGGCTGAACAGCTATTTGATGCAGAAATATAGATTGAAGTTGGTGCGGGGGAGGAGAGAGTTAGAATCAAGCCTCATCTTCCTGGAGTCACCTTCTGGGTTCCTTTTGTCTATGATAGCTGTGTAAACATCTGTGGGGTTTGGGGGTTTAATTGTGTACTAAAAAATAGACAAAAACATGATTTTCATTCATGTTGCCTATTATTTTCATTTAAACAGTTTTAAACATCAGAAATGATATTTGACCTGTTAAGATATTAAAAAGCCTGAACAAAGATACTAATTGTTATCTGAAACCAAATTTAGGAGATTTTAGTTGAGAAAATTGTTATAATTAAACCAACTACCAATTATGGACTCATTTGGTTTTCCTTGTGATTTAGCTTATTTGTAAAGTTCCTAAAACAGAATATACATGTATTCTGGATGCATGAATATTAATGTAGTATTAATAGTAAAAATATCTCATTCTAGTAAAAGCCAGCCATATGTGTGTATGTGTATAAGTACTAGTGACTAAAAGGTCGCATTAGAACTTCCTTCTCCCTTAGAAAGTAAACAACCTTGCTTTGTATAGAACTAATCTGAGGACAAAAGGAGAAGAGCTCTGATTTTTTTTATCCCTTGTGACCTTTTAATGACCTTTGGATGCCAATTACAGCTAAAGAATATTCTGGAGGTTAAAGTGAGAAATTCCTTGGGGGAATTTTTTGGGTATGTTTCTGTGAAGTGTTCAACATCACTGAGTTCTCAGATCTTACATATTTTCATGACACAGGACACATACTCTGAATGCAGGTGTATTCTTTTAACTGCAAGTATTTATTTAACGAATTTCCTCTCAAGTCTTCTTGTGTCAGACACAGCATGACAGTAGTTAAGGATCTGTCACCGTTCCCATTAAAAACCTTATTGTTTAGGCTTTGCTTCCTTGACTGTTTCAAATTACATCTAGCTGAAACTTGCCAGAGAAGTTGTCAGCTTAGATATGACTTTGATTTTGAAAACTGTTGAAAATAGGAAAGCCATTTATAGTGACAGAAAAAAAGAGAATTTGGCTGGCATCAAATGTCTTTCCTAGCTGAAATACACTTGTTCATGAAGTTTTCTAAACAATTGCAGTATGGATTAGTACATTTTGACACTTTAAAAATAAGCATGCTTTAAAATAGGATAGATAATTAACTGGAAAAATATATGTCTGCATTATATATTAGAAATGTTTCCTGGCTTCATTTTACCACGAGTGTCCAATATGTCACTATGATAAGACTCAAATGGTGAGATTCTATTTATACAGAATATGAATCAGGAGCATCTCCAGAAACATCTCACACAAAAAGAACATTTGCATAAGAATATGCATCTTCCTCTCCTTGGTATATTCAAGGAATTAGTTTTTGTGTATAATGCTTAGATTCAGAATTCAGTGAAATTCAATAAATAGGTTAATTAGTAATTAGACCTCACAAGACAAGATTTTCCTGAATTGCAAAAATTGTTCAGAGAGACAAAGAGGTGGGAGAAGTGGAAGAGAAATTAAGAGGCATAGAGGAAAGAATGATAAGCTCCCACATTGATCTAATGAGTTCTAGAAGAGAAAGAGAATAGGAAAGGGTTAATATTTGAAGAGATTATCACTGAACATTTTTTGAGAATTGAAAGACAAGGTTTTTCAAATATAGCAAGCAACAGTAAGTTGCAAGCAGGATTTGACAAACAAGTCCATACCTAGAAAATCTTAAAATGACCTAAAAAAAGAACCCAGATTGTTATTCTTTTCCAGATAATTTTACTGATGACAGACTTCTCACGGCAAAAAGTAGACTGCCAGAGATTAATTAAATAATTTTTTCAAGGTCCTGTGGAAGCACGAGCTGGGATTCTATTCTCGGCCAAAATGTTGGTCAAGAAAGAGTGTAAAATATAGGCAAACATAGATATACAATGACTGAGAGTTTATTTATTGAGTGTATTATTCATTTATTATTCTCTCTGCTGAAAGAACTGCTGATATATTTTACTTCACTAAGAAGCAGATTGAATCAAAGGAAAAAGTGGGAGGCAAATAAAAGGAGAAAACATGCTGGTAAATGCAAAGGAGGACTGACTCTGCTCCTGGAACCCTTCAACAACAAAATGAAGGAGGGGGCTGTTTGAGTCAGAGCCATGCAAAGGTTCTTTTCTGTTTGGACAAATCAAGATTTTGATTAAAAACAGGATTTGCTAAAAACACAAGTTAAGGGCAGTCCCAGTGGCTCAGCGGTTTAGCGCCGCCTTCAGTCCAGGACTAGACCCTGGACACCCAGGATGGAGTCCCACGTCGGGCTCCCTGCATGGAGCCTGCTTCTCCCTCTGCTTGTGTCTCTGCCTCTCATGAATAAATAAATAAAATCTTAAAAAAAATAAGAAATAAATAAAAACACAAGTTAAAAATGTAAGGGCAATCACAGAAAGAAAATAGAACTAGGAAGTGGAGCCAAACCAACCTCTGAACTATGTGATAATCTCTAGTTTTAGGATATACTTTTTCATTGTGACCTCCATATAGAGGCTGGTGTGACTCTAGTTCCCTCATTAAAACAAGCTCACCTGATTGGTTCTTTACTTCCATGCAAAAGGAGCTTCAGGAAAAGTTAAGAATGTAGACACTCTTGTCAATTTTCTGTAGACACATGCTGAGGGTTAGGAAGATATTTTTTTAAACTCCATTTGACTGAAGGGATGTGTGGTTGCTTTGGAGAAGAGAAAGGAAGTGCTCAAAAAAATGAAGTGTCTCTAAAATGACAGCAATGAGGATAGTTACTATTTATTATCTACATGCCAAACACATTACATTAGCTTATTTAACTCAAAAAACGACCATGCACTTTAGTTATTATCAACCCCATTTTGAAGATGGGATGATGTAATAGCTTATAAATGGCAACCCTGAATTTGAGCCCAGGTACCTCTTCAATGATTCTACTTCTTCATTCTCTCTATTCATTATGCTGTATCTTCTATAATTTTCTCACATGTAAGTATCTTGTCCTAATGCTGGCTGTATCTTGATCTTTGGACACTGAGGGAGAAATCAGTGTTATATAGTAGGACACAGTTTTATATTCTTGGATAGTGTTTTGTTTTTCTTTTGTGTGTGTTTCATTTTCAGTCTCTGATGCACCTATTGTGTGACATGTAGAATGAAAAGAATGTAAAATAAGGCTTGTTCAGCATGGGCTAAATCTTAATTCTGTTAGGAATATTAGTGGATTTAAAAAGAAAAAGCATTCTATATTGCTGCTTGATAAATGTATGCATTATTTTATTTTATTTTATTTTTTTGTTGTTGGCGGATGGTGGTGCTGATTAGTGATTTCTCGAGGAGGGCAGATAGAACTAAAGTGATTTTAAATCACTTTAAAACACACTTTAAAAACATACAAAAATCATGATATGGCAAACCAAATTTTAAATAGGCTCATTAAAGTCTAAAGGAAATTTCCCTCTGTATAAGAGGGTAATGTTAAGTGGCATCTGCCTATCTATGAGTGCTGAAGGTTTGGAGATGCTTTTTGCTTGTGTGTTTTGCCTCTGAGCTCTAACCAACATAGAGATGGATGAAATTGTTTGGCTATCTTCATGTTCCTCAAGCTGCTCTTGAGAAAACCATACAAAACTGGGAGAAAACTTTGTCCATGTGAATCTGTTGCTACCTAAGAGAGGCCTTTGGGCTTCCTAGAAGCATCAGCTATATTCTGATGCCAGAACACATGTGAATTGTACAATCTCTTCCTCAGAATTTGGCTTCCCATGTAGATTTCACCACAGGGAAGAATATACTGAGCAACATTCCGGCTGTTATATTAGTCTCTTATGAATTTGAATTATGTTCTGCTTTTGAGAAATGAATTTCTGTTTGGGATAATCACAGATTCCAATTTCTATGAGCCTTTAAAACTGAAGCCCCATTTCTGGGTTGAGATACCCCCTTCTGAGATCTCTTGGCAGCCAGCCATTTTGGCTCTCCCTAGTGATGACCATTCTTTGCCCACACCCCTTTAATGTACACAGTTCCTCTGGCTCATCTGTGTTTTATTGTTGTTATTCCATTTGTTCTCTCTGTGTGTTCACATTTCTCCAGTATTGACATTGTTATTTTTATCCTTACTTTCTCCAATTGTTGGGAGATTTCTGGAAGCAAGCCTTGTGGGTAAATTAAAGAGTGTGATGTACATCAGAAACAAAGAAAAACTTACGTGGCAAACCTAAAACAAAACAAAAGTCATTTAACCTATATAGCATGGACCTAAACTCTACAGTTGAAATGTGTGTGACATTACAGATTTTTAATCCTCATGTGGCATATATGTGTTGCTTTTGCTTTCAGAGTGCTAGAAGTTGTGTGCTTACTTTAAAGTTTGATTTTTGAAGGTATCTCTTTTAGAATCCTCAGTTATAAAAAAATTGTGATCTAATCTTTGGGTTAAAGTATGTGAAACTGTAAGCTTTCTGTTGCTCAACCACCAGTCATTTGGAACTGACTAATTAATGGATTAGAAAAATAATGTAGCAGAATCGTTTAGCATTTATTTTTAAAAGAGCATGATGTAAAAATAATCGAGAAACACAGAATATGAAAAATGAAATATTGACTTTCCTGTGACTTTACATGTACTTTGAGGTGATGATTATGACTGAAAAATATTTGTCTTCAAGTCTACATTATCACACAAAGTAGACAGATCTAGGGATCAGGGAACATAGAAATCAGACAACGTGGTAATGATTTGAGTTCATAAGGAAATGGGTTACATTGGGTTTGCTCAGGAACTCTTTCTCTTTTTCCCCCGGGGTGTGGTAATTTCTAGAGGGAAACTTTTCACCCCCATTGCATTGGAGGGTAAACTCACATGATACCAATAATGAAAAACAATTATACCACCACAGTGACAGAGATCTCTACCATGAAGAGCCAAAGATCAAGAAGAAGTAAGTTATAAGATATGAATTCTAATGCCTATTTTTGGCCTTCCATCTTGTACTTCCTGCCTGATCACACAGATGAGTGATTTCATGTTTCTATACCTCACAGTGGTGTTGGCTATCTTAGCTTTCCTTTCCTCCTCAGCAACATGAGGGTAATAACATTTACTTCCAAGCTCTTGACGTTCAAGTGGGTCAATATATCCAAGACATTTATAGTAGCTCCTGGTATATAGAAAGCATTAAAAAATTCCTCTACGGGATCCCTGGGTGGCGCAGAGGTTTGGCGCCTGCCTTTGGCCCAGGGCGTGATCCTGGAGACCCAGGATCGAGTCCCATGTCGGGCTCCCGGTGCATGGAGCCTGCTTCTCCCTCTGCCTGTGTCTCTGCCTCTCTCTCTCTCTCTGTGTGACTATCATAAATAAATAAAAATTAAAAAAAATTTCTCTACAACCCCATCACATCACCTTGTCATCAAATCACAGTTCCTTTGGGAAAAAAGGAAACCTGGTTTCTTCCTAATGTCTGGGAAACAGCATGAGTTGACTTCTTCTGTTCACATACCTGTCATATTAGTTTGTGAGAAGATGCCATAGCAAAGTACCACAGACTAGGTAGTTTAAACAATGGAAATTAATTTTCTAACAGTTCTGGTAGCTGGAAGTCCAAGATCAAGGTGTTGGCAGGTTTGAGTTCTCCTAAAGCCTCTCTCCTTGGCATGCAGGTGGTCACCTTATTGCTATGTCCTCACATGGCCTTTTCTCTTTGTGCACTCATCTCTGGCATGTCGTTTTTCTCTTATAAGGATACTGGTCCTATTGGAATAGGGCCCCATGCATATGACCTCATTTAATCTTAATTACCTCTTTAAGGGCCGTATTTCAAATACACTGGGGACTAGGGTTTAACATATAATTTTTAGGGGACACAATTCAGTCCTTAATACCCTTTAAGATATTTTTAAGGCTTGCATTTAGGTGAGGACTTTGGCTACAGTACCAAGCATGGACTTGAACATTCTTGAAGATGTTTGCAGGTTAGCTTTTAGCCTCAATGATGGTAGACACAATATTCTAAAAGTTGGGATTTAGCTCTGTGCAGTCAACCCTATTATGTCTGGTTCTGAATACTTCTGTGTTGAAAGGAGTTTCTATCCTTTTTCTTTTCTTTCTTTTTTTCTTTTTTTTTCTTCTTCTTTTTTTTTTTTTTTTTTTTTTTTGTTATGAGGTGAAAGGTAGATATTGCTGTTCGGGTGCTAGACTGATAATCAGACCCCATCTGAAGGAATCATAGGTATTTACTGTCCTGTGATATATAGGTCTATGATAGGGATTCACTTTAGGAATAAGATAAAGTAAGCAATTTGAGTGGACATTCATTAAGTTCTGGGTCCTTTCTATGACTACAACTAGTGGCTGCATGTTTAGCAAGCTGGAAGTTCAATTTATTTACTTTTGCCAGAGAAGCTATGGATAGGTAGAGCTAGAAGTTTGCATGGGAATGGGTAAGCTGATTGGCATAAGTAGCCCATGAGTTCCCAAAATGCATAGTTATGGTTTGCCAGTTAAGTGTAAACTAAGATGATCCTGACCAAGGCCCATTAGTCCCTGAGATGAGGTCACCCAGAGAATATAAAGAGGAGAGAATGATGGCCTGGACCCTATTCCAAGTAGCATCATCAAGAAAAAATGATGATTTTGAGTCTGTGAGGCAGTGGGGCCAGGACTCATTTGAGCAAGTCCCTCAGATGGCAGGTTGGGATGTAGAGACTGGCTGTGTGAGGAACTGAGGAGTTGTGTCTCTAGGTGGCAGGCCTGGGTTGGTCTGGGGCACCACTGGATGATGTAGATGGAGAGGAGTGCCATTATCCCTTCATTTTGCAGGCCCGTGTGGCAGCTATATTTATTCAGATGCAAGCTTTTGCTGTGTGTAAAGGCCTTTTCCCAGAGTTGGCTGTCACACCAGGTCTCTAAGTTGGCAATGTGGAACTTATTCAGAAGCAGCAGCTTCTGATGGATGGTAGAGGGCAGTGCCTGAGTTCTGGAGTCAGTGGAAAAGGTAGGAGGTAAGACGGACTCAATGAATACTCGTCAACTAAGGGAACTACTTGGGTGTTTTCAGGGAAAGGGCATTCTGTAATTTAGGCACATGGGATTGTGCTGGGACACTCTGATATGATTACTCAAATCCAAAATGCCACCTTCCGTGGAGAGAGATAGATCCACACATTGAGTCAGAAGTGTCTGGCCCAGTTTCCCCACTTCTTTCAGTGGTCTTTCAAAAACATAACCACAGTGGAGTGGTTGCACCAGATCTTTCAATGGTTCCCAGTTCTGGTATTCTAGAAGAGAATTGTCATACTCTTGCCTGGCATGTAAGCTCTGGCATAATCTGTCCCGTACCCACCTTTTGTCCATCCTCATTGTCCTTACTGGCTCCTTCTACATTCCTGCCAAAAGCACTCTGTACCCTTACTGAGGCTCTTTCCTTATGTCCCAACCTCCTAACCAAATTCTTACTCACCTGGCAAGACCTAAGTCAGTATCTTCTGGAGACACCTCTGAACCACTCAGAGAATTAATCATTCTCACCTTCATTTGACTTCAGTATTCACACTTCAGTTATAGTGTCTATAGTAGTATGCAGAGTGTTTACCTAATTTTGTCATTGTCATTCACATCCTTTTATACCGAATCTGCTTCCATACTCTTTAAGCTCCACAAAAATCTGGATCTACTCCAGGACATATAAATCAGGCCTGAGATTTCATCATAAGGGTAACAGAGCTGCACAAGAGACTGCATGTGCATCCACAATGTATCCCTGATGGTAAAGTCAAGCCTCTGACTGGGAAGTAGTGAATATTGTGTAAAGTCTATTTCTAAAATGCTAGATCCTTAAAAACAAGAGCTTGTTCATCTTGCAGTTCTTTCCATCAAGCCCAGAGCATGGCACTTAGTAAACCCAGAATAATGGTTTGGAGATGAAATGAACATTGCACTTGCTTGGTCTATGAAGCATGATATAGAACTTCTAGACATTTAGAGTAGGGTTGTTCAATGGAGATATGTGAGCAGCCTATGTAATTTAAAATTTTCTAGAAGTCTTTGTGCATTTTGCATTGATGGCACATCTCATTTTGGACTAGCACCATTTCAGGTGCTCCATAATCACATGTGACTAGTGGCTACCACATTGGACAGTGTAGATATAGAGTATAATTTTAAAAACGATGCCAGGAAAGAGACAATGGTTTTGATCCAGCGATTTAATGATGGTCGCATTGGTGACTTCTAAGTTCCAATAATATTTCCTGCCTTCTAAAAATCACATTAATTTTATGTCAAAATGCCCTCCTCCCCAAAACTGCACAGTAGATTGAGGTGAAAAATGCATAGGTATCAGCATTTAAATGTAAATGTAGAGGTCACAGTATTCTTAAAGGTGTAGTGGAATAAAAGCAGCCTCCCAGGGTCAGGTGTTTTTAACATGCAAATAGCATTGTGAAGTCCTGAAAGAGATAGAGTTTTCATTTATGAAGCATTACAATAACTCCAAGACCCTTCATTTCACAGCAGAATTTCCTGAGCTCATTATGTGAAAAGGAGCGTATTGTCTAGTACATTCTGTCTTGGGAAGCTCATCTACTCCAACTCCAGTAGATGTGAAAGCTGTATGTTTACATGAGAAAAAAATTTCATTAGACATCCCTGATGGTAAATTTTGTAGGCAAGGATCCTTGCGTAAATCACTGGTGTGGCTTTGCTGATTTCCTAGTCAAACTCAGGCTGTGTGTCACTGCACGCTGCAAATTAAATTTCGATGAGCTTGGGAAAGTAATTGGGCTGTGAATGTTACCCATTACTCAGAGAATTGTAAATGTCCAGAAATGAAATCAAATGATGTAAAATCCAATTAATGTTTTGGGAGCAACAAGGACCATAGAGATATAGAGCAGTCAGGAACCTAAGTTCAACCCCTAGTATTTCACATTAAAAGAACTCAAGGCCTAGAGCGGTTTGAGAAGCTCACCCAAGGTCAAGCAACTGATCTTGGCTACAACTGAATTAGGATCCATTTCTACTGACTCCTTTACTTTGAGGTCATTCCTCTTAACGCAGCTGCCCGTGTTTTCCTGGCACCCCTTGCTTTCTGCGACTGGCCATTTCTCTGAACCGTGTTGTCTTCTGGAAGGAGAGGGAGAGGAAGAAAAGCCGAAAGCTGTCAGCATTAGCTACTTCCATTGTTATATAGCGTATAATTGCTCCTATCCCTGCCATAGCAGAATAGAAACATATGATATTATATGTAAATGTTGGTTTGGGGAAAATACTAATTTCCTGAGCCAGAAACTGATGGAAGAAAAGTGGGAAAAAAAAGTGGGTCAGACAATGGAAGGAATCTGGGACAAGAAGTACAATTCCACGTGGAACTCAGCTATTGAAAAAGGTAAATGGGTACTCAATCAACATTGACTTGATCAATAAATTGAAAGTGATAATATAGGAAGGAGAGGAATCGCTAGTGGTCCTTTATCAAGGCTTGGGGCTTTTTGAATTCAGAAGAGTTAGGGGTCCTAAGAGTAGATCTTAAGGGTGCCTCAAATAAGGTGATTATGAGGGTAGGCGGGCAACTTGTCTCCTATAGATAGATGTGGCACTGGCATTGGTGGGTCACACTCCCAGATAGGCTGTTTCCCAGCTGTGTGCCCTTAAAATAGCTTCTTGTCCTCTTTAAACAAGAGGGCTGATCGCAGTGACTGTTTCTGGAGTTCCTGCACCAGCCCTGTTATTCTAGGATCTGTGGAGCGGTGGGGAGCTAGTGTCACTGTTCATGGAAAATGGAAGAATTCAAGGATTGAGCACGTCTATAGAAAACAGGCACATCATGCCATCTTTCCCTTTGATATGAAGAAATGTGACCTTTCCTGCCTCTCTTGATGGCTTAGAATAATAAACTGAGGGGGACAGAGGGGGCCTGGGTAAAGCCAAAAGAGGGAGATTTTCTTCCTATTCTCTGAGAAGCTCTAGCATGGCCTCTCCTCTCCCATTATGTTCTGCCTTAGAAACAAAGTCATCCCTGTGCCTCTGTACATGGGTCTTGTAACATTCATTTAACAGCATGTTTATTTTAAGTCTCTGACTCGGCACTGAGGAGAGATTGAAATGCGCCAGCCTCAGGCACTTTTGATCTCCTGCTCCTCGTGAATGTGGCATTCATCACGTAAACGTAATATATTTATAATCAGGGCCAAGGCAGCATGACCTTGTTTTATTCTAAATGGATCAGAGGCAGCTAGACATGGGGGCTTCCTGCTTTAAATCAGATGCAAGACATGTTAGCCGTCAAGGACTTCGTTATGATTCAGTTGATCTCTTTAGGTTTGATCTGTTTCTTTCTTTGTTATTTGTATAAGAAGAAAACAGAAAATTGGTGGTGGGTGAAGGAAATGTGGTAGGGGCTCCCCATGACACCAAACTTCAAGGGAATGGAAAGTTGATCAGTGTGGCCTTTCCATTAGAAGGGGCTGGGGCAGGAAGACAACATCATGTCCAAGGCTTAGATCTTTCAACCCAAGGTAATTAATTTCTAAGCCACATTTTTTCCTTTCTCTGGAAACATTGATCATGAAAATTAAAAACAAAAAACAAAAAACACCCTGAGTCAATTGTTATTTATCGCTTCTCTGTGCAGCGGTGTTTAAAGAGCACTCACCAGGAATGCTCAAACACATTTTTTTTTTTCCTCCCAGGACTTAGTCTGGGGCCAGCCCTGTATATAAATAACAATATAGGGCGACAACTCCAATTTTCTTCAGCCCCATCTTCTGCACTGTTCTGCCTTACTCTGCTTTAAATGTCTCTACTAGATAAAGATGCAATCCCTTTCAGTGACTTAAATTGCCCTTAAAAGTCAGAATGGGCAAGTATTGCTTATTTTAGTGATTGTAGCAAGTGAGAATCAAAGATCCAGAACTGAACATTTACACAGAAGGAAATCTACAGGGGCGTTGTTGCTTTAAGGCATCTGATTATTTATCCACCTACAGCTGGTTCCTCCACTCTCCCACTCCACCCACCTACCCACCCACCCACCCACCTACTGTTTCCCCTTGTTACAAGGTGTTCTATCTTGGAGATGAAGCAAGTGAGGGCTAAGCTAATTAACTAACCAGCAGTGATCTACAGCTTCAGCATTCCTGAAGATTTATCCCATTTCGAATTCATTGCCATTTCCCTCCAGGGAAATAAAGATTGCTGCCTATTAAAGATGGGGACAGAAAAAGGCACCTTCACTGGAGACAGCCTGTACAAGAAAATAATACTGTAATCATTCCCTCCAATCAGCTGAAAAGGATTAAATCTTCTGCTTCTAAAGTAATGTTCCAATTGAGCCTTGGGGAAGAATAATTCATGATTAGGGAGAAGGCTGGTCTAGCAAATGTGAACATTATGTCCATTACTTAAACACACTTCCTGGGCTGACTGCTAATGTACCCAAGGGACTCCAAGCCCCAGCAACTGATAGGCGCAATGAAACAGGCAGACAAGGACAAGAAGTATTATCATCTGCATTCAACAGCACTACATAGACTTTACCACTGCTAAATCACTGCCTTTGGTAAATAGCCCAGATAACTCATTTTAATAGAAGAATTCTTCTCTTCTTTATGTGTATTAAACAACAGACTCTTATGAGCGGTGGCAGTGTATTGATTCCTGGGAAAGGCCGTGTGAATACCAATTCTGTAATTTATGCTGTTTTGTGGCTCTGGCTGTATTTGTTATGCATAGTGTATTAAACATTCAATAGCTCAATTTAATCTTTGCAGCCAAATTGCACAGCACATCATGCCAGATAGTGGTTGTTTCATATACACAGCCCATCTGCTTCCTGTTCTATAATTCATTCAGCAGGCAAAGTTTCTGGCAGCCTCAGGCTACCAAAATATATATATATCCTTAGGGTACCAGAAGTGCTTGGCACTCAATTAGTTTTCCGGGTTTCTAGTGCTGTGTGTGTGCCTGAGCATGGGTATGTGTTTCCACTTTTATGAGAATTAAAAATGGGAATGGTTTGCTAAGTTCTGTGTCCTCATCTGGACAACTTTTTGTAAACTTGTGGGCTTTCACACAACCCAAAGAGAAAAAAAAAAAAAAAAAAAAGAAATGAAACACAATGATCCTCTCTCTTGGGAAATTATCCATTGCAATAAAATGTGTTCTCTCAACCGTCCCTATCTAAATAGATTGATTTATATCTTGTTGGATGGGGGGTGGGGGATAAATAAAACAAACCCCAAAGTACTATAAATTCTTGGCTCGTTTCTCTGGACAAACCATTTGGTATTAACTCTCTTATGGTGAATGTTTATTTTTCCTAAATCCCCTCCTCTCCTAGAGGCCTGCCTCTGTCTCTCAGAGTCCGTGGTAACTTTGTCCTTGCCTCATCTCCACTTTCTATTTGCTTTTAAAGAAGTCAGTGCCTAGATATTGCCCAGTGGAAAGCTACATATGCAGTTTATTGAAGTCTTTCTGCAACTCCCACTACAAATGCCTGATTTTCAGAGCATTTTATGGCCTTTACCACACACAGGGGACATGGACCACCCTTGGTTTGGGGTAATCATTTTACCCCTTTTCGGAAAAAGTGACGGATGAACCCATCTTATGGATTAGAATTACAGCTTCTCAGAGCGGAAGTAGATCATCCATTCCAGTGACCTCATTTTATAGGTAATAACAGCTAACACTTGTGTAATGCCAACAGGGCCCAGGGAGGCCTCTCAGAGGACTGAAGTGAAGCTTGCCTGGTGGGGACTGTGGGGAACTACAGCACCCATCCCTGAGTCTGAGGAGGGAGCTGATACAGAGCTACAGAGAATTCACAATTACCATCACACAGAATGTAGGCCCAGTGTTTCCAGATCTTTTGGTTTTTCAAGAGAAGCTGAAACCTGGAATTTTCTTTTTTTTTAATGGGAAGTCTACTGTTGTTTTTTAAAAAAATGTTGGCATTAAATAATATTATATTTTTTTAAAACACTGCATGGGCCAAACAAAACACATCTGTGGGGCTGTCAGAACATATGGGCCTCTGGTTTGCACACTGTTTTCAAGTTTATGCCACCCTATTCCATACATTCTTACGATATTCTCCTGGTAGGACCCTGAGGTCTGGGGAGATAGAGTCTTGTCCAAGCTTATAATCTAAATGATAGGGTAGAACTGGGATCGAGATTCAGTCTGGTGGCATGTGCTCCAGGGCTCCTTTGACATAACTATGGTTTCCCCTGTGGTATACAAAGATTCACCCAAAATTCTTTTTCTAGTAATTGGGATCTTCTCTTTGTAGCAGAGAACTTCACTTTACTTCTACTTTTTCTGTACCTCTCTGGTCTTAACATCATTGGTACATGTTATTTTTGGTTTGATTCATCCCAGCGTTTCTCCAGGATTGGGATTATGATCCTTGGGTAAACTGTATGTCCAGCACTTACAACTTAGGATGAAAACAAAACAATACTTTATCCGACTGTCCTTAACATTTATTCATTGGTGATGATGTGTCTGTCTTATCTCTTTCCCCCTGATGAAAACTACACAAACCATTGACCTTTCTGTTTATTCTTCATTAATTGACAGTTCCTTGGTGTTGCAAACAGACCCTTGACTTAGTAATTTGAGTGTTCAGACCTAAGGAGCAATCATAACTTCCAATCTGACTTGTTTGTGGTAGACAGATTCTCAGAATGACCTCCAGTGACCTTGAGTATTATAGAATACTTTTCCTTTTGAGGGCAGGTGAGGTCTGGGAATTGATGAAATATCACTCTTATGATTGTGTTATTTTGTGGGTCAAAAGGGAGATTATCCTGGTGGGTCAAATCTAATCACATGCTACCTTTAAAAGCAAAGTTTTCTCTTGCTGGTAGTAGAAGGGGAAGCCAGAGAGATTCTAAACTTGAGAGGGATAACATGTGCTTCTGTTGACTTTTGGGGCCACATACTAGGACTCTCACAGAGCCATAAGGAGCTGAGAGTACTTACCAGCCAGTAGCTAGGAAATGGAGACCTTAGGGTTTTTTTTTTTTTTTTTTTTTTTGACAGAGAGAGAGAGAGAGAGCAGGAGCAGGGGGAGAGGCAGGAGGAGAGGGAGAAGCTGGCTCCCTGCCAAGCAAGAGCCCCATTGTAAGGCTCAGTCCCAGGACCCTGGGATCATGACCCGAACCCAAGGCAGGTGCTTAGCTGACTGAGCCACCCAGGCACCCTAGAAATAAAGACCTCTGACTTATAGCCACATAGAACTAATTTCTGCCAGTCACCTAATGAGTTTAGAAGTGGATTCCTTTTCAGAGCCTCAAGATAAGAACGTAGCCAGCCAACACTTGATTTCAGCCTTGTCAGACCCTAAGTAGAGAAACTAGCTGAGCCATGCTAGACTTTTGACCTATAGAACCGTGAGGTAATAAGTGGATATTGTTTTAAGCTGCTAAGATTGTAGTAATTTGTTACACAGCAGTAGCAAACAAATACAGTTTTAAATCTCTCTTTCCCCTGCCAGGCCTTCAAGGATGAAGGGGAGCCTCTTAGCTTATCCTTTTCTTCTCTCCAGGTTCACCTTTTCGTGCTAGCTAGCTGTGGTTTTGCTGGGGGTGAGGGGGAGAAGGGATAGAAGGTTTGCTGAGGGATAGAAGGTAGGAGGGTAGAAGGAAGAAGATGTAAAAAGTAGGATGGTTCTTACTTGGCTGGTGTCTTCTGCCTTCTGGGCCTGCAGAGGGTCCAAGTGGGCTCTGTTAGGGGCATTTTGCAGGGACTTTGGAGGTTTTTTGCTGTCCTTTTCTTCCATAGCCCTTTTGGCCTAGACGGATGCTTTCTTATTCTGAGTTCCTGTGTGAGCTTGCTCTCCTGAATGGCTCACAAGAAACATGTGTTGCTCACCACTCCCTCCCCCTGCACCCATGACAATGAGCACAAGTTGTATATGGATATGTGTTGCTGTCTATTTCTGGCCTTGCCATCAAAACAGTTCCCTCTTCCCTTACCGTTTTATTTGGTATTGGTATTGTGGGCTGGGGTCAGGCCACAGTCCAGTCTGCTTTGTCTTTCTGGTGAATGAATCAGACATCAATTCTTTATGAGTTTCAGTGACAAGCAATCCATTTCAAAGCTCTCTGAAGCAAGGCCTTGCAAATTCTCTCCTTAGAATGTGGAGAAGAGGCAGCATTCATCACCTCTTCCCCTAAGGGACAGGTGGTATGGTAGAACCAGGCTGTGGAGAAGCAGGCTCCATGCAGGGAGCCTGACATGGGACTGGATCCCAGGTCTCCAGGATCACACCCTGGGCTGAAGGTGGCGCTAAATCACTGAGCCACCCGGGCTGCCCAGAGCTGGAGTTTTTAGTGGTCAGATCTGGTGGCTTATTGCACATCTCTGGAGGGCTCCTCAGTCGACTTTCCTTTTGGCCACCTGTGCTCATTTTTATTCCTGAGCATTTCTTATTCTGTGTGTGTATCTTTTTTTCATCTGTTTCCCTCTTTTGGATGTTGGGAGCTTGGTGTGGTGGTATTTCATTCAAGAAACCCAGTCTGGCCAATATCCATGATCCTTCTTTCTTGTTTTTGCTTACCCATTGCCTACACTTCTTTCTTCTCAGTGTCTGCTTACGTTGTGCCAGGCTTAGGCCCTGGGAGATGAGCTTGTTGGCAAAACCTGCTCTTGGAGAACATGGGTTCAGATGGTGAAGTGGCTTTTTGACACAGCTGGCCCTCTTCATGTGAGTCACCTGCATTGCCAGAAACACAGAGGCATCTTGTTCACGAGACTTAAAACAGCCGTTCCAAGTGATTGACTGAGTGTCAGCCTCACAGGTTTTGGGTGAGTATCTGCTTTAACCAGCCAGTGGTTTCCTGGCCTAGAAGATCATGCCTGCGTAGCTTGTCTGAAAGGGCATCTGAACATTATTCTTTTCCTATCCGAGTCCTAACCTCTTACTCTTTAACTCCCAATTAGATTGGCAGTACCTGCCTTCCTTTTCCCTCCTCTTTATCAAAACCATTCACACTATATGACTGACAGTTTAGATGTTAGTAGTCCCAGGGTGTTCAAAACATTTAGTAACAAGGGCTTTCAAATTTATGACATTAATACAGTGTGATAGGTGAGAACTGGATGGTGTGTGTGTGTGTGTGTTCGTCCCAGCCCAGAATTAGCCACCTATTATGTAAGTTGAACTTTTATTCCCTTGCCTTCTCTCCTCTAGAGCTGGTGAGTAGATCATTGCCTTGGTAGAAATGGCAGGTTTTCCTAAAGACTGACAACTATCATGTCTATTGTAGGGCTTGTCAAATACCTATGAATTTCTAACAGGAAATCAGTCAATTTGGGTCAGGAGGGTATAAAAATTCTCATATTATATCTTCTAAAGGGACATAGTAATAATCCATACCAGTTCTCATTGTCTAGTTGTGTTTGTTTTTTTTTTCCAGTAAGTATTTTTAAATACTTGCTATGTCTTCACTGTGCTAGAGGCTCTGGAGCTCACAGAGAGGTCAGATAGACCATAAGAATTCAGTCTGGTGATGTGCATGGGGTCTCTGAGAGCAAGGGGCCGTGGTGTCCCACACAGTAGGAATGGATGGGTAGGAGGAGATTGCTGGGCACCTAAGCATTGCTGAGAGCAATGAGAGGTACATATAGAGAATGGAGGAACTGTAGACCACCTTGGCTTCCTTCATGATTTAGTCCAGGCCTTTCCCCCTTATGTCTGTTTTCCAGCCTCCAGCCTCCTGGCTCCTTTCCTCCCCTCCTCGTCTCCATCTCTTCTTGGCACTGCTCTTCTTCCTTCTCAGTCTGGTTCTTCACCACCCCCTTTCCCATTATGCTTCGTGTCTCTAAACTTCCAGAAGGGTAAAGGGGAATGGAGACCTAAAAGAATCACACCATTCATTTTCTCCATATGCTATTCCAACTTCAAAAGAAGAGAAGGAAATTTGATTTTAGATGTTAGGCTTTTTTTCACCCTGCAAGCAGTTCCAAATTCCAATTTTTACTCTCCATTGAGGAGAGTGATTATGCACTAGGATTGAAATAAAGAGGGTGCAGGGGCACCTGGGTAGCTTAGTTGGTAAAGCATCTGATTCTTGGTTTTGGCTTGGTCATGATCTCAGGGCCCTGAGATTGAGCCCCACATGGAGCTCCATACTCAGTGCAGGGTCTGCTTGAGATTCTCTCTCCCTTTGTCCCCCCCCCCCCCCGCTTATGTGTGCTCTCTCTCTAGAATAAATAAATCTTTAAGAGAAAGAAAAGAAGGTAGGTACAGAGGGTTTGTGACAGGAAGTGGAATTTATAGCCTACCTCCTCCCAGGCTAGTTCTCCAACAATCCTCAAAGAGCAACCCAAGGTCAGAACAAAGCACATGGTGAGTTTACAGTAGACACAGACCCTTGAGTTTTAGGAGGCAGATGTGAAAATTGCCTCATCTGCTTATGGCTGTTTTCTGTTATAGTACCTCTTGCTTTTCAAACTGGCCTGCAAATGAGTTCCCAACACAGATACTTGTCATTAGCTGGCATATGGGAGAGGCAGTGTGCAATTTGTTGTTGCCTAAAGTAATCCCTGTACTCATTTTGCACCAGAAATAATTGAGGACTTGCTTTGCTATTGGGAAATAGGCATACCCTGACTTGTGTTCTTTTTCACAGGACACAGGACAGATGGTTTCTAAACTAATGTCTAGTGATGAAACAAAAGACTAGGCTCCTTTCTTTGATAAGTGATTCTTGTTGTGAGTGCAATAAAATATTTCCACAGCTTCCAAAGTCAGCCTACTTGGCCAGTGAAATAGAAGGGAATTAAACACAGGAAAACAAACCTAAAACAAAATATTATACGAAGCAATAATAATGTTAACGCTAATTGTTCTCCATGTGGAGATCTGAAACCTCCATGCCACCTTCCTTAAAGAGGAGGATGGTTTTGCTAAATTAAATGGGCTTGGCATAAACCAGACTCCTTATACACTGAATGCTTCAGTAAAGAGTATATTCAGAGAAGACATAAACTCTCAATGCATCATAAGGCAAAGGGCTGTAGGGAATAGTCCAATAAAAGGAAAAAAGTCTGCTCAATGAAAACACTTTACAAGTGAATATATATATTCACACTAAAAGAGATATCTTAAACTCTAACAGAGGTACCATTCAGGTGATAACAAGTGGTGGCAATAGCTATATGCATTTCCCCTGGCCCTAACAGAGAGCCAAAATTGGAGGGAGTGCAATGTACAGGAAATTATAAGCACTTTATTCCCATTTAACTAGATTTTCCTGTTCTGTAAACACATGAGTCTCTGACATTCCCACCCATTCTGGGAGGAATGCATGCTCTTTCTCACTTTAACCATTTGGTCGCTCAGTGAAAAGCATCACCATCGCCCTGCTCAACCCATTTAGCACCTTTAAAAGTCACTACATGGATTTAGTGATTAATGATGATTGATTTTTTCTTGCCAGCTTAATCGTCACACTTGAGTGGGGCTGATGTAGACCCAGCTGTGCTTAATTAGCCCACAGGCCTTAGAAACCATATTTTAAAGACAGGCTTGTAATGGAAGAAGCCTTCTTGATGATGCAGCCTGCTGAGGTGAACCCAGACATGTGGCAGGCACAGTTTTTCATTAGGTCCAAGGAGCATGTTGGGGAAATGTATATTGTATAAAAAAAGCCCTGTGTTTTCCTTAGATTTGGGAAAGCTATTATTGCCTTCTAGAACATGGGTTATAAAGGGAGATAGATCAATAGGAATTTCTTTCTCTATGGCATGATCTTGGCTAATTAAGACAAATGCTTGTTTCAGTTTGGAAGGTAAGTGTATCATCATCCTACACCATTATATATGGCATATTTTTAAATTCTTGGTGGATTTAACCTTCACTAGTATCTACCTTAAAATGTGAAACTCCTTATTATCCTCGAAAATGTTCATGTCTATAAGGCTGTTTTCTTTTATTCAGGATCTACAATAAAAAATCAACCTTCTTCATTCCCTTTGTTTGGCTTCCTTCCTTCCTGCCTTCCTCCCTTCCTTCCATCCCTTCTTCCTTCCTCCTTGCCTCCCTCCCTCCCTCCTTTGCTCCCTACATTCCTTTTTTCTTTCCACTAGATACATCCTTTGAGTCAATAGGAAAATTATTTCTAAACTCAGCTTGCTCCCTATCAGTCAAGAAGCTTCCTATTGACCTTTATGGCATGAGCACTTGCCCAACTGGGCATCATCCCCTAAACTGTAATTTCATTTCATACACACTAGAGAAGCTCATCCAAGCATTATCATGGCTTGTTTTGGGTATCCTCTGGCTTGAGTCAACTAATGAATGATAGAGGAAAGCTGTGATTCTTACTAATACTTCTCTTAATCTAGGAGGCCCGAGGTAACTTTATGAGGATAGGATGCTAAGTGAGTTTTCAAGGAGTATTTATAGATACACTTATAGATATTGCTGGGGATTATAGAATTGTTCATATGTGAAAGTCATAAAGAGATAGGGAAAAATGTTTTGCAAGGCTTGGTCCCATACCATTGGGCTGCTGGATAGGGAAATTCATGATGCAGTTTTAGTAAAGGGAAGATTAGTGAGAACATGGGGAGTGGGAGTGGTAAGTACAAGTCTCCTACAAGATGCCCAGAAGCTTGGAAATTGTTCCTCAGAGAATTGCCTTCCAAGGGTGGTGGAAGTTCATATTTGAAACTTCTGCTAAGTGCTGATGAAGAGAATTGTCAGTGTGAAAGACAATATTGTGTTGTTGAAGAATATTATTGTATTTAAGAAGAATGCTACATTTATTCACAGCTCTTTGGGCCACAAGTGACAGAAACTCAAATTTGATAGTTTATGCAAAAAGGCTCACAAAACTTGGAAGGAAATGGAGTACAGCTTATAAAACTGAAGTTGTAGCATAGGATCCAGGGCCTCAAGAACTAGCACCAAGCAGTTGACTTCAGGTTTCTTTCTCTACCTCTTTCCATCATCTTCATCTGTCTACTCATCTGTCCACATATGCATCTGTTTATCCATCCATCCATCCATCCATCCATCCATCTCTCATCTCTATACTTGACTTTGTTCTGCAGATAGTATTTTTCTAAGTGGCATGGTTTAGCAAACACAGTGAGAAAGGCTTCTTCGGCCAATCATGCATATACGGTTCAGTGGAGGGACACTGTCTGGCCCTGTTAGGTCATCTGATCCTCCCATAACACAGCGCAGGGGAATAGGGTATTATTTGGCTAGGCATGGGTCATGTGCCCATATTTGTATGAGTGGTTATATCAGCACAAGAAGGCATAGAATACCTTGCTGGGTACACAAAATTTACAGAGGACTGTAAATTCCATTATAATATTACATGCAGTAAGAATACCTTTTTCTGAACAACAATTTATTCTGTTCAAAGCATTTTGACTTGAATATTACCTAAATTTTTGCTGACAATGGTGCTATGAGGGGTTAAACAGACTTAGTCTCTCTTTCCTGATGAAAAACCTGAGTCTAGACTAAATAGTACATGCATAAAAGGGCATAATAATAACTGAAGTATTTTTAAGAACCTAGGGGATCTAGGTCTAGTTCTAGTTCTGCCACTAATGAGGCTCTCAATATTATCAAATCGCTTCACTATTTTGGGCCTCAAGTGGAATTGAACAAGTTCAGTAGTTCTCAAACTTTAATGTGATCGTTAACATTGTTTATGAAATGGTCATTGTTGAACTCCACCCTCAAGAATTTCTGATTCAGGAAGTTTGGGATGGAGCGAGAGAATTTGCATATCTAATAAGTTCCCAGATCAGTTAGTTTCCAATTGCTACTGTAATAAACCTAGTGGCTTAAACCCACACAAGTTTATTGTTTTATAGTTCTGGAGACCTGAAGTTTGAAGTGGGTTTCAGTGAGCCAAAATTAAGGTGTTGGCAGAACTTTGTTCTTTCTGGAAGTTCTAGAGAAGAATGTATTTCTTTGCCTTTTCTAGCTTCTAGAAGCTCCTTGAATTCCTTGGCATGTGGCCCCTTCATCTTCAAAGTCAACAATGTAGCTCCTTTAAATCTCTCTCTGACTGACCTCTCTACTGCTTCCCTCTTCTAGGGTAAAGGACACTTGTAATTACATTGGTCCTACCCAGATAATGAAGGGTAATCTCTCTGTTTTAAGGTCATCTGATTAGCAACCTTAGTTTCATCTGCAATTCTAATATCCCCTTGCCATGAAATAGCTTATTCATAGGTTCTGGGAATTAGGACATTGACATCTTTTGGGGGAGCATTAGTCTGCCTACCACATCAGGGTTCCCTCACTGAGAACCAGCTATTATTCCATTTTACTCAGCTATGAAATTGCAGTTCTGAGATAGCTATGCAGCAGCATTGTTCTTACTTCTTTGAAAATGGACTAAGGCTTACACATTTTTACATTAATTCCTTCCATTGGTTGAACTCTACTACAAAAATAATTTGCTCGGGAGTTAAGTTGTTCCCCAAATAAAAGCCATTTTCTCTCTTCTAAACTGGATGGACTCAATGAAAGCCTGCATCTAAAGCTATTTTCTGTCCATGAGGCCAGATCTAGCTCAGTAGTGAAGTAACATGAGCTTTGAGGCTTAGAAGGTCCATATTCTCATTTACATCAAATAGTCTGTCTCATGTTTATTTTACGGTTTTATGGTTTCCATTCTTGAGTTAGAAATTTTTCTAGCATTAATAAACTGCGAGAAGAGCCTGAGAATGCAGAGAATGCTACAGAAGGCTTCAGTTTCTATACTCTGGTCTTAAGTCAGTTATTGGTGAGACAAGGTTTTTGGTCAAATCTCTTAGGAACTGTCCAGAGTTGATATGGGAACTGCTTGCTTGTCTACTGTTTTCCTGCTTCCTTCCTCTTCATCATTTTGAATCTGGGCAGACAAGTATCTGTCCGATGGTGTCTCACATGCATATCTTAGATTCTTGCAATGAATAAAGTAATTCTTCCTTTCTTCCTTTCCCTCCCTTCACCTCATCTCTTATTTGCATTTAAATATGAGTGAACCTAAACTTCCCTTTGCAGTAGAAATCCACCCAGCTGTGTGGTAATCTATATTTATAGTGAATTAAAGCTTGATTTCAGTCTGAAGTCATGGTATTATAACCCACTCTATGAGACTGCCAAAGTAGATGCTCAGTCTGGGCAAAACCTCCCTGGGGCCATTTTTGTTTCTTCTTTTAGCTCCTTTTCATCTTCCTATACTCACTTCTTTCCCCTTTGCTGCAATTTGCTCTGAATTTAATGTGTCCTTCATTTAACATGGATTTAGGCATTTTATTGGGGAGTGCTTGAAGGTCTAAAAAAGTAAGTCCCTAAAAACAGAATCAGGAGGAAAATTTCTGTTGGTATTTAAGTAACAGTGTGTTTGCTAACTTAACTGCAATTTTGTTAACACGCATTAAAAGGAACCCTGCCAATTTTGGAATCTTTTCTTTTGAAACCACTAATTACCTTGATTTAAATTGATAAGTACCTTACTGCCCTAAAAGATTTAATGTGTTTTACTGAAGATACATATTTTCAAATCTATAAAAATATGTGATACATATATAATATGTATATATTATATGTAATTATATAATATGTATATCTATGAATCCAGGTTAGTATAATTAGTGTAATTGAGCATTACATTTAGTTCTGACTTTTCTGACAATGAAAGCAAAAAGGGCAACTCGATTTACTGTAATAGTCATCTGGAAAAATGTTAGCTTAGCAGTTCCTTAGGAGAGCTAGTAAATATTTTAGATACTATTTTTTTTTGCAGTCTTTTTTTTTAATAAATTTATTTTTTATTGGTGTGCAATTTACCTTTTAAAGATATTTTCAGGGATATACAAATCCAAATGCTGTAATATTGTTTATAGCAGCAAAAAAGTAACTAGAAGTAAGCACTGAGGGAATAGAGATATAATAATATTCCATGCCACTGTTTCATAAAGTAGTATGCATTCATATAATCTTATGACGGCAAAAGAAACCATGTTGAAAATGATTATCTTTCATTCTGTGAAAATGTTTATGATGATACACCTGGAATATGTATACACTATAACAAAATATCAACAATATCTTTATTTGGATAGTGGAATAATAGATCATCTTTATTTGCTTGCCTTTGTTTGTTTGTTTATTTATACTTTCTCATGCAAACATTTATTACTTTAGGGCTTTCTCTTTTTCATTAAAAAAATTGTTTTCCTCCATAAGTCTTTCAAGCAAGAGGCACTTGACAGCCTTAAGCAATATATGATGCCTTAAACAATGGTTTTACCAAAAAACCAGAACATTCTTCATGAGACTTATTGACATCCGATGGCATAATTTGGTGAAGGCATTTCTTTGTATCATGAAGCAAGGTGGTAGCAATCCTTGAGCACTAGGTAGATAATTTCAAAGTGACTTAATAGATATGCAAATTAAAGAGAAGTGCTCCTTGAACCTTACTGCCCACACAAAATACCTGGAGATCCTGCTTAAATGCAGATTCTGATTCAGTAGGTCTGTAGTGGGGCCTGAGATTTGGCATTTTTAACATGCTAATGGTCCATATATGCTTTGCAGGGTAAGGCCTAGAGCACCTAAGGAATCAGATGGAACTTACTGATTTCTTTTTTTTTTTTAATTTATTTATTTATTCATGAGAGACAGAGAGAGAGGCAGAGACACAGGCAGAGGGAGAAGCAGGCTCCATGCAGGGAACCCGACGTGGGACTCTATCACGGGTCTCCAGGATCTCACCCTGGGCCAAAGGTGGCGCTAAACCACTGAGCCACTAGGGCTGGCCATGGAACTTACTGATTTCTGCTCCAGGCTGTTCATCAGAGTCACTTACAGAACTTTAAAAAGTACAGATTCCAGAACCCACCTCAGAGCTAGCAAATTGCAAGTTTTGGAAGTGGACCTTGGAGATACGTATTTTATAAAGCCTCCTCAGTTATTTGGATAAAGTTGGATCCTAGACAGTGTGTGTATGAGGTTCATTTCCTGAGACAGTCTTATCTGTCACTCAGTCCAGTGGAAATTTTGATAGGAACAGCACAGAAGCCTGCCTGGAGTATGGCCTGACTCTCTGGTCCTGTGTAGAAATTAGCCCCATGCCTTGATAGCAGACATTTGGGTGGCAGGCTTGTTCATAGCACTCTAAGTGAGAAGCCAGGTTAGTATCGTCACCCTATCTCTGCCCACTGTGGGCCACCGTGATTGTTTCTAGAAGCAAGATATTAATTTTCCATAATTCACTGTAGATTTGCTCAAATAAATATATTGCCAATTGCATAATATTATCTAACTCTGTCAATGAGTTTATCTACTAACATATTCAACAAACCTATTCTTGAAACAGAATCATCATTTTTGTAATTTCATCTCCCCCACATTTAACTTCTTAGATAAGAAAAAAAATCTCATAGGTGATGCTACAGCTGTCTCTTCAGAGTGGACAGATTAATTATATTTGCATGAGATACAGGCTGGACTCCGATTATGATATATACTGAGCAAATACCCACATGAGCTCACTAGGTAAGGTTTGCATGGAAACTGAAAAATGAGTGAGTTGCCAAGGAGGTCACCGTCCTTTGGGATGTCTGGTGCATGCAGAAAGCAATGTGTGACAGCATGGAACACGTCAGTTTATCCTCTAGTGAGGTCTGACCCAGCAACTAATATATGCCAGCCTGTCACTCAGAACTATGCTCGTGCTACTGGTATCTACATATGCTTGTATTTGAGAGCAGCAAAACCCTGGCTTTGAGTTTTAATAAGGCATACCTAATTTCCACATAAAAATTACAGGTTAACCATGCTAGCATGTGGTGGGTGATTTCCATCTCATGTGCAAATTTGCTTTCCACAGACCTTGCTTTCCAACAGGTTTCTGGGAAGCCCACGTAACTGTAGTGTGTAGGATAGCTAATGAACAATTCCGTGATTAATAGATTAACTGCGGCTTTGTAACAGATAAATCAGCACCTCTTACTAGCATACCTTCTGACTGTCGGGTTTTATTTTTCTGTTGCCAGAGTTAGACTTTGTACTGCAAAGGCACTGTGACCTGGCCCCCTATGGTAAGGCTTCTTTTTGGTGAATCAAGCCTTGATTTCTCGGAGATGCTTTTTATATTATAATCTCTATTATGATAACCTGCTGAGCCAGTGGGTTGTATGAATGCTCCATACAGCTGTCCAGGAATGATTACAAGATGAATAATTTTACCTCTTGGCAAAAGAGAAGAGTTTTCTCCATTTTTCCCTGTCCTCCTTGCCCCCCTCTCTCCTTTGCTGTGCACTCAGAGGCTTCTTTTCTCCTTTGCCCCAGGCAAGGGTAATTATTCACATCACCATTAAAGAAGAGCTATGAGCTAAAGTTCAAGACCAAAATGATACCGATGAACATCATTTAGCTTCCCATTTGGAGTCCTTTCAAGTTTATTTTTCTCTTGACTACAGCTGCCCAGCATATGTGGTTCACCCGGCCACACAGCATTTCCTCTTCGATGGGGACCATTTATAATCAAACTGTGGATCTCTCCACATTTACTTCCTTCCCAACCTCTGCTGCTTTATCTTCTTGGTCCCCTTCTCTTTTTGTGTCCTCCATTCTTTTTCCTCTTGCTTCTTCCCAGCTTGCAAATAGAAGCTGGGGCCTGGCTCCTCCAGGGTCAAACACATAATGTAATGGCTTACCTCCTGTTTGATTTCAGCCCTGGTCCCTGGGGGGACACCGCGTTATTGTTGTGGCCCAGCTTTGTAGCACCACAGGCTAATGGATCAATTCAGCCTTCAAAGCATCCTATGGCCTGTCGATATGAAATTCTAGCAATTACTGAAGGGGGAAGGCTGGGAAGCGGCTGAAAAACATTCCCTATTGATCACTCTAGAGTATGATGAACTTGTTTAAGAAAAATTGATCTGACACATTGATTTTTTTTTTATCAGAGAATCTCATGAATGCAATTTAAGTCACCATATTTCTTGCCTTGCAGAGTGTTTTCTTCATGAAGAAACTGTGAGGTAAGCCAGCCAATGAGAGACACTGAGCAGAGTTGCAAAGCTTCCCACCCCTTGCTTGCTCCATCAAGAAAGGGAAACTGTTTCCGTGTTAAACTTGTTTTTGAATGTAAGGTCTCCTTTGTGCTTGATGCTTTTTACCCTCTCTTAAACCGTCTTAACCAATTTTCCCTTCCTCCCAGGCCCTCAGCTCCCCTTCACCTTCTAAATGGAGGTTTTTGTTGGAGGAGCAGGCCCCCAGATACAGCATATGCTTCCTCATTTATTGGATGGAGAGTAGGTTTTGGAAAATGAGAATCTTTATTATGGCCCAAAGTAGCTCTGTCCCTTGACATATCCAAAACTATTTGGACAGTGATGATGATGGATTGCAAACCCTGGAGCCATTCACTCTCTGAACAGTGTCACATCTGCAGCACATGCTTGGACAGTTGCTGTGTCAGCCAGAACTGCACCATGGACTTGAAGATGTGCCAGAAATCCTTACCTACTTCTAAATACCTCTCCCCATGCATCTCTACTGGGTGACTCTGTGCCTTCTCCCTCAATCTGACCTGGCGTGCTCTCAGGGAATAGATTACTAGTTTCCAGATTTGGTTGATCATTGGCATCCTTTGGGAGCTTCGAAATATCCAGATTCTTGAACCTGATTCCAGACCTGTTGAAGCAGAATCAGAGAGTGGAGTCTAGGAATTTATAACTAAAAAGCTCCCCTAGTTGAGTCCTTTGACCAGCCATGTTTGGGAACCACTGGATTAGATAACAGAGGGGTGTATGTGTGCATGTGTGTATGTGCATATGTTTGGTAAAGAGAGAGTTTTTAGAAGCATGAGAGGAGAAAGTTGCCAAAAAAAAACAGTGCAATATATAATTCATCCCTTTAGAATTCCTTATTAGCACTTTGAATTTGAGTGTGCTTGTACAAGAACTGGTTGATAGAGGAAGTTAGCTGACACTAAGCCCAAGAGAATAAGACATAAAGGTTGGAGCCGTTTCCAGAGAGAGTTGTACTGGGGGTAGAGAAGAGTACAGGGAAGAGATCTGGCACACTTCAGTGTTGCGTCCAGAAGAAACTCTCCGGGCAGGGTTTCATGCCTACGTCACAAAGGAGAAAAGATACCTCTGTCTAAAAGTTCTGACGGCTCAGTCATGCTAAAGCCTGCACCCAGCTTCTCTGATGTGCATAAAAGAAACTAGTTTCCCTCCCATCTAACAGATTGTGTGAAAGTGGAGAACCATATACCCAGACCTTTCAACACAAGAATTTAGGAGCTGTGTCTTTAATAACTTCGTCAAGCCTCACAGAGAAAGTTCTAAAGTGGTTGACCCACAAGGGAAATGCAGGTTGCCTATTCAAGAATACATCCAGGAAATCTGTTCCCAAATGATTTTCCATTCCATTATCTCAAAGACCTGCTTTCAGGGGTGAATTTTTAAGCAACTTTGCTGCTTGCTTGGTGAGTTTGAATAAGCTGAGAGGTGAGTCAAAAGAATCTTCTGCAAGTCATTTAGATTGGAGATGTTCATGTACTTGGAAAATAATCTAAGTTTCAGTGCAGTCTAGTAAATTCAACTTTTAACCATTTAATTCTTACCAGCGTTACCTTTTTCTCTGGGCTCCTGGTAGCTTACGTAGGTAGACTATATAATTTGCCACAGTCTTTCTCATTCTTGACTGTACTCTATAATCCTCTGGGAACTTGAACTAGTACTCAGGCTTGGGTCGGCCCCCAGAGATTCAGACATAATAGGTCTGAGGTTAGGTCTGAGCACTCTGGTGAAAGCTCCCCAGGTGATTCTCAGTTATGGACAACTTCAAGAACCCCTGGTCTATTTAGATTCAAAGACAGCAAACTGAGATTTTGCCAGAGTTCAAAATATTTCTTTTAATTTTCTGCCTGCATACTTCTGGATTTCTGGAGAAGACAATGCACAGCAGAGAAGGGAGGTACCTTCTGTTTGCCAAATTTGTGAAGAAAACAAAGGCCTCCTGTTTCAAGTACTTCTCAGATAGCATGTGGGCTCTCCTCAATACACGGCTCTGCTTTCAGCAAAATTGTTAATTATAGATCATAATAAGCTGTTAGGAGCAAAACACACACATAATTTGAAAGTGAAATGAGGCACAGTACATAGATAAAGCAATTGTTTGTTTAAGAGGTGATTAGCAGCAGCAAAACAAGCAAACTGATACTTGAACCTGAAAGAAATTACACCCATTTGGAATTGTTATACTCTTTGGTTATTTGTGCACTGCAGCCTAATGCAATGCAAAGGTGCAGTCTGTCGCTATCAGGCTTTTTTCTTTTTTTTTTTTTTTCTGTGTGTGATGTAGGGAAGGTACAGTCTATGCCATCTTAGAACTAAGATGATATTAAAAGAATAGCCTGTCAGAAGGAATAAAGAAAGGGAAGTGTCTCGGTTTCTCAAAGGAGCACAACTGAGATTTAAATTGTTCTGAGCTATGATAAATTATAAGGCTTTAAAACCACTGTAATCACTGAATGAACAAAACAGTTTGCCTTGAGTAATTATGCCTTTTTGGTCTCCTTCACTTTCAAGTTATTTTCTCCTTGTAAATGTTACACTCTGGCGCTGTGTGCTGTGTCAAAGAGTGTTAATCTCAGTGTGAAATGCTGGGGTTGTCTTTAAGGGTAAGTGAGCCCAGAAATATTCTCAGCTCAGACCAACTTAGATGAAAACACAAGCAACACTCGAACATGACACTTGGTGACAAGAGCTTCTAAGTCACAGCTCCACCTGGGGTAAGGTGGGGCGGGTTCAGAGTTTCATCTGCTGATTTCACACGAGTGTTACTTGACTGAGCAATCTCATGGGCTCAGCCTCAGCACTGGAAGTTCCCAGGATGGTGACTTCATGTGGAAAGATGCCAGTTACTGAATAAGGAGGGGCCCACAGGCTGAAGATAAATAAGCCTGTTATTAGGCTAGATTGCAGTGCTCAAGATGGGAGGGTTAATAAGCAACTAAGGTTAACAGGAAATCCTTAGCTTTTTGTTGCCTGAAGATGCGTTAAGATTTTGCAGCTTGCTGCTTGGGAAAGTTGAGCAAGGGCTTAACTGGGACTTAGCAGAGGCAATACCGGTCAGAGCCCACGGTCCAGGCCTAAGCACCCAATCTGATCCTAAGGTTGGCAGCAGAAGGGGAGGCTGCTCAGTGTGCCTCATCTGTCATTGTTGTCTTTGAAAGTTCCAACAAGAAAGCCTCTATTTAGTGTGTTGAGTGAGAAAATGGAGGCAAAAGGCAATTTTGGTGCTGCCAGATTGTTAGATTGCCTGGTCTATTTGGGTTAATGTTCTGTTCTGTTAAGGGGCAGAGCCTGCGACTTTCCATTTCCTTGGAGATAACAAAGTCAACATGATTACATGCTTGAAGAAGTCATATTAGTGATAAGAGCTAACATGTATTGAGCAATTACTTTGTGCCAGGCATCATTCTACATACCTCACATGTCTTACTTCCTCTAGCCTTGACAAGTATCCTGTGAGGCAAGTGCTTTCATTCTCTCCATTTTAATGAAGAGGAGGAGGCAGGAGTGGTTGGTGAACTTGCCCAACAACACAGATAATGGAGCTGAATTGGGACCAGGTGATCGGACCCCAGAATACTCAGAAGGGACTGCTAAGTATACAGCTTCAGAGACACAAAACCTCCCCTCTCTCTCTGCTGCTCACACCCCCTGGGACAGCATTTAGGCCTGGTTCACCCACCTGCCTACTTCCTCCCCAGCTTTCTCAGTCCCCAAGGGTCCCCAGGACCCAGCACATGTACAAACAGCAGTGCACCAGTTTCCCCACACTGGCCCCTGCAGGAGGCTCCCAAGTCTGTGTTTCAGAAAGTTAGTCTTTATCTGAGCTTGTGCCTTTGTGTTGTTTGGTTTGTACAATGCTGGGATTTATGAAATTGCTCTGAAGCACAGGACTTCGGGGAGAATATGTTGATGGTGTCTGTTGTAACTTCCGTGGATGATGTCATAATGCATCCTCTCTAAAGAACTGTGCATGAGCCTCCTGCTAGTTGTAAACAGTACAACAGACCAGGGGATTTTAAAATCCTAGTGAGATTGCAGCTGGAGCTGCAAAAGTATAACATGAAAGGCAGAGAGACAAAATGAAGTCTGATAGAGATGCATGGATATATGAAAGAGGCCAACAATCCTATAAATGCAATTGGACTTTTGAATTAGTTGTGGCAATGGACTTGTCAGCCTGCATGTTTTATGCAGCCTAGCTGGCTACATTCAGGATTTCATGCCTGTTGGCCCTCTGTGAGTGTCAGATTGGTCAGCCCAGGCCCTTGATTTTGATTCAGACCTTCTGAGGTTTGCTCCTCACTTCTTGCTCTCCTTTTGCTGCCCTCATGGAGGGAGGAAGCCGGTCTGGTTCCTAAAGTGCAGTGGCCTGGGTTTGCCTGGGACACTGGATCTTGCCTCTCATTTACCATGTAGGGCTCTCAGAATGTGCCCTCCCCTAAGTCTCCTTCTGTATCTTGTTTTGAATCTACTTGTGCCTCCTCCCACTTCCTCCTGTTACTAATGAGGCGCTCTGGGTGAGGGACTGTGACATCTCAGGGCCTTGGGAGTAGCAGAAAAAAGTGTAGGCCTGTCCACAGAGGAGTCCCATGACACTGACCATTTATCTGGTGACCATGTGGGCCCGATAAACAAAGCAAATCTGTCCGGTTCTCCCTCCCTCTGTGGCTTTTGGGCCTGTGCGTTTGCATTTCCCAGGACAGTTGCAGGAGACACCAAAACTTGTCTTCATTATGGCTCTGACTCATAACCCAATTAATGGTGTCAAGAAGTGAAACATGGTCCCCAAGCCCAGCTGCCTTTTGAAAGCAAGTCCCAGCCTGTTCAGAGCAGTAATGAATTGTGCTCCAGAGAGGGTGGCTCCGAATCTGTTCTGCTAGCCAAGAGCAAAGGAGAGCAGGGTGTTCCAGAAACGCAGTGTGTGATGTCAGCTCTTGGTTTTGGGGTTTGAATGCACTTGGTCTCAAAAACAAGAGAGAGGAATGATGGGCCAGAGGGAGGGGAAGAAAAAGTTGTTCCATGCTTACCCTGATTTCAAAGAGGAGCTGTTTGCCTCATCAGCCCTAGATTTCTCCTGTCACCTCCATGGTCAGAGTTTCTTTAGGTAGAATCCCCCTTTCACCTGGGGGTTCGTACATGGGCCCATCCTGACAACACTGGTTTGTGGACACAAGGCCAACACCATGCAACCATTTCCCAACTTCCATTATAGAGGTTATTCTGTGAGTTCAGACATGCTAAATTTTCAGAATGGGGTATGCTGGGAAGGACTCTCAGCAAGACCAAGGCTTACTCTTCCTTTAGACACCTGCCTGAATGCACATAATTTAAAAAACAGGCTTCCTGTGACTGAGTGGTAATGCTTCCTTCTAGGAAGCCATTTACTTCTTTCTGAAAAAAAAATAAAATAAAAAATCAGACCTCTTTATGAACCAAATGCAGGGTCCTTTAATAATACTGAGGAGAGCTGCCATTTAGTGGCACGGTGTCACACTTGATGAGAGAGCTCTGTTATCTTGTCCCTGACGTTCAGAGCAACCCTTCCAGTGGGAAACTGTGCCCCCATTTCTCAAGTGGGCACTGTTTTTCATTTTGAAGGAAGCTGGGTGAAGAAGAATGTGGATGGTCTTTGCCTTGGAAAGAAGATGGGAAATCCTGGGTTCATAGTTAAAAGCTCATCTCTTCTTACTACTTTCTCACCCTCTGTGAGTTGCCTGGGGATATTTAGTATCCCAAGTAGTATAAAACCTCATTTCATGTCTGCAGGAGACAAGAGGGGGATTTCTAAGAGGGTAGATCTCCCAAGGGGAGGTTCAGAGTGAAGAAAGAGACCCCAGCAACATCACCCCAAACACCTGCAGGATCTCAGGTCTTCTTCAGTGGCCCTCCCCCTGGTGTGGACTGAACCCAGTTTTGCCTGGCTTATTCTCCTGACAAGATGACAGCCTGTGGTGACAAGAGAGGCAGTTGAATGCCCAGCCCCTGCCTTTCCCCAGGGATCCCTTTCTTCTGTTGCAGCCAAATGCTGCTCAGTTGAGAGCTCAGGAAACAAAACAGTCTTTGTTGCTTAAACTGAAATCATTCCCATGGCTGATTGTCCCAGTGGTCTTGTTGTTAACAATACTTCCTCCTCCTCCTCCCCCCCTTCCCTCCTCCTCCTCCTCTGCTTTCTCTACCCCACCCACTCCTCGCCCTCTATAATTCTTCATCATTATCCTTCTGAAACACGACAAACCTAACAGAATCCTGCCAAAGCTAGTGGCCCTAGGGAGTTAGTACAAAAACTAAAACAAGAGCCAAACTCATTTGGAAAGGTTTGGGTTTCATGGGAATGGTTTGGTGCAGTAAGAAGGAGAGAAGCAGGGAAGCTGCCCAGTTGGTTGTCTACTGGGATGGTTGCCCAGGGAGTGGGGCCATGACTGGGTCAGTGATTGTTCACCTACTTTAGATCATGGATGTCTCTGAGAATTTGAGGAGCACACATAACACCAGGTTTGGGTTCACAGTTTGGCTTTTCTGAGTACTCAGTCTACAGGCTACTGCTCTGTACACTCTGACTTCCTTTCACTGGCTTGATCTATTTTAGTTATAAACCCAATGGATACATATAGTTAGGAGATGTGACCATGTAATTTATTGTCTTCATTGGAACACCTTTAAGAGTGAGAGACACTGCTAATAACTATACTGAGTCAACATGTATCATCATCCAAGATGGTCCCAGGCAAACTGGGACTCCCTTCTCTTGTCATGGGAGTTTGGTGGCAAGATCTAGGACTGGGAAGTGGGTTCTATTACAAGCTACTTAGAATCTCTGGGTGACTCTGAGCTTACCCAACTGTAAAAATAAAAGAATTGGACTATCTTCAGAGTGCTTTTGTGTGCTGGTGCTTTGAATCCTTCTATTGTTTACATGTAAATGGGAGAAAAAATATTTTGGGTGACATATTTTGCTTCCTCTGGGTTGCTTTAATCAATGCATCTGCTCAGATATCTGGGGGGAAAAGATACTGGGACGTGTGAGAATAATGTGGTGCAAAAACCTGGGAATATGTGAGGATTTTTCCTTTTCTGAAAGAACAGGGCAATACTCTTATGAAGCGTCTCCTTGTTCCAAGTTATTGACCATGGTATTGAGTACTAATCATGCAGAGTGTTTACTTGGGGCTTTCGGGGGAGCACCTAAGAGGGGAGGCATTCTCTGTCTCAGGGGCCTAGCCTCTCAGTTATATGGAGAAAACAAGCCTGCATTTGAAGATAACAGCAGCTGGGAAGGCACTGAAATCTCAGAGCTCTTTGAGATCCAGGTGTAGGGATAATTTGGGAGAGATTCTGGTGTTAGGATTTCCCCAGTCACCTTGTATCTCTTGAGCAAGCAGGAGTCAGAAATATGAAAGAAGGTGAGGGGCTCATGGGCGGGTGAAAATGAGTTTGGTGCAGAGCACCGGATCCTGGGACAAGCATGTTTGCAGTTGTTCTGGGTCTGCCATTGATTTTTAGGATGCCCACAGGCAGATCCTTTTCGCTTCTTTCAAAGGTTTCATTTTCTCCTGCTGTTCACACTGAATGAGAATTGAGACCAGAATATTGTAAATGGCTTACCCACTCTGCGTTTTGAGGTTAAAGGCACACAGTGAGGCGGGCAGCGGGGTGGAGAGAAGGCAGTGATCCAGGAGTGAGGACACTGTTCCAAACACTGGCCCACACTCAGTCTGGATATACTGACCCAGTCTTTTTGCTCTAGAAATCTCTATTTTTGTCCTCAGAGGCTTTTGTTTGCTTTTTTTGTTGTTGCTGTTTTTTCTTAAAACAGTGGAATCCTTTTAAAAGGAAGAAATCTTATATAGATTTCTTCCAATATAAAAAAATATGGTATATATATGTGTATGTGTGTATACATATATATACCAGCAGATCAAAACTTAGATAACTTTCCTGTTCCTCTAAAAGCTCTGACTGTCCAGAAATGCAGTATCTCCAGTCATCCAATTCCCAAATGCCAAGCCAACTCTGGGCTTTATACTTACTTCCTTGCCCCTTATTCTTTACCCTAAAAAAGTGTCCTGCCTTCTGCTACATGTTGCAGTTTTCTAGACCCTTAGGAATGGAGACTGCCCACTTTATGAGGTGTTAAATACAGATCATTTGTGTCAGCTGAATTGTCTTCTTTAATCATTGTGACACACATATAAAGCTGTTTCGATTGAAGAGGGCTTATGACCCTGACTGGCTGACTGGCAGACTAGTACCAGTTCTGTCTTTCGTTTGGCAGCCTATAGAGTGCTCTGAGGCACTTCTTGGCTTGGCTTCCATCAGCCCTGAGGTTGGGGTGAATTTTTAAAAGGTGTGGCACTCTGGTCTGTGCAGCTTCTACAGGTGTTGGCACGTGGGGCAAGGGCTACGTGGAAACCTCTTCTCTTCCGTGGGTCTGTGCAAATTGCCCATGACCTGCCCCCAGACCCCTCGCACTTGGAAACCATTGAACAGTTCTCCAAATCGCTCCTTCCAGAATTTGGCCCTCTGTGTCATAGACATGGCTTTCTGGATTGAGGACCAGAGCCTGGAGTGTGGTCAGCCCCTGGATTTGTCTGAGGAAAACAAGGAGCCAGAAACCAAGAGCTTGCCAATCAAGAAGCCTGGCTCAGTGTCGGTGCCACCTCTGGAGACATCCATTCAGCCTCAAGCCGGCCATCCTGGCTCTCTGGCTGCCAAATCCGCTGTTCCCTCAGCAATTCTGGTGCTCAGTTTGATTGTTTACCCAAGCGGGTTATCCGGGACTGTGAAATATGATTCTTGAAGGCTGGAGTGAAGTGAGTGGCCCTCAGGGACCAGACACCTTGGGTTGTAAATCAATCTTTGCCATACAGACACTCCAGCGGTTAGACATTACAAGGTGAGGAGTGGCTCCCTTGTGGAACACCCTGTAGCGATTGCCATGTTAGCCAAGAAGATTGTGTTACTGGAAATGCTCAGATGGAAGATACAGAATCCCCTCTTGGGACTGTGTTTTGGACACATGGGAGCATCTGTTAACAGGAAATGAGTATAGCTGGGCACTGGGAATGATTTGAGGAGTAGCTTTTTTTCTTTCTTTTTGTATGGAAAAGGAACAGATGCTTGCATAAAATATATTTCTTGATAATTCTGTTCAATACTCACGAAAACAAACAACCCAAAACCTACCCATCAGGATAAATGCTTTTAACTCTTTGAGTCTCCTTTATGTTCTAGCACATTGAATAATTATGTCTTCTAAAATTTCATTTTTTGGATGATTTCTAAGCAGTCAGCTATGTTTGAGTTATACTTGGGAAGAGTCAGCAAGTGACTTGAGTTAATGAACTGATAAGGCCACAGACTATCCCTGTGATAATATCTGAGAAAATCCAGACTCCAGATGTCTTGATCTAGTGTTGAACTTAAGTTTTTCAGTTTGGGAAAATGAAAAAGTTCTAGAGATGGATGGTGGTGATGACGGCACAACAATGTTAATGTATTTAACGCCACTGAATTGCACACTTACAAATGCTTTAAAAAGTAAATGTTAACCTCTGTGTACTTTATAATTAGAAAATAAAAATTTATAAAAACCTCAGGTCTTCATTTTTATTTTTAGGCATTGTGTACTCTAAACCAAAGGTAATGTGGTTTGGTTTTTAAATTCATGACCCATGAGAATCTGGCATATTTCATATCTCCCTGGACTCTTCCGCTCACTTGTGAGTCTCAAGCTCCGAAATGTTCATTCTTATTCCTCTGTCACATGATTCCTGCTCAGCCGTTTCAAATCCCAGGGAGCAAAATAAAAAGCAGACTGTGCTTCCATCGCAGAAGTCCTATAAAAAGCTAATGCTGTGAGGGCTCTACAAAGATTTTAGAATCTGTGTTTACTTTGGCCAAGCATCCCAAATTTGGAATGCTGAGAGCTACTAACAAATTCTTGCCACTTACTGACCAATTCATGCTTTATTTACCTGTTTTCCTGCCTCTGAGTCCTTCAGGACATGCTCATCACATCCTGCAGTGTTCAAGGCACCATGTTCAGTGCTTTGAGAAGTATCAGACTGACCTACCCTCAAGGTAGAGGCACTAGAGATAATATTCTTTTTTTAAAAGAATATATTTATTTGAGAGAGAGTGAGCATGAGAGCTGAGGCAGGGGATAGGCAGAAGAAGAGGGAGAGAGAGAGAAAGAATCATCAAGCAGACTTCTGGCTGAGTGCAGAGCTTGACTTGGGGCTCCATTCCAGGACCCTGAGATCGTAACCCATTGGACACTTGACTGACTGAGCACCCAGATGCCCCTTAGATTTTTCTGTTTTTAAAAGTATGCTCATTAGCCTAAATTAGAAACCTGGAGTAATCCCCAAGCTCTTTTTCCCTAAGGACATCTCATTAATGATCAAATCTTATGGCAGTGGTTTCTTTCATGTGTCCCATCCTCTTTGTTCTTCTACCTCTAACATCATCTAAGTCACCAGAATCCCTTCTAGATTACTGAAATAGCTTCCTAATGAGTCTCACTATTTCCTGACTTATGCCTTGAAATCAGTACCAGAGTAATCTTTATAAAAACACAAAACTGGGGATCCCTGGGTGGCGCAGCGGTTTGGCGCCTGCCTTTGGCCCAGGGCGCGATCCTGGAGACCCGGGATCGAATCCCACGTCGGGCTCCCGGTGCATGGAGCCTGCTTCTCCCTCTGCCTCTCTCTCTCTCTCTCTCTCTCTGTGTGTGTGACTATCATAAATAAATAAAGAAAAAAATAAAAAAAAAAAAACAAAAAAAAAACACAAAACTGATTATGTCACTGTGGTTAGAAAATAAAAAATCATTCTATGTTTTCCCATTGTCTACAAGGTAAAATCAAAACCTGTAGGATGGAAATAGGACTTTTTGTGATCAGGCCCTACCTATGCTTCCAGCCTCATCTCCTAGCACTCCACTCTACCATGTAGTCTTTCTGTAGTTAAATTCTCATAAGTACCTTACAAATTCATGCCTCTGTTTCTTTGCACACAAATATCATTTCCTCTCTTGAAAGTCAGATGAATACTTTATCTGGCTCTTATTTTTTAATTTCTTTTTAAGAAATTGGAAGAGAGAGAGTGAGAGCATGCACATGTGCTTGTGGGGTGGAGGCAGGAGGGGCAGAGGGAGAGGGAGAGAGAGAATCCCAAATAGCCTTCACACCCAGGGCTTGTTGCGGGGTTCATTGAGGGGCTGATCTCACAATCCTGAGATCATGACCTGAGTTGAAGTCAAGCATTGGACACTTAACCTACTGAGCCACCCAGTCGCCTAACTTTATCTGGCTTTTTTTTTTTTTAATTTTGTTTATTTGAGATAGAGAGTGAGAGCAAGCGAGAGAGAGAGAGCATGAGCAGTTGGGAGGGGTAGAGAGAGAGAAAGAAGCAGGCTCTCCCCTGAGCAGGGAGCCTGATGCAGGGTTTGAGCCCAATACCCTGGGATAGTGACCTGAGCTGAAGGCAGATGCTTAACCCACTGAGCCACCCAGGTGCCCCTATCTGGCTTTTAAAACTTAAATGGCATGTCTACTGTGCCCTTCCTTCATACAGTTCCCACTAAAATATCACTTCTTTTAAACCAACATAAATGGCAGAATGGACAGAATTATAAGGTTTAGAGTCACATAAATCCTTATACAAATGTGAAATGATGGCCATCATATCAATTGCTGATTATTGATATTTCAGAATCTCCCCAGAGAAAACCTGCTGGTTGAGCAAAGCTAAGCTTATTGGCCTTCTGAGTAAGGGGGAAGGCCAGTATGACTTTTAGTAGCTTCTGAACAATGGGTGGGCGAGGGGAGGATGTTTTAGGTCCTGGGCTGTGTGATTTTAAGGTGGGGCTTTCAAGGCAGAAAATTGGATGGGATTGGGCAGGTTATATGATAAAATAACTTGGAACTGGTGGACATGGTGAGGCAAAGATTTTAAAGTAACCCTTGATGAACACCTTTGGTCTTAATAATTAAGTAAGTTGTTTTTAACTAGTTCAGTCTTACTGGAGCAAAGATTTCATGGAATAAGAGTACTTTTTTTTTTTTTCCTGGTTCAGTATTTTTAGCACAGAAGCAGGAAAATACTGTCCTGGGATTGTCTAGCCAGGGTCAGGGAAGAACTGGTAGTTTAACTTCTTGCTATCTCATAGGGATATTTCAAGGATTGAGTGCTTTTAATGCATATGAAGTATTTACCATAAAACCTATATAGCAGGTTCTCAATAAAAGGAGTTTATAATTACTACTCTACATATTTTGCATATTAGAACACCTATAGTACTTTATTTCAATGATTTGTTTTAATGTCTCTTTCTCTCTCACTATATCACAAGGACCCAAGTACCAGCCCTATGTTTTATTCATTTTGTATCTCCAGCTTTTAGCACAGAGCTTTGCCACTTAATGGGCTCTCAATAAATGTTTGTAGAATGAAAGAATGAGTGTGCTGTGTTAAATAAACTGTGTATGTGAGTTGATGCTGAGGAACTTGTTAGTCATACAGGTGACTAGCATGAGAAGGGAAGAGAGGACAAAGTCTTCCTGGAATGTAGGAGATGAATGAAGAAATGAGAATTCTTATTTTTCTCCTGCTCTTGCATACTAAGGAGCAGCTCTCTTGGACTGACGTTTAATACATTTAGCAGACAGCCATCCATCATTCTTTGTTTGCAGACAAGAGCAGGTGATAGCTCCATTAACTCTGCCTGCGTAACCCGTGGAGCAAAACCTCCAAGGTTGGTTTGGATTAGGACCTGATGCTAGCTGATGTGGAACAGGGCAGAGAGGCTGAGAAAGACAAGCATGGCTGGCTGGTGACTGTTTCTCATGTTTAATGGGAAAATCTTGAACTGTGGCAACCCTTTGCACTAAGAAGGTAGGGATGACTCAAGAGAAAACCAGGACCATATAGTATCAAGGAAGGGATTGATAGTTCTGTCTCTTAGTAGTGAATGACACTATTCAGGTTAAATAACAACACCGAGTCTTCACTTTCATTCTGCTAGGCAGCCTAAGTTACACAGATAGTTGTTCTTGGAAATCATATATTTGCTCGAATCCAACCTTTCTTCTACTGAGGCAAAAAAAGAGTTTGGGTTATGTAATAGCTGTCTGCTCTTAGTTTATACTTCTGTTAGAGCACCGACTCAGACAAAACCATGCTCAGTTTTGTAAAGATCTGTCTTTTTCACTAGAGTACAACTCCCATAGGGGAATGGTCACTAGCTTATTCAACATTTCATAACTGCCAGGCCCTTTTTGCCATGGATCCCAGGAGTGACAATGCCTGGCACATAATAGAAAATGTTTGCAAAATTGATGGTGATGAAATGAATATACATAGATGGAATACCTGAGTCAAACAAAATATTTCTTTTAAAATAATATTAATTTTGGTTATAAAATAATGCTTCATTAGGAAATATGTAACCATAACCAAATTTATACGGAAGCAAAACAAACCCATAAAGTCAACACTGTGAGCACTTTATTCACTCGCTTTCATACATACACACACATACACACAGTACATAAATATGTATTTATATATAGATATGTATACTTAGACTTAAAATACATTTATACATACTTGTGTTTATAAATATAATGTATATATATTTAAGTATGTATATATGTGTGTGCATGAAATTGGATTTACATTATGTAAATAATTTTGAACCTTATTTTTTCCACTTTATCTATTGAAGAATTTTCACATGTTTAAAATATTTTTGAAAACATTTTTATTAGCTATATAGTTTTCCATCTCGTAACTTGGCATTATTTACCTAAATTGTGTCTGTCTTCCAAATTTACCAGGAGCTCCTTTGTGACAAATATTGAATGTATTTATATTGTTAAAAGAAATTCTAAATTTGTTTTGGCTCAAAGGGTGAGAATATTTTTAAGACCCTTTATCCATGTTACCAAGTTGTACTTCATAAAAATTTTACTGATACACGATTTCCTCCACAAAGCATGGTTTTTCTTTTTCCTGTACTGATTCCAATGCAAGTTTTTAACATTAGAGAAAAATTTGGTTTCAATTTTAAAGGAAAAAAATAGAATTTTATTGCGCTTTAATTTGCATGTGTTTCTTCATCTTGAATGATGTATGAGTATCTTCTATTTTACTATAATGTTTACCATTTTCTTATTGAGTCACCAATAAGAGCTTCTTATATATTAATATTGTAGTTTTTTTCACACTGTCATTTACCTTTTATGTTAGAGTTGACAAACATATTAAAATTTATGGGAAATAAAATATAATCTTTCTTTTTTTCTTTTACACTAGTTTTTTCCTTTGTTCTTAGGCTTAGAAGTTTTAGTACAAAGTCAAACCAAGAAGTTCATGTTTCTTTGGTTTAATTTCTTATATTTAGCCTTTTAATTCATTCACCTGGTGCTATTTGGTATAACACATTAATTAAGGATGGTATATTTTTTAAACTGCAAATATTTTTTGTAATTGCCCCAGTCTAATTTAATGCATAATTTTAATAATAATTTTAATTGTCCCAGTCTAATACGTTAAGTTTTCTCTTCCCATTAATTTGTTGTACTAAAATCTAATGTAACTTGAATATTCCTGTGCCTCATGAGCCTATGGATATTAACTGGGTCATTTTAACAGTACTTACTTAAATTTCAGTGGGATGTGTTCCTGTTTGAGCAGGAATTCCAGTTGCTCATGTGACACCCTCCACCTCCACCCTTCACCCCAAGACCCATCCCCTCTTGAGTATTTCTGGGAATTCTTAGGGGCTGGCTCATTTATACTCTCTGACAAGTCTGATTGGAGATTTTCGAGACATTGCTTTTGCCTTGAAATGAAGTATGTAATCCTCCCTTTCCAATTACTCCATCTAAATGGATCCTAGTAGTTGATGAAGTAATTCTTTATATATGCATTACAGCTAATCAAAGAAGAAAGAATGATAGAATTAAAGTATGTCATTTTGCTACCTGTAAGGAAGTAATGGTTATAGTCAGTGTTCTCATTGGCTTCTAAGACTATTAGGTAAAAAAGCTCGTGGAAAACTTTTAAAGTGGCTATGACTGATAACATCTAAACCCATGGATCCATCTTAATGGAAAAAAGAGACAGCCAAACACACATGCCTCCTGATGGGATTCTATAACACAGCTTTGAAGAGTTTGAACAAAAAATATCCAACTGGAATCTGCTCAAGTCCCTAGATCTAATTATTAGCTCTCAAGGCACTCGAGGGATGTAGGAACACATAAAACAACACTATGAGGATGTATTTGGCAAAACTGAGAATGTAAGGAGCTTTTCGGGACAAACAAGCCTGTTCATTCAATGATTAAATTGTGAAGAAATTTGCAAAGGAATGGGGAATCTACACATTGAGAGTGACAAAAGAGACATAGCGACTAAATATAATGTGATCTTGCTTGACTCTTGTTTCAAATCAAGAAACATTGTGAACCAGTGAGGGAAATTTTAACTCTGATTGAATATTTGATGATGAATTATTTTTAGTTTCAGGCATGATAACAGTTATGTTTTAAGAAAGTATTATTGTCTTTTTGAGAACCACATGGAAATAATTATGGATGAAATGACATGCTGCCTGAGATTCATTTCAAAATAATTCAGTGTGGAATGGAAGGGATATGAATTTAAATGAAACACTGGCTATAGGTTAATCATTGTTGAAGATCAGTGTTGGGTCTATGGAGCTTTATTTTACTTTTCTTTTTTTGTGTGTGAAATTATTAATTTATTTTTGTGACACAATAGCACAGCACTTACCATTTTAACCATTTTAAGGTGCACAGTTCAGTTGCATTAAGTTCATTCATGATGTCATTCACCATTACTACTCTCTAATTTCAGAATTTCTTAATCACCTCAAAAAGGAATGTGAAAGTTTCCTTAAGAAAAATATTTATAGGGGATCCCTGGGTGGCTCAGGGGTTTGGCACCTGCCTTTGGTCCAAGGCGCCATCCTGGAGTCCCGCATCGGGCTCCCAGCATGGAGCCTGCTTCTCCCTCTGCCTGTGTCTCTGCCTCTCCCTCCCCACCCTCTCTCTGTCTATCATGAATGAATAAATAAAATATTTAAAAAATATATTTATAATGAAAGCAGCATCTACTGAGTATATGGGTGGCTGCTCAGTTTATCATTTTGTTCCCTTTGTCTTTTTTTTTTTTTAAGATTTTATTTATTTATTCTTGAGAGACACAGAGAGAGGCACAGACATAGGCAGAGGGAGAAGCAGGCTCCTTCTAGGGAGCCCAATGCAGGACTCAATCCCAGAACCCTGGGATCATGACATGAGCCAAGGCAGATGCTCAACCTCTGAGCCACCCAGGTGCCCCTTCCTTAGTCTTTAAATCAAAGAGTCATAGGATATGGGATATTTAAAAAGTCTGTATTTTTTTCTTTTCTTTTTCTTTTTTCTTTTTTTTTTTTTGTCAAGTTAGTTGGTTTTCTGAGCTGAAGCCTGGTGATAATGTTCTTTGAATTTTCTTCCAAATTCTGGCAGCAGTTTATCTACCTTAACATTTTCTTTTAAGTAGTTCCCCCTTTTTTACATCAATATTTTTAGCATTTGACTTAGAGGAAGTTATTGGAGGATCTGCTAGGTGCCATTTTTAAATGGAAGCACAATCTGATTTCTTGGATTGCCCACTAGGGACATTTTTTTTCCTGTTCCATAGAGGAGTAATATTAAGAAAAAAATATTGACACTTACCACTAGGTGAACCAGTAACACAATTATTAGGTGAGAAAGTCTGAATCTTTGTTCTAACTGGAATTTCTGAACACCCAATATCCAAATGTGAAATCCCTGCATCAAAAAAAATCCATGTATAAGTGGACCCATGGAGTTCAAAGCCATGTTGTTCAGGGTCAATTGTATATTTGAAGCCTGAGGCCACTAATTTGATGTATTCCCAGTGATGACACACCTTCATTTTTCAGTGATATTCTGCTTTGGAGGAACAATAACAAATTATGGCCTATCTGACAAATAAACTGAATGATGTAGGCAAAACAGTTAATGTTAAAAAATGAAGGATGCTCTAAGATAATGTAGTGAAGTTTTGCATGTGCTGTATCGACTGATTTGAGGCCATACTGCTTCTTAAGATAATTGTGTAAAACTCAATGCTTACCTAAAGACAACTGCTAGAATGATTTTTTTTTATAAAACAACACATGACTTTGAATTCATTACTTTAGTATCACAACCTATAGCCTTTATTAATCTACTTTTTTAGACATGTATCTACTATATGTATGAGAGTGCTAAAAGCATCATCAAAAAATAAGATAAAGGTGTAAAGTGCATGCAGCCATAGCAATCAGCAAGGCAGGGTTAGAAGGACCTGCCCTCATTTACAGGTGAGGAAGTTCTTTGTTCAGAGTCTTTCCTTGAGTGAGGAGCAACCATTGCTAGGACTAAAACTATCTCCTGAACTTCTTGTTCCGAGTTCTCTCCACCTTAATATTATAGAGATGGGTCATCTGGAAGGTTGCGGGCAGTTCTTTCTGAATATCCATCAGGATATACTTACTTCCTTTCTGTAGAGGATAATTTAAATGTAATCTCACCTGTAAAGGACATTTAGTTTTTCTAAGCCAGTGATTCTAACTGAATTTGAATATACTCATCTGAATTTTCTGCAAAGCATGTTTTAACTCTTGACTGCATTTAGCATGTTAAGACCTGGGAATAGGATTTTCACAATTCTTTTGAATGAAGAAATGAAGGAACTAATTATGATTATTTTAATTCAATTGGTACAACTTCATTTGGTAATAGAAATGCTAGAAAATCCTGGGGTGGGTGGGTGGGGGAAAGATAGAAAAAAAAAAAACAGAGAAAGGGAAGTAGGGTAGGAGGGAGGGAGGAGGGTCTCTTAGGTAAGCGGAAGGTCCATGAGGCTTACATTGCTTCCCTAAGATTTAGGAGACCTGGGTTGTAGATCTGTGTTCACCACTATTCAGCCATGTGACTTGGAAACACATCTAACTTATTTGGATTCTTTAGTTTCTAAAAGAGATGGTTTTTGGTAAGGTAGTCTTGAAGTTCCCTTTTAGTTGGATAATTCCTTGACTCTAGGAAAGAATGTTGGATCTAAAACAATCAGCTGTTATATTGTGAGTTGACACAAAAGGCTGGCTTTTAGCTTAGTGTGATACCATGTTGGAAGCAGCATCTATTTGAACATGAACTCCAAGTATAGTTTTCTGAAAATGGAGGAAGTGAAGTTGACAGGACATCCACTCTATGTTACCAACTTTATCAAATATAGTATCAATGAAATCATTGACCTTGAGAATATATTTCTAATGAGCAACTAATTCTGAATAATTATGAGTAATATTTATATGTTCACATGTATAATCATATAGAGAGGAGGGGGCCAGAGAGAAAAATTGAGGAGCTTTAAGGTTTGAATTTCTTAGTATCACACAGCTGGAAGAGGTTGGTTTTTTGTTACAGATCCGGCCTTTTCAAATATGCCACCTGGGACATTTCCATCAACTTTTTCTTTGTTCACCATCAGACAAAAGGAACTCAACTGTTCAAAGTGTAGTGAGTTTTCAGGAAGATTATTCATTTATAGCAGGACAAGATGAAAAATGAACAGCAGAGTTTCTCAAATGAGAAGTCTAGGGAAGATAATTTAACTTTTCTGAAATTTTTCAAAAGCACCTAAATTTGGACCAGGAAGTCATTCGCATCACTCACCTGTGGGACTGGTCACTCCTCAGATGAAACAGCAGCACACTCACTTAACAGCCTGTCCTCAGGGCTGCAGCTGCTGCTCAAAGGACTGATCAGGGCTCTGGTCAGGATTATGCTCTCCCTGTTTTTTTCCACTGGGAAGGAATCATTGTCTTTAAATGACACTTCTTGCCTTGTCCTTTGTGGTATGGTTTTATTTTAACTGACACTTGGGCTTGAAATTCAGTGGCTGATAGGGTGTGAAATGGAATCCAGCATGCTGTGCAACATGTACAAGCGGACTGGTGCCAGGGACCCTGGGGGACAGGTTGGAACCTTCATTAGTCCAGAATTGTTAGCCACAATGAACTGGAAATTACTGATGGTTCATACACAATAGCCAAGCCGTCATGAGCAATTAAGGAGCACTGGTGTAATTGACCTGATTTGAGGATGCAGGGCAGCTGAGCACTTCTCCCTGGGGCCAGCTCTCCCACGTGAGCAGAGCAGATGGCCATCTGAGGGATTACAATAACAAGGGCAGCTGAATAGTCAAGTGACCAGTCAGGGTAACCAAGGGGACAGGGCAGTTAGATCCCTTCTGGATGGATGGGCAGCTCATGCCTAACTGGGCTGCACCATATGTCCCTGTCTGTGGCACCCTTCCCCTCCCTCACAGAAGTGTTTCTTCTAATGCAAAGTGTAAGGGCGAGGGATGTGTCGCTTCAACAAATTCCTCTATGTTGTCACTGTGATAAATGCTGGTAATACAGAGATGAGTAAGGCACTAGGAATGGACTCAAGGAACTTATGATTTAAAGGGGGTCAAGCAGACATGAATACAGGTGAGTATAATTACAAGTCCTACTTTCTAATGCTGCCAGAGCACATACTATATGATGAATGCAAAGAAAAAGAGACATCATTTCTTACTGGGGAAGACATGGAGAAAAAGTGACTGTTTCCACTATATATTCACTAAAAAATGGCTCCATGGCTGAGTATATTTCAAAACCACCACATAAAGATTTATAATACACATTAGCATATGTGATATATTCTAAATAGGAAATGCATAAATATGATTCAAATTTTAAAATATCTCACCTATATCCCCAGGATCTCAATTTCCTCATTGGCAGCAACCACTTGTACTAGTTCTGGTGGACTCTTCCAGTGATACTCTGTGCCTGTGCATATACGAGCACGCATATCTACATCCCTTTCTTTGCTTACTCAGAACTTTGATGTTTTTTTTTTCATTTAAAATCTATCCTAAGAATCTCTCCTTATCAGTCCATTTTGAGCTAACTTTAAATGACTATCTTATTCCATTGTATGAGAAGATTTCCAATTACTTAGTTTGCTGTCTTAGTGAACATTCTGTTGCAAAAAAATACTTCAGCAAATCTTCTTGCAAATGATTAATTACATTATGTACATGTTCATATATAGGGGCAGTTTCTAGGAGTATTGTTTCTGGGAAAATTGGTATTCTCATTTTTAATTTCAAGAGAGATGGCCAAATTATTTTTGTTGAAGTTATTCACCCCTACCAACAACAATATGTGGACCTGCCCACTTACTACTTTTTCACTAATTCACTGTGTTATCAACTTATTTTATTTTTAATCTTGGTCAATATGATAAGTAAAAATGGCACCTTGTAATTAATTTTTTTTCTTATGAGTGGTATAGGGGAAAAAAACCTTTTCATCTACTTTCTTAGGTTAAGTTGCTAGGTGCTGCAAACTAAACTGACAACAGATTAACAGAAGAAAAATCATACACTTTTTATTGATGTTAATATTTTTACATGTTTGAGGGTTTACAGGAAAGAGATGAAAACCCCCAAAAAACAGTTAGATTTGGGAGCTGATGTACCATTTTAACAAAGGACAATAAACTGTGGAGAAGTGAGTAGACAAAAGAAAGAAGCTTTGTTGGCGATCCCTGGGTGGCTCAGCGGTTTAGCGCCTGCTTTTGGCCCAGGGCATGATCCTGGGTTCCTGGGATTGAGTCCCATGTCGGGCTCTCTGCGTGGAGCCTGCTTCTCCTTCTGCCTGTGTCATGAGAGACAGATCTATATCTCTCATGAATAAATAAATAAAATCTTTTTAAAAATAAAAAAGAAAGAAAGAGGGTTTGTACTTCTACGGCCTATGAATTGTAAGAAAGACTGGGAAATCTATGAGGGAGACCAGGAAATAAATGAGGAAAATATGAGGAGAAAATACACAGATCAGGATTATTCTGGTGAGGACTGTTTGCGCGAACTCATCTCAGCATCATCCACTCCTCGTCTCTGGTGATAAAAGAACTGTCCTCTTCCTGGTAACAAGGAGGGTACCTTTCATACAGGAAATTCATACCCTGCTTTTTAGGTAGAGGGCATAAAGTTCTTCCTGTGCCTGCTATTTCTAACTTGTCTTCAGCCCAAAATAATCAGTATGCCAAAGTGGCATGTTTGAGGATGGCATATTCTGATCCCCTTCAGTGGAGTTGAGAAATTTTTCTTATATTTAAGAGCTGTTTTTATGTTTTGTCTATTTAATTTTTTATATATTCCCCTTTTCATTACCGATTTTCTTTAAAAAAAAAAAAGATTCTATTTATTTATTTGAGAGAAAGAAAGAAATAGCAGGAGCAGGGGGAGGGGCTGAGGGAGAGGGAGAAGCAGACTCTACTGAGCAGGGAGCCTGATATAGGGTTGGATCCCAAGACCCTGGTATCATGACTTGAGTCCAAGGCAGATGCTTAATTGACTGAACCATCCAGGTGCCCCTATTAATTATTTTCTTTTGGAATTGTAGGCATGCAAGTTATATTAAAGAAATTAGAAATTAGGCCTTTGTAAAATGAGATGAGACTCAAATATTTCTCTGAACCTGTAGTTATCTTTTTGATAATAATTCATGATATTTTTGCCAAGCAGATAATTTAAAAAAAAACTTTTGATTAGTCGAATTTATTGATTTCTACATCTAGGGTTTCTGAGCTTTGTGTCTTACCTAGAAAGATATTCTTCCAAAATTATATAGAAAAATAGTTCTCCCATAATTTCAGATAGTACTTTCTTACAAGGTTGATATTTGAGTCTTTGATCTATCTGAAATTTATTTTTTTTAATGTAAGGTTGAGGTAGGAATCCAGGAATCAAACCACGTATCTCAAAATAATTTATTGAATAATCTATCTTTTTTTTTCATTGAAATAAAATATCACATTTATCTTATATTAGGCTATTTTTGGGTTCATTTCTGGACTTTCAATTCTATTTGAACTTTCTGTCTACTCAGTGTCAGTATTGCTAAGGACTGTAATTTTATAATGAGGTTTAGTGTAGGCTAGAGCAATTTTCCTTTTATCACTCTTTCAGACTTTTTCTGGATTTTCTTGTTTGTTAATGTTTTCATATGAATATCAGATTCAGCTTGTCTTGTGAAAAATAAATGGTTGGTATTCTTCAGGGGGAGTTCCATTAAATATAGATCAACACAGGGAAAACTGACATCTTGATATGTATTCAAGAACATAATTTTATATATTTGTCTTTTTGTGATTCCTTAGTACTAGTTTAAAGATTTCTTCCTATGGATTTCCTATAATTCTTGTTAAATTCATTTCCTATGTATTTTATCTTTTTTGATGCTATTGATTTTTCTTTCATTATGTCTGCTAACTTATTTTTATATATGAAAACTTGATTTCTATATATTATTTTTTATGTAGTGAAATTAGTAATTTATATTGCTATTTGAAAATCTCTTCACTTGATTCTTTTTGGAGTTTCCAGTTAATAATAACAGTCATGAATAAACAATTCATTCAAATACGGATAAATCTTACCTTCATTTTTTCTGTTTTTATACCTCTTTTCTTTTCTTTTTTTTTGCTATTTCTTATAGAACAATATTAAACATAAATGCAAGAAGGCATCTTGTTTTGCTCTAAGACTCTTTTTTTTAGATTATTTATTTATTTATTTATTTATTTATTCATGACAGAGAGAAAGAGAGAGAGAGAGAGAGAGAGACAGACAGACAGACAGACAAGCAGGCTCCATGCAGGGAGCCCGACGTGGGACTTGATCCCGGGTCTCCAGGATCACTCCCTGAGCTGAAGGCAGTGCTAAACCGCTGGGCCACCGGGGCTGCCCTGCTCTAAGACTTTAATGAGAGATTTTCTAGTTGTATTTCCCTGTCAAATATACATATGCATATAGACCCACATACACAGAAGTATCCATGTATTTTATTTTAATTTTTTTCTGAAGAATAGTTGTTAAAATTTGGAATGCCTTTTCAACAATTGTGTAGTTTTGTATGATTTTTCTATTCATGAAGTAGAAGATAAATATGGTGAATTATATGAAGAGATTCCTAATTTTAAACTATTTTTATAGTCTTTGAATAAATTATTTTAGAAAATTCTCCTGTATCCTGTTTGTCAATATTTTTGTGACATTTACATCAATAATTGTAATGGTAATTGGCTTATAGTTTCCTTTTTTGTGGGTTCAGTTTTTATTAGGGTTTGGTAGGGTGGTTATATTTTTTTCATAAAAATTATTTGAAATCTTTTTTTCTTGGAAGAGTTGAAATAGTACTAGGACTATCTGTTTCTTAATAAATAAGTCATGGGAATGTAAGGTATATCATGGTGATTATAGTTAATAATACTGTATTGTACTAGTTTTAGTTATAGTAATTCTGTATTTGAAAGTTGCTAAGGGAGTAAATTTTTTTTAAAGATTTTATTTATTCATGAGAGACACAGAGAGGAGAGAGAGAGAGAGGGAGAGAGAGAGAGAGAGAGAGGCAGACACAGGCAGAGGGAGAAGCAGGCTCCCTGCAGGGAGCCCGATGTGAGACTCAATCCTGGGTCTCCAGGATCAGGCCCTGGGCTGAAGGAAGCGCTAAACTGCTGAGCCACCTGGGCTGCCCAGGAGTAGATCTTTAAAGTTCTTATCACAAGAAAAAATTTGTAACTATGTGTGTTTTGTGGATGTTAAATAAACTTACTGTGGTGATCATTTTGCAATAATTACACATATCAAATCATTATGTTATACAGCTGAAAGTAATAAAATGTTATATATCAATTATATCTCAAGAAAAAGTTTGGTAGAATATCTTGATGAAAGCACCTGGGCCACTTATTTTTTTGAAGTAACTCTTCACTTTTTTTTCCCTTTTGTTCAATTTAATTTTTATGTTCTATAATTTCTTCCTATTTTACTTTGATTTCTTGGACTCCCTATTGTTCCTGAAATTTTATTTTGATTTTGTTTTTAGTCTCTTTCTTCTGTGTTTTCTGTAGTTTTTGCTTTATGATAATGGCTGTGTGTCGTTTGATTCAAAGATATTTGTAATTTTTAGGTGTTCCCTGTAAATTGTACCCTTTTAATAATATTTACCTTAAATTCAATCTTACCTGAATTTTCCCTCCATGTAAATACTCCATAAGCCTTTGCTGAGTTGTTTTATTTTCAACCTATCTGAGCCACTGCCTCTAGGTGTGTGTCATGTATGGGTTGTGCCCTGTGTCATATTCCCTGAGCCCACTTTTTACCCCAGCTGTTGCTGCAGCTGGCTCTGTGTGTGGGTGTTCTGAAAGCCTCTGGCCTCCTCTGTGACTTGAAGCTAAGCATCTGCATACCAGCAAAAATGCATGACTAATGGAAGACAGGAGACTACGAATAAATATTCACCTTTTCTGTGTTTTGGAGGGACGGTTGGTATATTCACAGGGATGTATGAAGGTCCTCGTGGTAATGGATTCCATGACACACCCTTTCCCTGATTCACCTCTCCCAACCCTCCATCCTGATCCTTGGGATTATTTCCCCAAATTAGCTACCTATATCAGCTCCGTTTTTGGGGAAACCTAGATTAAGACAGTGTGTCTTTTCAATTTGCAGTGAATTAAATCTTGCTTTGTACCCATCTTTTAACATACTCTTATGTTTTACTATGTGTAAAAACATGTGGTATATTTATTGATATGAAATATATTTGTCCTTAATTTGGTTATATTTTATTGTTCCCATAGTCTTTCTTTCATGATAAGATTTGTGTTTCTGTGTCTATATATTTCCAGGGATTATATTTTTGTTTTAATAATTCTTTTTTATATTTATGAGCTATAGAGGAAATCCTGACCAATGGTTGACCCTCAAACTAGATCTGGGCAATCTGGCAGTTGGAGGCTCTTCAATCCTCCCATTCCTTGGATGCATGCTCTGCCCACCATTCCTATAGCAGGGAGCCGCTTTCAAGGTCACAGCCTTGGGAAATCATGTGTCCTTGAGAACATCTGAACCCTGTTAAGGCCTCTCAGTATAAACTCTGAAGATTCTGGCAGTGGATGTGCATATCTACTCATTGCTTGATGCCCAAGGTAGACAAGCCTCATAAGTTCCCTTGCTTGCTGAAACCTCCACCTGCCAATCTGCAGTGGCCTGCCTCTATGTTCCATCTCTCCTGACCCTCTGTGTCCAGTTAGTGAACCAACAACTATATTTATTGATTCCTTCCTATAAGCAATGATGGAATTAGTACAATTTTAAATTTTCCATTTTTATCTCTATTTTGCCACTCATTTTTGTTGAATATTTCATTTTTATTAATGTTATCTGATATCTTTAAATATATTTATACCATTGTTAGCTGAATTATTTTATCTAAATGTCTTTTGATACTTGGTGATAACAGTTGAAGAAATCCACCCACATTCACTGCCTCTCCTCTTCTCCTATGAGCTTTATTAGTGAAGGTTATACAATTATACTCTCTTTTGTAACTATAGTCTTCACATTATGTTAGTCTTACTTTTATGATAAAATGGATCCAATACTCAGCATTCATTCTTGTGCCATAGGTTTCCTGTTCATTCTCTGATAATTTCTATAGAAATTACTCTTGGGAACTATATTTTAATTTTTCATTTTAAAAATTGTTTCTTGCCTTTATATTTGGGCCACAGTGGGTGTGGTTATGTCTTATGTCACACTTTCTTCAGACTTTTAGGTATTGCTTTGTAGTCTCCTCATATTAAGACTTGCTATGGGAAAAAAGTCTGAGGCCTATCTAAATTGTCATCTCTCTTTTTATGACTTGACTTTTTGTTGGTCAAGGAAAAAATTATTCATTTTTGAAATCCAACAGTTTACTAGATTATATCTTTCTGTTGATTGCTATAGATTAATATTTCCTAAGGCATTAATTTATGACTGAAGTCTTTTATTTGTGAAACTTTTTCTTTAAAATTTTTTCTTCTAGTATTTTGTTCCTCTATCTTGGGTGTCCTTATCTTCCTTGTCTTCCTCTTCCCAGTGTCAATTAACCATATCCTGGATATTATTTGCCTATCTCTGTTTTATTTTCATTCTCTCTACTTGGCTCTCAGTCATGTTCTCTCTGTACTCTATGTTTTCTATGTTTCTATGTCTCTCTCTCTCTATGTTTTAAGCAATGGATATTATTCTTGAGCTACTTCCAAGTGGTTTTATGTGACTGCCACTGTATGATGATTATTCTTCCACTTATTTTTGGATCTTTGCAAATTCAAATTTTCACTTTTTGTTGTCTTGTCATAGTTTCTTCATACTCTCATAGATCTCTTTTGTGCTGTAGATTTGAAGAACTCATTGATAAATTTAAAACTCATAAAATACATGATCTTAAGACTTCGGTGAGCATTTTCCATCTCTTCCCCTCCCTCAATGTTTTCCCTGAATTTGTTTGTTTATTGCCTTATAATATTCTTTGGTAGATATTGTGATGGTACTTTTCTACTTATTATTCACCCTGATTACGTTATTAGATTTGTTTACAAGACTACAGTCTTGTACCAATTTACTGCTATCCTATTTATCATGCAGGGATGAATGTGTACAAATGCCACATTTTTTATTTTAAAAATTATGCACTTTCTACTTTTACTCCACATTCATTCTGGATCTCAAGGATCTTCCTCCTTGTTCTTCCTCCAGAAAACTATCCTTTAGTATTTATTTTAGGGAGGATCTACAGGAGATAAACTCTTAGAGTCTTTGTATGTATAAAAAACTCTTATTTCACTTCTGCTCTTAAAAGATAGTGCAGGTGGGTATAAAATTCTAAATTATCAGGCATTTTCCTCAAATATTTGAAAGACATCATTTTATCTTTATTGGCTATAGATGAATTTACCTACTTTGTACACTATCTTGTTGGTTTTAAGATTTTATGTCCCTTCTAGGTTTGATATGCTATTGTATAGCTATGGATAGGTTTATATTTATCTATCTCACTTGAAATTTTTAAATATGTTTTGATTAGAGGATTTGTGTCTTTCTCCAATCTTGGAAAATTCTTAGCTCTTTTTTATAAATACTGGTTTTCAGCTATTTCCTTTTTATCTTTTTCTGAAATTCTTTACAATGCACATTGGAAGTTGAAGATTATTCTTTATGTTCCTTAGTGATTTCTCATATTTTTTTTATTCTTTTTATCTCCCTTTCTCTGTGCTCTAAATGAATTCCACAACCTTTTTAGCCCAATTCTCTTTGACTATGTCTAGTTTCATATAAAATCTACTTCAGGAATTTTTGTTGTATTTCAACTTCTTGTTTTATTTTGTCTTTGTTTCTTTTTTGATATTTATACTTGTATTTCCTGTTAATGATTGTAAGTACTCTTTAAAAATCTTTATCAGTTTTCCTAAAAACTAATTATATCTTAAGTGTATTTATATTCTTTTTTTTAAGATTTTATTTATTTATTCATGGAAGACACAGAGAGACAGGGACATAAGCAGAGGGAGAAGCAGGCTCCCTGTGGGGAGCTCAATGCAGGACTCAGTCCCAAGACCCCAGGACCACGACCTGAGCCAAAAGCAAATGTTCAACCACTGAGCCACCTGGGCACCCTAAGTGTATTTATGTTCTAGTTGTTTTGTTTTCTGTCTTTCTTAGTATTTCTTCACATGTTTTGGTGTTTTCATGGGAAAGGTCATTTGATTTGGTGTTTCTTCACTCCTCTGTTCCCACTCTTCTGTTACTGTGGGCTTAGTGCTTGCTTTTCAGGACTGCAGTTTGTAATCAGGCCTCATTATTTATTGTGTGGCTCCTGCTTCTAAGTGATATTGGGCAACTGACAGATCCAATCCCTGAGCCAGTAGACAGCTTGGCTTAGTTTTTGTTTGAAAGACTTTGCCTGTGTTTTCTGCTGCCTCCACACTTTAAGTGACTAAAAGTGGGTCTTTAGACCAACGTTTCTCACTGTACTCAGTAGTACATTTATATACTGGAACTATTGAAATTTTGCACCAAACAATTCTTTGTTTTTTTGGGGGGGGGGGGGGCTTTGTGTGTGTGTGTGTGTGTGTGTGTATTAATTGTAAAGTGTTTTACAAAATCCCTGGTCTCTGTATATTACATATGAGTAACATCTTTTTTTTTTTCTCTTTTAAAAATTTAACTATTTATTTGAGAGAGACCATGAGCTGGAGGGAGAGGGAGAGAGAATCTGAAGCAGACTCCATACTAAGTACAGAGCCCTATGTGGGCCTTGATTTCGTGACCACAAGATCATGGCCTGCACCAAAACCAAGAGTCAGCTGCTCAACTGGCTGAGCCACTCAAGTCCTCCATTAGTAGCATCTTTAAATCTCCAATTCTGACAATCAAAATGTTTCCTGACATTACTAAATGTCCCCTGGGGGACAAAAGTACCGCCAGTGTAGAACCACTACTCTAGACAATTGATGGAAATCTATTTCAGTCCTTTGTCCAAAAAGGGAGAGAGCTTCATCAAAGCCTCTTGCTCCAAGTAATAACTTAGTTCTGGGCTCTTTTTTTCTAGCTGACTATAACTGTCTTTTTCAAACCTAGAGGTCTACATCTCATGGCTTCAGCTGAGCTGACCACTTTATATTTTTCTCCCTTGTCATCCAAGAGATATTCATCTTGATTTTGAGATAAAATGTTTGTGTATTTCTGTTTTCTATTTTCATCTTTATGTATAATTTCTCTTTGTCCAGAGCAGAGAGGTTGCATCAAAGTCAAAACTAATGGAGCTATCTTTACTGGGAGACTTCACCACTTTTTTTTATAGGGTTATTATACTCGTACTCCCCTTAAGTCACCCCCAAACAGCACATAAAGCAAAAGAGGAGCAAGTAAAAAGTAGTATTATATTTTTAGGTTATGATGCTCCTCTGCCCATCATCAATTTCTGCCTCTATGCTAGACCTTTCCTTTCAGTACATGAATAAATCCTTAAATATCCATGTAATCTGGCTCCTACCTACTCTCCAACACCATCTGGTAACCCCTATTATCTAGCCACAATGGACTTCTTTTTGTTTTTCACCAAGTCAGGCTTATTCCATTTAAAAAAAAACTTACCTATTTATCTTTAAATTGTACAACTTTGCCATAGATTGCTTTCAACAAAAGTTGAAACATAAAAAGATGATAGGGAGGAGATTAACTTAAAAAAGTAACTCAAAGACTAATTCTAGAAAAGCTACAAGCTCATTTCATTTTAGGACACTTTGGTTTTCTTTCCACATCTTTGTTCAGTTTGTTTCTTCTGAACATTTAAATATTAGCTTAAATAACACCTTCAGCAGAAGCCTTCCCTGACTATCCAATCAAAAATATCTACTTAAATATTTCCTTGCATTGTCCTGTAATAGTTCTCTTTCTCTATAAGTGTCCATTCTCCATTAGTCTTTTACTTTTTGTATTTGCTTATTATCCATTTCCATCTACTGTAATGTAAGCTCCTTTAGGGAAAAGACCTTCAAGTTCTTGTTTAAAGCTGTATCTTCAGTGCCAAGGATAAACTTGATACATACATAGAGATCAATATTAAATATTTAGTGAACAATAATAACTGCAAAAAAATGATATGCATTCACAGTTTATTTGTTCCCTTAATAAAATTCATCCTAAAAGGAGACTTGAAACATTACCCTCTTATTCTCATCCTCCAAAATTTTTAGAATAATTTCTTTTTTTAAAAAAAAGATTTTATTTATTTATTCATGAGAGACAGAGAGAGAGAGAGAGAGAGAGAGAGAGTCAGAGACACAGGCAGAGGGACAAGCAGGCTCCATGCAGGGAGCCTGACGTGGGACTCGATCCTGGGACTCCAGGATCACACCCTGGGCTGAAGGTAGGCGCCAAACCACTGAGCCACCCAGGGATCCCTTAGAATAATTTCTTTATAAATTTATTAAATGCATCAACAACATTTAGTCACTTCTTAGACCCCTTTCATGAGGAAATGCACAAGGAATCTCTGGTACAGAATGGCTGACACAGTCAGTATTCTCTGAGGTGGGTGTACACACAAACTGAAGAAAATACTTTTCATATCTGGAGCTGAATACTGACTCTTTTCTTTTGAACTTTCTTAAGCATTAGGTATTGAATGTTCAAGGCACTGCATGTGACAGAATATATTTGGACTTAAAGTTTTGTTGCATTCTTCTTGTTATTTCAAATAGGTATAAAATGTTCTTAGGAGTTAGTCTGAAATTAGGTAAATGTTTATTAAGGACTAGGTTAGATCATGTCACTGGTTTATGTTTCTGTGGTGTTTTACAAAGAAATGGCTGTAGAAAAGAAAGGTATGGGAACCTATGAAAGGTTGCAAAACGAAGAAGTTAGGTCTGTATTTCAATTTATTTATGTGGACAGTGATACTAATAATACCTAATCTCTTCTGACTTTAGATGATGACTGTGATCATAAAATTAAATAAATGTATAAGTGTTTTGGACACACCATGGTCAAAATGCAATACTAGTAACTACAACAAAATAATCACAGTAATATTGAGTTGTTTAAGGCTATTCAATAAAGGCTGTAATTCCATGGGAGATATTTCCGTTTTGCTTCTTGTGGGATGATGTCATTGTTTTGAAGAGGAACCCAAACCCTCAAGATTTTCAATGTAGATTGAACGTCATTCAGTGGGCCAGCATTTGAGAATGACAACCACTTGATGACCATCAGTAGTACCTTTCTCTTTATTCCTCTCAATCATAAATTTTGTCTCCTCTTTATCATTTAACTGTAAGAATGCTGATTGCTGCATTTCCTTTCTATTCTTTTCTTCTTTCAGGCAGTGTATATTGAATCTAAACTCATTGCCAAGAGTTTTGGGAAAGCGCTGATATGCTTAGATTTGGTTTTCAAATTCAGACAATAATCAAGATTAAAAGGGGGTATCAATGAAAATGTTAGAATGCATTAAACGTAGGAAACTATCCAGATGTAGACTGTACCCTCAGCATTGTTCTTCTGTGATGTAGAACTATTTGAGAAAAAGGAAACCCTGGAACCCTGTGTCTAAGGATTGCATTTCTTTAAAAAGTCAAGCTAGTTACTTCAATAAATACCTGAAAAATGGTGAACATGACAAGTTTTAAGATAGAAAGATGATATTAATAGAGTGAATTTCTCTCTCTCTCTCTCTTTTAGTTCTGTGCCAGCATACACACTTATAGACACAAACATGCACTTAGATAATTAACAAGGATAAACTCAAGATGAAAATTATTCTTTCCAAAATGTTCTCTGAAGAGGTCTAGATGGTAAAAATGAAACAAATCATTCAATAAGGCAAATTCAGCATCAGTAGTGTTTTAGGTTAAAACGATTTTATGATAATTTTGATAAAGGAAATTTATGTTATTTTTTTTTTAAGATTTTATTTATTTATTCATAGAGACACAGAGAGAGAGAGAGAGAGAGGCAGAGACACAGGCAGAGGGAGAAGCGGGCTCCATGCAGAGAGCCCGACGTGGGACTCGATCCAGGGTCTCCAGGATCACGCCCCGGGCTGCAGGCGGCGCTAAACCGCTGCGCCACGGGGGCTGCCCGGAAATTTATGTTATTAAGAAACTTATTACACATAGTAATTATTTTGTCTTTACTGACACAACATATTGCTATCTTCCCATAATCTCCAAATAAATTTTAACATATGTCATGACATATGATAAACTATATGGAAGTGTTCTTTTTTAACGTACAATTCAGTGGTTTATTATTGTGTTTGTAGATTGTGAGACTGTCACTGCCATCTAATTACAGAATATTTTTATCCCCTTGATAAGAAACCTCATTAATAATAACTCCCTATTTTCCCCAGCTTCAGACAACTACTAATATGCTTTCTTTCCTGGTGAATTTGCCTATTATCACCATTTAATAAAAATTGAAATCATACAATATATAGCCTTTTGCAATTGGCTTCTTTCACTTAGCACTATGTGTTCAGTGTTCTTTATTGAAATACTGATAGCATTTATTAATATTGCAGTCCTTTTTATGGGTGAATAATATTCCATTGTGTGGATATGATTTATTATCAGTAGTGGTGTTATGAACATTTGTGTACAGGTTTTTGTGTGGACATATGTCTTCAATTCTCTTGGGTAAGTATCTAGGGGTAGGATGTCTGAGTCATATGGAAACACTATTTAACTTTTTAAGGGACTGCCAAACTGTTTTCCAGAGTGGCTACATAATTTTACAATTCCAGGAACAATATATAAGGGTTCCAATTTTTCTACATCCTTGCCTGCACTTGTTCTTGTTTGTCTTTTTTATTTTAGCAATCCTAGTGGATGTGAAGTGGTATCCTGGTTTTTGATTTGCATTTTCATGATAGCAAATGATATTGAGCATGTTCCTTGGGGGAATATTTTCTTTGGGGAAATGCTTATTCAGATCCTTTGCTTGGGTTGTCTTTTAACGGTTGATTTGTGAGTGCTTTATATATTCTGCATACAAGACATTTATTAGGTATAGATTTGTAAATATTTTCTGTCTTTCTGAGGATTGTCTCTTCACTCCTTTGACAGTAGGGTTTTTAGAACTTGAAGTATAATTGACATATAGCCATATATTAGTCTCAGTCACATAACATAATGATTCAATATTTATATATATGGTGAAAAAGACCATTACAATTAGTCTATTGATAGGGTATTTTGATGCACAAGACATTTAATAAAGTATGATTTGTGTATTTTTTCTTTCGCTGTTTGTGCTTTTGGTGTCATTTCCAAAAAGAAAAAAAAAATTGCCAAATCCAAGTTAAAAGGATTTATTCTGAAGATATCAGCCTAGAGTTTTATAGTTTTAGCAATTCCATTTAAGACTATGAACAATGTTAAGTTAGTATTTGCATATTTTGTGAAGTAGTGTAACTTCATTCTTTTGCATGTGGATATTTAGTTATTTCAGCATCATTTCCTCCCTTCTCCACTTCTTTACTGACCTAGCACCCTTGCTAAAAATCAATTGATCATAAATGTAAGGAATAATTTCTGGATTCTCTATTCTATTTCATTAATATATATGTCTATCCTTGTGTGAGTACCATATTGCCTTGATTACTGTAGCTGCATAATAAAAATTTCCCCAACTTTATTGAGATACAATAGCATATAACATTATGTAAGTTTAAAGTATACAATGTGGTAATTTGATACTGTATATATTGTGAAATAATTAACACAATAAGGTTAGTTAACACACCATCACTTCACATAATTACCATTTTTCTTTTGTTGTGAGAACATCTAAGATGTGCTGTCTTAGCAACATTCTGGTATGTAATACAGTATTGCTAATTACAGTCACCATGCATTACATTAGATCCGCCAGATCTTATTTGTCTATAACTGAAAGTTTATACCCTTTGACCAATATCTCTTCATTTTCCCTAACCCCTAGGCCCTGGCAACTACTCTTCTACTCTCTGTATCTATGAGTTTGGCTTTTTTAAGATTTGTGTAGTATTTGTCTTTCTCTGATCATGTAGTGTAATGCCCTCAAATTCCATCTGTGTTGTTGTGAATGGCAGGGTTTCTTTTTTGTAGCCGAATAATATGCTACTGTAAAAACATATACTACATTTTCTTTATTCATTCATCTGTTGGTGGACACTTAAGTTGTTTCTGTGTCTCGGCTATTGCAAATAATGTGGAGTCCAGATATCTCTTTCAAATGGTGATTTCATTTCTATCAGAAAATACCCAAAAGTGGGATTACTGGATCACTGGTAGTTTTATTTTTAATTTTTTGAGAAACCTCCTTACTGATTTCCATAGTGGCTGCACCAATTCACATTCCCTTTAGCAATACACCAGGGTTTCCTTTTCTCCACCTTCTGGCCAGCGTTTGTTATCACTTGTCTTTTTGATAATAGCCATTCTAACAGGTGCAAGGTGATAACTTAAGGTTTTGACTTTCACTGCCCTGATGATTAGTAATGTTGAATATCTTTCCAGATACTTGTCAGATACTTGCGTGTCTTCAGATCTTTGCCCATTTTAAAGTTGGATTATATTTTTTTTGTGCTATCGAGTGTTATGAATTCCTTATATATTTTGGATATTAACCTCTTATATATGGCTTACAAATTATGCCATTCTTTAGGTTACATTTTTATTTTGTTTATTTTTGCTTTGCTCTGAAAACATTATTTCATTTGATACCATCCCACTTGTTTATTTTGCTTTTGTTGCTTGTGCTTTTTGGTGTCATGTACAAAAAATCATTACCAAGACCAATGTCAAGGAGCTTTTTCCCTGTGTTTTCTTCCAGGAGTTTTACATTCAGGTCTTAAGCTTTGACTCCATTTTATGTTAATCTTTGTAAGTGCTGTAAGACAAGGGTCCAGTTCTATTCTTTTGCATGTTGATACCCAGTTTTCCCAGAATGACTCATTGAAAAGACTCCCCTCTCCCCATTGAGTATTCTTGGCTCCTTTGTTGAATACTTGTTGACTTTATATGCATGGTTTTATTCTTGGGATCTCAATTTTGTTCCATCGGTCTATGTGTATATGTGTACCATACTGTTTTATTACTGTAGTTTGGATTATAGTTTGAAATCAGGAAGGTGATGCCTCTAACTTCGTTCTTTCTCAAGGTTTCCCTATTTGGAATCTTTTATTTTTCTGTACAAACTTCAGGATTGTTTTTTCTATTTATGTGAAAAATTGGGAATTTGTTAGGGATTGCTTTGAATCTATAGATGTCTATGGGTAACATCAACATTTTAACAGTATCAATTTTTCTAGTCCATGAACACAGGATATCATTCCATTTGTTTCTCTCTTCTTCAATTTCTTTCATTAGTGTCTTACATTTTTCAGTGTACATATCTTTCATCTCTTTGGTTAAATTTATTTCTAAGTATTTTATTGATTTTGATCCTATTGTAAATGGGATTGTTTTCTTTATTTTTCTTTCAGATAGTTTGCTCCTAGTGTATGAAATGCAACTGAATTTTGTATTCTTACTTTGAATTCTGCATCTTTACAGAATTAATTTGTTAGTTCTAAAATTTTTTTTGGTTGAATAATTTAGGGTTTTCTGTCTATACAATCATTCCATCATCAAAAAGAGACAATTTTTACTTTTTCCTTTGCGATTTGGATGCTCCTCACTCCCCTTTTTTTGTTGCCTAATTACTCTGGCTAGGACTTTTATGACTATATGGAATAGGAATTGTGAGACTGGGCACTCTTGTCTTTTACTGGTTTTAGAGGACAAGCTTTCAGCCTTTCATTGCTAAATATTATCTTAGCTGTGATTTGTCATATATAGCTTTATTATGTTGAGATATGTTCCTTTTATACCCATTCTGTTGAGAACTTTTATTGCGAAAGAATCTGAATTTTCACAAATGTTTCTGATGCATGTATTGTGAGAGAATCATATGAATTTCATCTTTTATTCTAATAATGTGGCATATCATATTGATCCATGTATGTTGAATTGTCCTTACATCCCAGGAATAAATCTCAACTTGTTCATGGTGTTTGATACTTTTCATGTGCTGCCAAATTTAATTTTCTAGTATTTTGTTGAGAATTTTTGCATCTATGTTCATTGGGCCTGTTGACTCTAGTTATCTTCTCTTTTGTAAAATGAGTTTGAAAAGTATTCCCTTCTCTTTAGTTTCTGAAAGAATTTGATAAAGATTGGCATTAATTCTTCTTTAAGTTAGTCATCTGGTTTTGGGCTTTTCTTTGTTGGGAGGCTTTTGATTATTGACTAAATCTCATTAATTGTTATTTTGTACAGATTTTGTTTCTTCCAAATTTAGTCTTGGTAGGTTACATGTTTCACGGAATTTATTAATTTTCTTCTAGATTGCCCTATTTGTTAGCAATCATAGTAGCTTTTTATAATTCTTTAAATTTCTGTGATGTCAGTTTCTAATGTTGCCTGTTTCACTTATAGTTTTATTTGAATCCTTTCTTTTTATTCTGGATTAGTCTAGCTAACAATGTGTGAACTTGGCTTGCCTTTTAAATAAACTAACTTACCAGTTTTGTTGATTTTTTTCTATGGTCTTTCTAGTCTCCATTTTATTTATTTCTACTCTAATGTTTATTATTTTCTTCCTTATGCTAACTTTGGACTTAGTTTGTTCCTTGAGCTGTTAAGTTTGGTTGTTTATTTGAGATTTTTTGTTTTTCTTAATTTAGGCATTTTTTACTATAAGCTTTCCCTTAGAACTGCTTTTGCTATGTCTTGTAAGTTTTGGTATTTATGTTTTCATTTTCATTTGTTTCAAGATTCTCTCTGATTTCCTTTTTGATTTCTTCTTTGACCCACTGGTTGTTCAGGAATATGATGTTTAATTTCTGTGTATTTGCAAATTTTCTAGTTTTCTTCCTGCTATTTATTTCTAGTTTCATACCCATTGTAGCTGAAAAAGATATTTGATGTGATTTCAATCTTAAATTTGTTAATTTTTGTTGCCTTCTGTTTTGTTAATATTTGCCTTAAATATTTACATGTTCCAATGTTGGTTGCATATATATTTACAATTGTTATACCCTTTTGATGAATTGACTCTTTTATCATAATATGGCCACATTTTTAGTTTCTTGTGATTAATTTTGACTGAAGGTTTCTTTATCTGAAACGTGTATAGCCATTGTTATGCATATTCACTCTCTGTTGATTACCATTTGCCTGGGTTATCTTTTCTCAGTCCTTTAGTTTCAGCATACATGTGTCCTTAAAACTAAAGTGAATCTCTTGTAAGCAATGTGTTGTTGTATCTTGACTTTTATTGTTATTTTTGTTTTTTGTTTTGTTTTGTCCATCCAGTCACTCTGTGTCTTCTGATTGTAGAATTTAATGCATTTACATTTAATTTTTGATAGGTATATTACTAACTTTTTATAGGTAGAAAATTACTATTGTTATTTTGTTAATTGTTTTCTGACTATTTAATTTCTTTGTTCTTCTTTTCTTGCTGTCTTCCTCTGTGACTTATTCTTCTGTAGTGGTATGCTTTAATTCCTTTCATTTTATCTTTTGTGTATCTACTATAGGTTTATTCTTTGTGGTTTCCATGAGGCTTACCTAAACATCTTATAGCTACAACAGCATATGTTAAGCTTAATACCTTACCTTCAATCTCATACAAAAACTCTACCCTTTTAATTTCCTTCCATATACTGTGTTATTGATGTCACACTTTACATCTTTTTATGTTATACATCCATTAATAAATTATTGTAGCTATAGTTATTTTTAATAACTGCTTTTTAAACTTTTATACTAGAGATGAAAGTGCTTTACATATACTATTACAGTATTAGAGTATACTGAATTTCACTGTATATTTCCTGTTACTAGTGAGCTTTATACTTTCATATATTTTCATATTGTTCTTAGTGTTCTTTCACTTCAACTTGAAGAACCCCCTTTAGTATTTCTTGTAAGGCAGGTTTAGTGGTGATAAACTCTCATAGCTTTTTTCTTTTTTTTCTTATTTCTTTTTTTTTTCTTTCTTTCTTTTTTACTTTTGTCTGGGAATGTCTTTATCTCTCATTTATGAAGGACATTTTTGCTGGGAATAGTATTCTTGGTGGCAGTTGTTTATATACTTGTCACAATATAAATAACAGAAATATCAGTGATCATTCATTTTTGGCAAAATTGAAGCAGAGAGATGTACTTTCAGATCTGCCTCTACTACTAAAGAGTGAACTCTCTGAGTCTCAGTTTCCCTACCTCTGTATAGTAAGAATGTTAGGAGTAAATTGTCCACAAGATGCTTACTAGATCTAAAGTCTTATGAATCCTAGAACAACATATATCGAGGCTGATGCACAGATTTCTAACATGCCTTATAGTCAGAGTGTGGAAGCCTATAGATTCAAGGATTCACTACTATTTTCATGGCCTCTGACATAGTTTTGTTCAATTACAGTAAGAATACAGGGGAAGTGAGTGTCTAGGGAAAAATAAAGAAATATTATATTATCTAATGCATTTGACAATGTGGAAAATACAGTAGTATTAAGAGAAGGTTAATAGCTCTGCAAGAATACATGGAATGAACCCAGTGTGAAGTAGATAGAAATGTAAGCAAATTTTTTAAATGTTAGGCATTTACTCCAGGAAAAACAGAATTGTTACAAGAGAGGAAATAGAAGAGTAGTATTCTAATTGGTTAATAATTAACAATATTTATGCAGTAATAATGATATAAATAGTAAATATTAATTTTAGCAAAAGTAAATGTAACTATATCTGTAGAAAGGAGGGGGGGTAATTGGGGGTAGTAGTATAAGAGAATTAATACATCTATTATAGGAAACAAATAAATGTAATGTTTGCACAGAGCTATAGCAGTTCAATCATATTAATTGGAAATACAGAAATAAACATAAAAAGAAACAGCTGAAGAATTAAAAAGGAGCATCCCTGGGAATAAGGACTATGGTGGAAGGGATGGGCAGAGGCCAGGTACTTTTCCCTATAAGACTTGAACAACTCTTTAACTTTCTAGACTTCCTGACATTCCTTTTTATTATAAGCTTTGTAGAACAATTTTACTTCACAAATTAAGAAAATATATATTTTTAAAAATCTATTATAAATAATGTACATTTATTTCTACCATCTTACAATGTGAATTTTTTATGTAATCATCATCATCATCATCAAACATCTGTTTAACAACTTAGAGACATATAAAAAATGTCCACATTTATCATTTTCATTCATCTTCATTAACCTGAGTTGAGTAGAACATATTTCAATATCTCCCCATTTTATCATTAAAAAAATAACAGAGAATGTGACTTGCCCAAGGTTAAATAATTAGTAAATGTTAAACCAGATAATTATAAGCCCAAAATTTAGAACTTCTATTTCCCAAACTTGAGTTCCTTCCTTCATAACTATGTTCCTTCATAATCTTTCACTGGTAACATAGAAATTAATAGTTGTATTTTAGTTTACTTTCGGAAAGTATAAGAAGAATGTTTCATGGAGTCCTAATGCTAGAACCTCAAAATATTATTCAGTTCTACGGGGTAAAAAAAACATTTTTATTTTCCTTCTTTTTTTACCCCCCTTTCTGCTTCATTTTCTCCAAAAATTCTTGCCACAAAACATACTGGTGATTGGTGTCATGAATTTTCTTAAAAAATCTTTAGAGAACTTCATTATTTCTATTAATACAACTACTATTAATAACAATAATAACCATGTTGTGCCTTTCCCCAGCACCTCTCATCCAGGGATCTCAGAATGCTTTTCAAACATTAATTAAAAATCCTCTTGTTATCCCTGTGAGTTCCTAGGGCAAGGAGAGAGGAGGAAATCGTATCTGCTCTGACATTAATTAAGCTCTCCCTTGGCTTGCAAACTAGGTAAATAGCTTTTCTTCCCCCCATTAACAAACAAGCTGGCTCTCCGTGATGATTATCACAGATGTTCACAAGTGAGAGGAGAAATTGCTTCTGCTGGGCACTGAGGAGAGGGACCGACATACTTGCCAGACTTGGCTGCTGAGGTTTTGCTTTCTAACAGTGATTTCCAGACCTGGGCCGTCAGCAGCATGGCCTTAGGAGCTTTGCAAATATACCTGCACCTGAGCCATTTATACTCCCTTCCCACAGTTCTGACCTAGTAGGTAAGGAGTAGGGCTCAGGAATCTAATTTTTTAAACATTTTCTTACACAGTTTGTGAATAATCATTTTTGATAGCATGTTCATTATTAATTTCTTTCAAATATTAAAAGTGTCCTTTCCTATGTTTTGCTTTCTTATCTGGTTAATAGTTTGGGATATGTGTGTCTAGACTAGAGTTTCTCAAATCCATGGATTTTTTTGTTTTGTTTTGTTTCGTTTTAGCCTAAAATGCCTAGGAAACTTGTTAATTATACAGATGTATTGGAATACATAGTTCTTATATACATTTATATTTCTCTCAGCGATATAAAATTTGTTCCTACTTCAAAGAAAAAATGAACAATGCTGTAATAGAGTGCATGAAGATATAGGACCTACAGACCCCCAACACTGTGAATGTAAGGTATGTGTGGATACTGTGTGTCAGCTTCTATGTATGCTATTCCAGGATTCATAGGACTTTAGTGCTAGTAAGCATTTTGGAAACAGTTTATTCTTATCCTACTTATACAGAGGTGGAGGAACTGAGTCTCAGTTCATTATAGGAGTTCATAGTCCTACAAATCACCACACAACCCACTGGTGGTGGGTGCAGGCCTGAAAGCATGTCTCCCAGCTCAGTGTCCAGAGCTCATCACCAGAAGGACACAGACCACCTCAGTGTAAATTTGTCTCTTGTTTGCCATTCTGAGTTCCCTGTTTTTAACAATGTAGGTTAAAAACAGAAGCCTGTTGGTGAAAAATGTGATTGTCCAAATCTCTGAGATTAAGAAAAGGAAACAAGCTGAGACATTTGCCCTGTTGGCAAACTGCCTTTCTTCTCTACTTTGTGTCTCTTTGTTCTTATCCTCTGGCTTCTGCAGATGTCTCTGCTGGTGGCGTGATAGGGACCAGCTGATGGACAAGGAGGCTGAAGTAGCTATTCAGAGGAATAGAGATATTTGAGTATAACATTAAAGATTGTAAAAATATCATAGCACTTAGTCTACATTTTATGTCCCAAGAGTCTATAAACCTTTCAGAGACTCTTTCTTCCACAATATTCCCTAGGACAATTTGGTTAGTTCCACTGTTACAGGTGGAGACACAGGGGCAGTTATTCATTTCTTAAGATACCCTATGTCATTAGCAAGTCTGGAATAGGAGATCCCAAGGGATTCCTTCACCCCATGGATGATTGGCCACCTCCTTCAGTGGCCTGTAGTTTGGTCCTTCTTCATTGGATGATGGTAAGTGGCAGAGGACTTTGGATGTTTGAGTAGGGAACACCCAATTTTGCATTCTCTAGATAAGGAAGAGGAGAAAAAGGAAAAAGTGCTAATTAGTTGAGGAACCACAATGGGAGTCACTGCCTTTTCTCATCACTTTTCTTCCTTGCAAGGATATTATGGGCAAGTTCCATCAGTTATATTTTACAGATAAGAAAAGCAAAACTCAGAGAATTAGGTGTCTTGTGGAACTCTGAGTGGAATCGAGTCTTACACATCTTTATGCTTTTTGTGCTTTCTTAATACCTGGAAAAATGTTTGCTCACAAACCAAATATGAGTGTCACTTACTTCAAAGTCCACACTCTCCCTGTGTACCCCATTGCCTGCCCACATAGAATTTTTTTAGGTTTTTTGGTTGAAGTGAATAGAACTTTCTCTCTTTTGCCCTATTGCAATAGCACTAACAGCAGTGAATTGTTCAGAAAAGAGAATGCAGTCATGAGTGTTTTTCATTTATTCCAGGATAAAAAACAAACGAAGCCAAGCACTGGTATGCTCTAGCAGAGCCCTGTGGGCTAATGTCCTGAGCTCAGGTCTACAACTCAGAAGCTCATGGATTTCTCGTCTCTGCCAGACCACTACTTTTGGTAAACAGAGGATGAGTCATTTAATCATTCTGTGCCATCTTTCCTCCTCCAGAAAAGCAGGATAATTAGTGTTTGTCACCCATGTATATCAAAGGGGTGTGGTGAGGGTAACCTCATAATTATGAGGTTCTGGGCAAATATAAAAAACCCACATGGTGGTAATGTCACCACTCATCCCAGGTCAGAGATTGGTTTTTGGGTTGGAGAATTTGCAACACAGCAAATGCTTGCCACTTGGTGGTTTGCAAATTTGGAATGTTAGAGCTGGAAGAAATTCCTAGAGTTACCTAGTATGAACCCCATAGTTTGCAGCTGGGGAACAAATCTAGAGGAGTGCAGGGATTTCATCAGGTCATAGTGAACTTGAGATAGACAAGGATTTGAACCCAGGTCTTTTGACTTTTGCCTAGGGTCCCCTTTCCCTCCTCTGTACCTGTCCTGCTGCTTTTGGGGAGGATCCTGACCCCCATCTGGAGAGAGTGACTATAGTTGAGAGCAGGCTTGGGATACGATTGCCGGAGGCTGCCTTTCAGGTCCGACACACACCATTCACTTTCAGCTGAAAACCTCATTCAAATAAGACTGTGCAAGCCAGGCAAACCAGATGGGTAATTGCCTGGAGTGTGTAGGGAGATGGTAGAGAGTGTGGTTCACTGAGTACCCAAGGAGGTTTGGCACACTGTCATTTCCAGCCATCCAGAATGTGAATGGCTAAACCCCAGTGGTCTGATCCTGTCAGATTAGTTTTATTTAACAGAGCTGTGCCTCTGAGCTAAGCTGTGCTCTGTACTTTGTTATGCATAAACTTACAGAGATGAAGTTTAGTTGAGGAAGTTGGAAAGATGTTAGAGAAGCTGTACAAGTAGTTGCATCATTACTTTGTGAGAAAATCATGAAATCCCATTTATTTCCTTCACATTTTTCCTCCTTCCATACATATTTATTTAGTGTCTACTATGCTCTAGATAGTCTAGGCTCTAGATATAGTGGTAAAAAACACACACAGGTTCTCAACTTAGAGCTGACATGAAAAATGAAAGTAAACAATAAAAAAAATGGGCAAGAGAATTTCACAAAGTGATCAATGCTATGAAGAAACTAAAGCAGAGTGATACATTGCAGACTGGTGGTGCCTCTGTGAAGATGGACTTTGAGCTGTAATAAGAGCCAGCCACATAGAGATCTGCAGAGTCAAGAACAAGTGCAAAGGCCTTGAGGCAGAGAGAATTTGGGGAGTTTGAGGACTAAAAGCAAATCTATTAGAGCTGAAGTATAGTAAGATAGGGAGAGAGCAGGAGGTCTTGAGGCTAGAAAGGTGGAACTGGGTCATGTCATATTGTCTCTTATAGGCAACAGGAAGGACTTTAGATTTTATTCTAAGTACAAAGGGAAATAAATTATGTATTCTTTTATGTGTGTGTGTGTGTGTGTGTGTGTGTGTGTGTTGGGCTTTGTTGTGTTATATGAGAAGAATTGTGTTTTGAAAAGAAAGTTCAGATTTTTTTGTGGAAGCAAAGGTTCCATAGCAATGGAAATTACCTCTCTTGTAGATTAAAACAATCATGCAGGTGATAATGATTGCAACTGGAAGTGGCTGGTGCAGGAGAGATAAAAAGGAGTGGGTAGATTTAAAATCTATTTTGGACTTGAATCTGAAGTAACTTGTTTAGGAATTTCATGTGAAGGAGGAGAATGAGGGGAAGAGAGGAATTGAAATGATACTAAATGTTGCACCTGAGCACCAGGTGGTTGGTAGAGATATTGGCAGGGAAGGAGTTCAAAAGTGCAGTTGGGGATAAAATCAAGGGAATCAAGGTTATGTTTGGCCATATTGGGATTAATAAGATGATTAGATATTCAAGTGGAAATGTTAATCATGGAATTACAGTTAATTACAGCCTAGAGTTTAGAGCTCAGTGGAGAGGTCAGTTATGGAGATACAAATTCAATAGTCTCTCCACATATGGTATTAAAATAGTGGGGATCTATAAAAGCTCACCAAGGAAACCACTGGAGATGGAGAAGAGTGGGGCCTTGGAGGAGCCGTGGGGCACTCCAGATTTTCAGTTTTAAATTAAAGGAGAGGGCCAGAAAAAAAGAGGCTGAGCAGAAATGATTCAGGTCTAAGGAAGAAAAACAGTAAAAGTGTGGAGTCATAGAAATTAAGGATGTGTTTTAAAGAGAGTTGAGGGGCTAACAGTGTCTAATCTTGCCAAGAATTTGAGTAAGATGAAGAATTATAGCTGTCAAATAAATTTGAAAACATGGTGGACTTTGGTAATAATTTCTAATAACCCTGACAGGAAGAATCAATTTTGTGGGAAAAATAATGGGCTATGGAGAGATGGCATGGCAGAAAGTAAAGACCGGACCATAAATAAGCCATTCAAGAACTTTTGCTATGAAAAGGAGCAGAAAAGTACTCCAGAAACTGGGGGTGGACCATGGGGTCAGTGGAGGTTATATGGGGTCAATAGAAATGATGATAATATGACATCATGAAGAATGTGTATGTGTTGATGGGAAAGATTCAGTAGAGGGAGAAATTGATTACCAGGAACTAAATGGATACCCTGAAAAGTAGAAAAAGAATGAGGTCTAGAGCACTTGTTTAGAGGTATATAGGGAAGGCATACTGCATCCATTATAAGGGAGGGGCAGCCAGAAACTGTGGTGACAGATCCAGGGAAAGTGGTGGACTTGGTGGTGGTAAGATAAGGCAGTTTTTCTTTAGGTGCTTACTTTTTCTCAAATATAGGGCAATATCATTAGCTCATATTATGTGTGTGTATGTGAGTTCCTGGGGAATAGTTGTCCTGGAGGTTTGAAGTGAGAGGAGATATTAAAAGTCCATTTTGGTAACTAGGGGAGCACATGTATTCTGGAAGTATATGTGAATTATTGAGAGACCCTTTGACTCTCTGGTCATTATTTTCAAATAATTCTTGTTTTGATTTTCAAATTTAGACCTGGCAGCATGCTTCTGTGTCTTTCCTTAGTAACATTCAGCTTTTTGGAGAAAAGTATAGAATGGTGAGATAGTTGGGTCTAACCAAGGTGGGGCTTTATCCAAAGGAGCATGAAAGAGGGAAAGTGGGGCAAGAAAGTTGTGTGGGCAACTAGTGAGTGCTTGTAATGATAATCAGTATACAGAGGGCAATACCTACTCGAGAAATGGTAGATTGGACAAGAGTGAAGTGTCCGTGGATTTGTTGTACTTAGGGATGCATAGTAGAATGAAAGGATATATAATAATACAATACAATATGATCTTTCTCGCTAATAGAAATTTTGAAGGTGGTGTATTTATTTGATGAAAAGGGAAAAGATGTGACCAGGTAAGCTGCTGACTGAAGTGGGGTATAAGAAAAGACCACAGTGAGTGAGGGGATCACAGATTTGAGGGGTCAGGCTCTTGGACACTTTAAACAGCATGGTCATTGGTGGCTCCAAGAATGGCGACTGGAGTAAAGTATAAAGAAAAAACTCAGTTGGTATTTTCCATGAACAATCTAGAAAGACCAAGAATCTTGGTAGAGAACAGCAACAAATAAGAACAGACAGGAACAGCAACAAAACCACAACAGCAATGAGAGTTAGTGGGTAGTAAAAGATGGGAGCACAAATATCAAGAGTGTTGACATGGAGATACAGTAAAAGCAATCCACATCATATCAATGCATGATCTTGTTAAAGAATGATTAGCTTGTTTTTAGTGCATTCAGATAATATTGAAAATTGGAATTCTGTACTCTTGCCATTAAGAATTTTAACAAATGTCATTTCTGGAAGATGTCCTTGAATCATCATAATTTGCCATGAAATGATAAAGACACCCTAATTTCCTAAGCTGTAAATGACTTTAATGCAGTAAACTCCAAAATTAATGAGTTTGTTAAAATATGTAGTGTAATTATTTCATGTAGTTACACCTGCTTTCTGTTGATATGAGGCAGTATTTTTCCCCAATTTAAATACTGACACAAGACAGTATTTCTTCAATATCAGTCTCATAATATACAATATATTGTTTCTTGATAACAGTGTTGACCTACCTCTGATTAAAGTTGATACCTTAGAAATAGGTCAGTGATTGCATGTAATGAATACTGTCTTCTGTACTATATAGTCAATATATCTGCTTCTCAACCAAAGTACGAAAGTGAATTCTGTTTAATGCAGTATTTTACTTGACTAGAAAGCTGCTTAGCATGTCAGTCTCATAAAAATCCAATCTCTTTGCAATAAGGAGCAGCTCTCCAATATTGTAACAGCTACAGGGGGATGATAAAGGATAGTACAATTATATTTTCTTACCGGGGGTGACCTCTAGTGTGAAACTATGGCATTTTAGCATTCCTTAGGGTTTGAATTAACAATGCTTTGCCAATTATGATAAGTTTGCTACACCCCCTTCCCCCTACTGTTTTCAAGATCACAGGTAATTTGTCTTGGTGGTGTTTTCTTGAGTAGCTTTTTGATTTTTGAAGTCAAGTAATCTATCTGTATCTTTTTTTTTTCCTTTTACTTGTTTCGGGTCCTCACTTAGAGGTCTTTACAATTTTATTTTTATAGGTGAGATATCTATCTCATATTACTTATGCTGGCCTATTTGAGTTCATTCTCAAGCTCACAAGTGCCACATTTCGAAAGATAGTTTTCATAGATGTCCTTCCTGGGCCACTTCTTAAGTTATTGCCTCTCAGTTCCAAACCCATCCTTTTATAACTCTGTATTTCTGTGTTGCAGGGGCTGGGACTCTACAAACCCTATTTCTGCTTTGCCAGCTGCTTCTATATTAGGCTCCGTCAGTAGGGACATTAGAAGGTCTGGATGAGGAAGAAGGAATTTGCTCCTCCCTCTCTACTTCCTGTTCTTAACAGCATCTCCCCAGCAGTGCTGCTTCTCCCTGGCAGTTATCGATTCCTTCCTGTAGATGCAGCTGAATTCGTTTCTAGTGTTTTTAATACCAACTAAACAGGGGCCCTGTTTTCCGATTCTGAGTTTCAGCCTGATAAGTTCTTCTTTGAATTTGTAAGTTTTTATACTTTTAATCTCTTCCCTTTGTTTCTCCTGGGCCACAGGGACGGTAGCTACCTCCTTCAATCACATCTTCAATACCTTCGAATTCTCTTCTTAGTTTTTTAGTTCTCTGGTTGCAACCTGCTACTTAGTCAAATTCTTTATATTACATTCTCTCTGTTAAAATATCTGGCATGGCTTCTAATTCCATACTAGATCTGCACCTGACTGCTATTCTGCCTCTGCTATCCATTTCTTAATACACATGAAATAAAAACCACATGTTTATTAATAGTCTACAGTTCTTGATTTCAGGTTATTATGTTTAATATGAGAGACAGTATATCTTTGTAGATAAGAATGGAGGCTGTTGAACTAGGTAGATCTGTGTTAAATGCCCCTTTTTCCTCCTCCACAGTAGAAAAAAAGGGAAGGTGGAAAAATGAAGAATGAGTTAAAATTAACCACATATCCACAATTCCTCTCTCTTCACACACACATACACATACACACACACACAGGTTTTGTGTTTTTTTTGTTTTGTTTTGTGTTTGTTTTTTTATAAACAGACTACTAATCTATTTTTACTCATTCATCAAGTATGTATTGAACATCTAAAATGAGGAAGGTTGGAAGATTTTTTTACTGAATCCTTTGGGGGAAAAAGGAGATTCAGAAAATCTGTTTCCAGATTTCAAGCTGTATCAGGTGAGACAGGGCAGAAGCCAAATTGATACAAAGTAGAAAACTATAATGGCTGTGAGAGAGGTATAATCTAACTGTAATTAAGAATTTGAATATGGAAACATTTCTTCTAGATAGAAGGTTAGGGATGGCTTTGTGGAGGAGAGACCATTTCAGCTGGTCCTTCAATATAGATAGGAATTAGGTAACCAAGGTTGGGAAGGCAGGGGAGAACCAAAGCATGGGAGAATGAAGTAGCTAAGAAAGTGTTTGAGTGGCCAGGCAACTGCACATAGTTCCTTTTGATTACTGCTAATGGTGCACACAGTTAAGGAGTTGGATCATTAGTGTGGGGCTGGCTCAGAGAGGGTCTTTGATGTCAGGCTAAAGAAACTAGACTTTAGTACAGAAGCATTAGGAGGACTTCAAAAGGTTTTTAGGAAGAAAGAGAAAAATTAGAACTATTCTAAGGAAAGGCAGTCTAACAGCACTGGAGAAATTTGGTTGTTTTCTGGTATCTAGAGCTATTTCGATGGTACTGCAATGAGCAGGGCAAGAGGTACAGAAAGCTTCTCCCTTGGTGGTAGGAAGGGACAGGAGACAGAGATATGACATAAATGTATTGAATTTACAGAAATTATTCACTAGGTGAATATAAGCAGCTGGGGAAAGGAGGAAACCAAACACCTGTGGAAATTTTGAGCTGGGTTTAGCCATAGAGATAGTAGTTACATTGGCAGAAATAGAGTTGTAGAGGAGGAACAGGTGATGCGATACTTTCAGAGGGAAGTTGGGACTGTTGAACTTAAAGTGTCTATAAGACATTCAGGAAGTGTCATCTTACAGGCTTTTGGAATACAAGACTCTAGACTGTGAGGAAAGTCAGGTTTTGAGGTGCACATTTGCATGTCACTGAAATAAACACAAGTGGTAGGTCTATCAAGTAATTAGATGAGATTGACAAAAGAACAAACAGAAGAAAGACAAGAAATGATCCAGCTACACCTGCATTGAGAGCACAGATTGACAAATTATGGCCTATAACATGGGCTATATCTGACCTATTGCCTATTTGTGTAAATAAAGTTTTATTGGAACACAACCATGTTCATTCATTTGCATATTGCCAGTGGCTGTTTTTGCACTACAAAGAGTCCAGTAATTATGACAGGTACTATGTGGTCCTCAAAACATAAAATATTTACTGTCTAAACAAATACTGACTAAGCCTTTGATTTAGACAGTGGGGGAAGAATTAGAATCCAGAGAAAGACTGGTCAGATTTAAGAAAGAAAAGAAAGATGAGTCAAGGAAGGCAAAGAAGAATTCGAAAAACACTGAAGGAATCAATAATATAAAATCCAGCAATAGCATTTCCCAAAAGATACGCAGAGAATATGAGTAATCCGAGAGATATTGATCTCCTTAGTCCATCCCAGACTGGGGTGGGCCTGGCATGACCAGAACCTTCAGGACCTCAAGTAGGGTTGCCAGATTTAGCAAATAATAATACATGACACCCAGTCAAATTTGAATTTCAGATTAAAAGAAATAATACAAGTAAGTTCCATGTAATGCTTGAGACATGGCTTTTCTAAAAAAAAAATATTTCTTTTTATGAAATCCAAATTTACCTAAGTGTTCTGTACCTCTTCTGGAAAATTCAGCCATAAGCAGCCTTGTCCAGGGCTTGCAAGGGACTGCCTCAGGAGATCTGATGATAAATCTAGTAGTATATACAGATAGCAAGAGTGATGGGCAGAATTGGACATTTGCTATTCCACTGGGATACTCTGACTACTGCCAAGAAGGGGATTATCACTGAGCTGCTAATAAATTGCTAGATCCAGAGTTACTGAAGTCATTTGTGTTTCATGAGCCTGAAGAGGGCACAGTAGGTCAGGGGTAGGGTCTTCTGACTAGCAACAGGAGGGGCAGCCTTAAATCTTTGATTTCATATCTAATAGCTTTGTCCCTGCCATAGTAATATTGAATTGAGCCACATGATGACAGCTCTAGCAATATGTGTACAGTCTACAAATAAGAGCTTCATCTTTATTTTCAATTATTTAGTAAGAATTCTTTGCAAAAATAAATGAGTGAGACCACATCACACTGGAAAGCTTCTGTAAGGGGAACCATCAACAAAATGAAAAGCTGACTTAGTAAATGGGAGAAAAATATTTGCAAATTTTATATCCCAACCAGAGAAAGGGTTGATTTTTAAAGTACGTAAATAACTTCTATAATTCAATAGCAAAAAAAGTTGAAAACAGAAGGAGGTCACGGCCGTGACCCCAGCACAATGAAGATCAAGAGCATAAGTACTCAGTATGGATGGGGGCTCCATCCTGGCCTCGCTGTCCACCCTCCAGCATATGTGGATCAGTAGCAGGAATACAAGGAGGTGGGCCACTCCATCATCCTCCACAAATGCTTCTAAATGGACTTTGAGCAGGTGTATAGCATTTGCTGTATAGATTAATTTAGGAGTGTGAATTTGCCCTGCAAAACCTCATGGTAGCCACAAGAAACTGGAATAAACCTTTGAAAGGAAATATGTCCTTGAAATGCATATTTGATACTATCACTGAATTGTAGGCTTGTTGCTTAACTTGTGTTCAAATGAACTGTCCCACTTACATGTTTAAATATGCTGTATATATCTTTGTCTTAATATCTTAGGACATGTTGCTCAGTCACATCATGGCAGAGGTAAGAACATGTTTATGGAAGACAAATCCATTGGCTTGATGAGAGTCTACTAGAACATGAGTTTCTTGATCCGTACAGGGTATTCATGTGTAAAAGCTGCCTTTTCCAGGGTTTCTCTAGAGGCTGGCAAGAGTCCTTAACTAGTTCTTATTTCTGCCCTGCTGGTCTGGTAGGGTTGGGAAGGTCCAAGCCTTTAATTCCACTTTTCTTTCTTAGCTGAGTGTTTTCCCACCTGAACACCTTGGGATAGTGCTTGCCTTCAGTAACTCTGGATCTAGCAATTTATTAGCAGCTCAGTGATAATCCCCTTCTTGGCAGTAGTTTGCATTTATATATGTAAATTTATTCATCCTTTTAATTTATAGAAGGTAGGGTTTTTTTGTTTGTTTGTTTTGTGCTCAGTTCTCAATTCTCAAATTTTGGTTTTCTACTGTCAGTGAGAACATTAGGCCCCAGCAATGTGTCTTATGTGAGGAAAAAAAAGTGCTGCAGTAAACCAAAAAAAAAAAAAAAAAAAAAAAAACCACAATGAGATATCAACTCACACCTGTTAGAATGGCTAGTATGAAAAAGAAAATACAACAAATGCTGGTGAGGATGTGGAAAAAAGGGACCCCTTTGTGCACTGCTGGTGGGAATGTAAGTTGGCGCAGCCACTGTTGATAACTGTTGAGGTTCCTCAAAAAATTTAAGATAGCACTGCCATATGATTCAGCAATTCTACTTCTAGGTGTTTATCTGAAGGAAAGTGCTGTAAATCTTGCTCTTGCCCCAAATCCCTTGGGAAGACCGTTTCACTGCTTGTGAGGGACTGTAGTCCTCCAATCCATGGATTGTTTTCCCTTGAATAAAGGACATCAAACTTGTAACTAAATTGTATTAGTTTTTGTCCTTGTCATTTTATAGTTCCTCAGGAACAGAGGCTGAAATGGAGTTTGTAGGGCTTAAATGGTTTATTAGGGATCCACACCTCTGAAGAGAAGAGTACAGGAGGAGGATTTGGCAGAGGACACTGCATAGTGATGCATTCAAAGACTGGGCCAACCCCCTCCCTGCCTTACTCCTATCCCCAGACAGCTCTGGAGACTTCCTTGAACCACCCTCAGACTTGTTCCCTGCTGGGCCCATATGGTTGGGTCCTTATACTCCTGCCTTGATTGCCCATTAGATATGAGCTGCCCCCAAACAGATGTGTCCTTGGACAAGGTGGAACAATCCCTGAGCCAAACCTTTCCATGAAGAGGGGTTGCAATGGTGCATTCCCTGCCAGCCACAAATACTGCAGTCAAAAATCTGTATTTTATTTTTATTTTCAAATTATTTGATTTAAAGAAAATGTAATGATTTTTTTTTTCACTGTATCCATGCAGAGGCTCCCAAATCCCCTACAGTTTATTCAGTGTGTTGTTCAAACATAATCATCTCCTAGGTGTGCCAGTGATCACTGTGCTCTTCTGAAGTTGAGAAGAAAAGGCCTTGAATCATCTTAATTTTTATCCTTTCAGTGTCTCGAAGGAGGTAGATATGGCTTGGAGTGCATACATTTGATCGCTGAGAAATAAGAATATCAAAGGACCCTTGCTGTTTATTTTGGCAATGTTCTGATACTTAAAAGCCACTAGTGACACGTATATTCATGACTTCCTCTTAATTTTGGTAGTTCTTGGCAGTAGCAAAAAGCATTAAAAACAGTTGAATTTCATATGAAAGCGACAGGTTCCCAGTGTCACTCTTACTTGGCTGCACCTTTTACTGAGTTTGTGTAACTCTGACCTGCTACCATTCAAAGCAAATTTGGGTAAATACCAAAATTACTTGGGAGTGGGGAAAGACTTTTTAAAAGGATTAGAACCTGTTTGAAGATCATAAGTGACAATCACAGAGCATCTCCTTGCCCCACTTCCCCTTCCCTCCTCTTCCTTCCCTTTCCCTCTCCTCCTCGCCCTTCCCTTCCCCAGATTTACTGAATCAAAATCTCCAAGTTGAACCTCTATGTTTACTGAATGTTCATGTTGTGGCATTTAAAGCCTTGAATAGTCTTTCTGATCCCATATTTCTGCCCTGATTTCCCACCTTTGTGCATTATTGTGGCTAGCAAGCCAAGCTGCTCCCCACACAGATCCTTTGGAGCCTGAGCTGGGGCTTGGGATACATGACAGGTAAGAGGGAAGGGCATCTCATTTGGTCTTCCTCTCAGCCTCTCAGGCTCCACAGAGTTCTTCACAGGGCAAGCTGAAATTTCTACTTTAATAGGAATCCCACTGCCTGTGTGTTTCCAGGTGGGTGTTGTTTATAGGGTGTTTATTTTTATTTTTAATGAAGAATTTTATTTTATAGTCCTAGATTTGAGTACGATTAACAAATTGATGCATGCCATTTTAATTGTTCTTTATCTACTATTCTTAGCCCATTTCAGAATTTTGCTAACTTTTAAAGTTTTCTATATGCACTATCTTTCCCTGTATTTTCTGAAAATTGTGTTTATGCTCTCTTCTTATTTTTGTCCCTAAGACTTTATCCTGTTAACTTGTATTAGGTCCTTTTTCTTTTTTATTTTGCCAGTTTTACCTTTTATAACTTGAATTAGTAGCTCATTTTATTATTTATAATTCAAAACTTCTTTTATTCCTAACTTCAAACTTTGAAATGTAGGTTTATTTTTATGCTGCAGTCAAATGCTTTACCACTGAGCTATACCCCCTCTGCTAGGTTTATTTTTATGAATTTATATTGTCCTAACTTTGAAGTTACTTTGAATTTTATTATCGATGTTAAAACATGCATAATTTTTATTAAGGTCATTTTTATTATTCATGCTTTACATTTAAAAATATTTATTGTTTCTAGAGGCTTCCTTGCTTTATTTACATTTCTTTTACATTTTAAAATATTCATTGTTTTAAAGGCTTTATTATGTGTTTTTTTGTTAATGTTGATTGCTTTTAAACTTATGTCTTCATCTGTTACAAAATATTTTTACCTATTGCATACTTCTAATAACAACTTGTATTAGATTTTTGTTATTGTTTTTGGATTTAGTCCTTGATTTTTGTATAATGGCTGGAAAGAATGGAAAGTAGAGGGAAGCTCATCACAACAGGTGAGAACAGATGCTCTGTGATTGTCACTTTGGGATTCATCCACCATGTTGAGACATTCTTAAGGCACACCCCCAGCCCCATACACACATTTAATTTCACATTATGAGAAGATATATGTGAGAAGCCTTCCAATATAAATAATGATTTTATCTGGAGAAATGGCATACTTGTTCCATGAGAATATTATTGCTTTCTTTTGACATTGTGCACCATTCAGTCTTAATATGTCCGTTGTAAAATCTGTGCTAACAGTTGGGGTTGTACTAGTCATTTCACTTTACTTTGAGATAGTCTTGAGACTGCTCATTTGGTTGATTAAATCATGAGTCCTATTGTAGTAGATGACTTTACTATTCAGGATTGGTTTAATATGTGCTATACTCTTGACTCTGGGTGGGGGTGATTTGTCAGGTCTCAGGGAGGTGAGTCAAAGAGGCATGATGCCAAACATGTCCAATGATTAAGGTTTTAGTTTAGCCAATGGTTAAATTGTTTTACAGCTGGCAAATATCTTGAAATGGGCCTAAGTTTCCTCTCTTGAAATGTTGTTAGGAGTATTAAAAGCCCAAGCTTTTCTCATAGGTTTAATATCTATTCTGTAGAAGAAAAATGCATTTTATTTAAGATTTGAGATGTTATTCTACTCCTTAATTTTAAGCAACAGACAAAGAACCTTGAGGAGGTTGTAGTGGATTGACTGCCAGGTTTTTTGGGTGGTGTGAAGAGGATCTATTTCTCTCAGTTCTGCTTCTATTAGCGTCAGGTTTGGTGTGATTTGCTTCAACATATTTATCTTTCTTATTGAGGCACCTACTTTCAGCTTGGATATCAGTTTACATTTTCAAAATCTTCTTTAACTTCAATTTACTCAAAGCAAAGTTAATTATTTCTAGGGATCTATAGCCAAGATTGAAAATGAAATCGCTGGAGATCTATATGGAATGATTGAGAAATGTCATGATTGCTATTTTGCACTTGAAGGGTCAGCAAACTTTTTCTGTCATGGGTCACATAGTAAATACTTTAATTTTTGCAGGCTCTTAAGTCAGTTGCACCTATTTAAGTTTGCCCTTAAAGGAGAGATAGCCATAGGCAGATAATAAGTAAATAAATGGATATTTCTGTGTTCTAATGTAACTTTATTTACAAAAACAGCCAGTGGGGTGGGTCCACTGGTTGGGGTTGGTTCTATTTTGCTTAGGCATAGTTTGCTGATCCTTGAGGTAGACAATTTCTTTAGGGAAAGATACATCAATCTGATTTGAAACATTTCCACAATCCTGGAGGATTAAGGATAGCTACAAATTCTTACTTCTTCTGCCCTTGAGAGATAGGCACTTCTCTTTTATACTTGAATCTAGACTAGCTTTGATGTCTTACTTGTGCACTACAATGAATTGGAAGCAAAATTTTGTCTCTTCTGAAGCTAGTGCTTAAGAAGCTTTGCAGCTTCTCCCTGGTCTTCTGGGAACAATCTCTGAGCCCCAAGCCACCATGTAATAAGCCTAACCATGGTAACTTCATGATATATTCAAAGGTCATTTCCTCATTTTGTTCAAGTCTCTGCTCAAAAATGGCCTCTGAAGAAAGACATCTTTGACCAATTTATATCTAAAATAGCATGTCTTTCTCTACTCTAGTGTAGGGGAGGGGAAGAAAAAAACTGTCTACTCTCCTCAGTTCTCCAGCTGAAGCCATGCAAATTAGACTGAGAAAAGGTAGATTAATAGATTAATAGGAGAAAGGTATGCAAACTTTATTTGATGTTTTTTTTTTTTTTTTTTTTTTTACTTGGGAAGAGGGTCTTCCTAGAAAAGAAATGAAGACCCAAAGGAGCAGCTGGGCCTGAGAGGTTATATACCATGTCTAACAAAGAGTAGTAGATTGTGGAGATGTGAAATGACAAAGGAAAAGGATTTTAAGCTTCCAAGTGTGACAGACTATAGGAAGGTAAATATATGGGACAAATTTTAGGCTTCCAAGTGTGACAGACTATAGGAAGGTAAATATATGGGACAAATTAATAGAAGGTAAGAGCCATTTTAGTAAGGTTTGTGCATGTCCATCTTGGTGAAAAATTTCATGTTCTTCTTGGCTATAAAACTCTTCCAGGAGAGGGGATTGCGGCACCTGGGTGCTTTAGTTTAATAAGCATCTGACCTTAGCTCAGATCATGATCACAGGGTCCTGGGATGGAGCACCTCATCAAGACGCACCTCAGGCTCCTTGCTTAGTCAGGAGTTTTCTTGCCCCTCTGCACAATGCCCCCACGCTTTTCTCTCTCTCCCTCTCAAATATAAGTAAAAAAAATAAATAAATAAACAAATAAATATCTTAAAAAAAAAAAACGAAGCTTTCTCAGGAGAGGGAATTTATGGCAATCTTTATTTCTCAGAAGTTTCTGCTTTTAGTTCAATAAGGAAATCTTCAGAAAGGCTTCTTTCTGCATCTTTGATCATTGTTGCCTTCAGCTCAAAATAATCCATAAGCAAAAGTAGCATTTTTGGGGGGTGGCTTATTCTGATCCCCTTCGTTGCTTATCCTTTATCTCTTTTTTCCTGCTTTATATCTTTTTTGTAGCATTATAGATTTGTTTATGTATTTATTTTTCTATCTGTTATGAGTTTTTCATACTAAATTGTAAACATGAAGGCAGAAATTTTTTTCTGCTAGCCTGGTTCATGTGAGGTGTTCAATAAACTTTTTCTTTTTTTTAAGAATGACTCTTGTAATTCGCGTTTTATTAATTTCATATGTATTTATTCAAATTGCCTCTAGTAGTTTAGAGAATGAGTTGACATATGAATAATAAATAAATAGACAACTTTCATCTATTAAATATCTCTTCTTAATTGCAGACACTTCAAGAAGCTGGGAGTATTTTCCCTTGTCTTCCCATTACCTCTGTTTCTGGACATCTAAATGCTTATCACTAGAGTAAATGCCACCTCTTCCTTGAAGTCTACCTTAGTTCTTAATTCCAATAATCCTTTCCTTCTTACCCCTCTGCCACTAATAAATAATATTTTTCTTCTCTGAAATCATGGAAAAATTTCATTTATATCCCATCTTAAAAAGTCTTTATTAAAATTATGTACGGACAACTCTTATTTCTCTTACTATAATAATGACATGAAAGTTAAAAGTTTTATCTGAATATCTTTAATTTTTACAAAATCAACATACCACCTTACATTTAATGGTCTTTCTGTGTGGGGTGTGTGTGTTAAAACTGGAATAAATGAAGACATAAATTACTAAATGCAAAACAGAATCTTGAAAATTGGCTACAAATTTGTGGGCCTTTTAATAACATTTTTTTTTCCTGTTTACACAAAACTTCTCCTTTCCTAGTACTATAATTCCAAATAGGATCTGAAAATCACCTTGCAAGGAATAGAGTAAGAAACATTTTAAATATATTAGTGAAAATTAGGCCAAAGAGTAAAAGGTTAAAAAAAAAGAAAGAAAGAAAGAAAGAAAGAAAGAAAGAAAGAAAGAAAGAAAGAAATCCTAACATCCTCATTTACTTACTATCTTTTCTACTCTGATTCTTTGTGGTTCTGTAGGATGATTTCTGATAGACTCATCTTTTTTTTTTTTTTTGTCAAACTCAAATATTTTATATTTCATGAGCTTTTGGAATAGCTTTCTTACACTGTAGATATTCATCTCAGTGAATATCTCATTTCATCCTTACCATGGCACAGATATTTTCTACTATAAGATTATGTTCAGTGGACAACCTGGTTATTAAAAATTATTTGTAGATCTATGCTAAATCTGAGAGGAGTGTAAATCATTATCAAAAATTAATTTTCTCCTTTGTATGAGAAAATATGAAATCATTAGAATTCCAATGGTGTTATCAGTTTCAATAGAAAATCATTATTGAGATTATTTTAAATTCATTAACAAAAGAAATTTTATTATGAAGATAGTCTGGTCTTAGTCATATTAAAAATAATTTGCCCATGCTTTTATTCTCTAATTAGAGTTTTAACCAGTTCAGGCTGGTTACAGAAAGCAATATCAAGAAGAGAAAGGGGGATAAAAACATAATATTAATCTCTAAGCCAAAATATTAAAAATAATAGGAAATAAATGAGGTTCTGAACCTTCTGAAATTAAACTAAAATGGAATATTAAAAATCCCTTCTATTATGTAACTTTTTGAGCCTGACTTCCATTTGTTCTTCCTGGACAGCAAGCAGTGTGCATGGATAGCAGTAAGAAAACTCAGGTGTCACAGAAGGATTTGGGGCCCTGGAAAGTGGGGGCATGTGATCTTTTACTGATGATGTTTTCAGCTGAATTCTGTTTACCAGGGCTGGAAATAAAAACAGATGATGCTAGTGGACTTCCTTACTAGGAATCTTATAGCAATGGCCATTCATCATCAGTCAGTTCATGAATATTATTGAGCACCCCCATTTGCCTGAAGAATCTCGTGCTTGATGGGCTACTTCAGGCTGTTTGAGTCCAAAAGGAATTGAAGCAGTTACTTTCTTGAGGGTTCATAATCTCCCCGAGGACTTAGAAACAAATGAAAAAGTCTAGGGAGGTTGGTAAGATAAGGAAAAGCCAAAAACCCTAAAAATGAGGCAGCTAGCCTGAAGGATTAGAGGAAGTAGCTTAGTGGGGTAGGTAGGGAAGAGGAGGGAAAATATTTTAGGAATAATATTAGCAAAGCAGAGGAAGTAATTGTGCATTATTTATATCCCATTTCACTTCACATAATGTTGAACAAAACTCATAGAATAAACCATAATATGGTAATTGTTTTTTGGAAAAACTAAGAAATTAGTGAAAATTAAAATGTAAATAAAATAATAGATGAATGCAAGTTTGAGGTCAGAATACAGAATGCTACCAAGTTCAAGCCTCCCTCTATTCATAGGAAAATCAGCCAACTGTCCAGAAATAACTAAGAAAGGAAGGAAAGAAAGAAAAGGAGAGGGAAGGGGAGGGGGAAGAAAGAGGCTTTGAGTGATTCTAGTGGTTGTCAGTAAAGCTTTGCACAGAAGTCTCTCCATTTCTTTTCTTATGAAAACCTCCAGTCATGTGCTGTAGAATATGATAGCAACTTGCCACATGTAGCTATTGAATACTTGAAATGTGGCTACTCTGAATGAGCAATAGAGTAACATTCATCCCATTCTGAAGACTGAGTATGGAAAGATGAATGTAAAATACCTCATTAGAAACTTTATTGCATATTGAAATGAAAACATCTTGGATATATTGGGTTAAATAAAATATATTATTAAAATGAATTTCAGCTCTTTCCTTTTACTTTTTTAAAGTGGCTAATAGAAAATTTAAAATTCTGTATTTGGCTCACATCTTATTGCTAATGGACAGTGTTACTTCATACTCTCTCTTATGACCCATTTAATCCTTAATCATACAATTCTAACATGATTGTATGTATTTGAAAGTCCTCCAGCAATTAGAATCATCATAAAAGAAGGTAGAATTGGGATTAGTATGGTGTGGGGAGTGTGGGAGAGGCTACCATGTTAGCAATGATGAAAATTTATTGTTGTTGGGAAATGTGTGATCATCCAGTGAGATAAAACCTAAAGATGGAGGGCTCCATGTAGTTAGCTACTGCCACAACAAAAATGCCTGACAACCCCAAATCAGTGACTTCTAAAAACCATTTATTTGTTATTCATGCATTTGTTAGTTTGGGTTCATCTGACCTCAGGTGGCTTTGTCTCTCAGCTGTAGGTTGAATTAAGTTTACTCCTGTTTCTCTTATCTCATTGCACTAAATGGCTACCCGAGTCTTTGTTTTGATGATAAAGGCTGGACTGCAAGTGAGCAAGTCAACTGCACAAGTACATTTCAAATCACTTCTTGCAAAATATCTGCTAATATCCTATTGGCTAATGTAAAGCAGTGATCACACTAAAAATCAAGGTATGGGGAAGTACTTTCTCCAACATGAGGCCATGGCAAGGACATGTATGTATATGCTGTAATGAAGACCTCAGTCAAAATAATCTGCCACAAGCACCTTCAAAGCCACACACAAACAAGCAGCTAATACATGGACAATGAAAGAGAAAATACAAAATCATTACAAAATGGATGCCAACGCAAACTGAGAGAAAATTCTAGGACCATTTGCTATAAACAAAAACAGTTCTAACACCTCAGAGGTATCTGAAACCTTACGATAATACTTTCTGTTCTTCTTGATAGCTATTAAATATTTTTAATAGGGTCAGCACAGGAGTGGATCATGTGATTAAGACCTAATCAGTCAATACATCATGTTCTCAAGTTACCACTTTTTATGATACAGGCATCATCCGTATACTCTTAATTAGCATTTTTGGGAGGAAAACATAATGCTGTGCTTTTCAGATTAAAACACTAACCTCAGCGGAGGTAAGAGACATGATTAGGGTCACAGAGCTACATGAAGTTCCAGAATGCCACTTATGTGTGTAAGACTCTGAATTGTTTTATATTTTTTTTTATTTTTAAGATTTTATTTATTTGAGAGCAAGAGAGAGAGAGAGTACATTTGTATGTTAGCATTAGCAAGGGGGTGGGCAGAGGGAGAGAGAAAAGCAGATTCCCCACTGCTCAGAGAGGCCAACATGGTGCCCTGATCCCAGGACCCCAGGGATCATGACCTGAGCTGAAGGCAGATGCTTAACAGATTGAGCCACCCAGGTGCCCCTACATTCTGTTTTCTAACATGATTTCTATGGAAAGGAAGAAGGAAGTAATCAGAACTAATCTATATTATCATATAATACATTAAGTGGAGTTCCTATTGATGATTTTTTTTTTTTGGAAAAGATTAAAATATGGTTTGTCTGGGTATAGTATGTTTTGGAGAAATTTTTAAGGGACATCTGGATATACTACCCCAAAACCTGCCACTTTCAAATAAGTATTATCTTGAGCTGCAGGCAATTGAGCATCCACAGATGTAGGTTCTCCACTTTCCCCTTTTCTGCCTAAAAGCAAGGCATAAATTTCCTTTGTGAAGGTGTTCCTTTCCTGTAACAGGAAGAGGAGAGAGACTCATTACCAGAAATAGACAGTTGCACTAAGATGAGTCTGTATAAACAACCTTACCAAAATAATCCTATCTTCATTGGTTTCCCCCATAGATACCTCCTTACAATTTATTATCTTGGAAGCCCAAAACCCTTTTCCTTTGTTAGAATGGTATATAAGCTCCCAAGTCTCACTACTTTGAGTTTCATTTCTTTTCTGTGAACTTCTGTGCACTCAAGACATTATTAAAAATCCTGTGCCTTTTCTCTTGTTAATTTTCTTGCTAATAGAAACTATTTTACTAATTGTTTAATGAAATAATTTAGAAATGTTAGTGACATAACCTACAGTCTCCCAGATAGTCCTCTTACAAATGAGTTGGTGTTGTTTGTAAAACTGTGTAGATGTTGAGAAGAGTACCTACATGGTAGGTGGTAACTAGCAAAGAAATTAAAAAAAAAAAAAAGAAATCTTGGGGAATGAATTTTTATTTATTCATTAGTTTGTTTTCCTAGAGGGGAAGAAAACAGAGACTGATAGTCTAGGGAGGAGGAAGAAGTAATATCTTGTTTGTAAAATTAGTGGGAAATAAGTTCTATTTGGAAATTTTAAGATATTTGTTTATAGCAGGGATTGCTATAAATCCGTTTTGGATTTTTGAGCCAAGAATTAGTGAAATGGGAGAGGTTTAACTTTAACTATCCTTTACCTTGAGATGGCCCAAATTTGCATCGCTCATAGAGCACCGTGGAATTCCCTAAGGCTCTGATGAACTTGAGACTTTGTCATGTGGTATTAGGATAAAGACAGCACCTTTATTTATTTATTTATTTATTTATTTATTTAGGCTTGTGGCATGAGTACTATGGAAACATTTCCATGCAGTAGAAACTGGGAACTCATGAAAAAAACATTAGGCTTGTGTGTCTATTCCCACTAAGATGTTATAGAAATACTGAGCTCCACTTCTGAGATCCTGGAAAAATGACCCTTTTCCCCTTGTTTTTTTTTTCTTCCTCTGCTGTTGTCTAGTTGTGCCCCTGCAGTATGAAGAAAATGAGACACTGTGCTGTTACAGAATAATAGGAGATGCAGTTGGGTCGTGAAGAAGGATGACTCTGCCCTTGTCCTGCCTGAGGTCACCCACTAACCCTCCATGCATCTATCTACTTTTCCTGGAAATATGCCACCCTCTGTGCCCCACCCCTCACTGTATTCATTTTTATCAGACTGCTCTTCTTTTCTGTTTCTCTTTCCAAAAGATAGTGCCAGTGTTTTTCTCTGGTGATGCACTTAAGGTCAAAGTTGTGAAATCTTAAAACCAGAAAAGTCATTATTTTTTGGGCTTTAAACCCAGTGTAACTGTGGAGCTGCTTGCCTTTTAAAAATTAATAAGGGAATAATAGGGACAAAAACCCAAGCAACATCTTAGGGTCAGAGTTTGGTTAAGCACTGCATTTTTAAAGGGCTAGTGAGCTGCTGGCTGAGCTTCTAGAGATGGTGGGTCCTTCAGGGACTTGCCTCTTGACACTCTGGATTTTTAGTTTAGCACATTTTTTATACCATTATTTAGTTATTTGAGAAATAGTGGTTGAAGGGCAAGAAAGGGGATTCGATGTGAAAGCCTGACAATGAGTGAGATAAACATAGGAAAACAACTCCTATAGATAATTTCATGCCAGCATCTCTAACTTGTTCTCAAATATCTAGATGCTTTCTTTCTTTCTTTCTTATTTCTTCTTTTTCTTTCTTTCTTCTTTCTTTCTTTCTTTCTTTCTTTCTTTCTTTCTTTCTTATTTCTTCTTTTTTCTTTCTTTCTTTCTTTCTTTCTTTCTTTCTTTCTTTCTTTCTTTCTTTCTTTCTTTCTTTCTTTCTCTTTCTTCTTTCTCCTTTCTTCTTCCTCCTCCTCCTTCTCATCTTCCTCCTCTTTCTTCTTCAACTTGTAACCAGTTGTAGTTTTTAACTTAGATTCAAGAAAGTTTACTTTTTTTGATGTACAGATCTATGAGTTTTGATATAGGCACAGAGTTGTGAAAGTACCACCATATTCTAGATACAGAACTGTTCCTTCACTCCTAATAGTCCTTTGTGCTGTCCTTTGGTAATCAGCCATTTCCCTCACTTTATACCACTGGCAGTCATTGATCTATTCTCTGTTCCTATAGTTTTGTCTTTTCCAGAATGTTGTATAAATGCAGTTGTAAAGTATGTAACATTTTGAATTTAGCTTCTTTCACCTGACACAATACATTTGTAGTTCACCCATTTGTCACACACACACTAATAGTTCATTCTTATTTTTTTGATGAGTAGTATTCCATTGAGTCGAATGCTACCCAGTTTATTTATTCATTCATCAGTTGAAGAACATTTAGGTTGTTTTCAGTGTTTGCAATTATGACTAAACCTGCCATAAACATTTGCACTTTTTTGGGGTGGGGGGTAAGAATCAGTTTTCATTTCTCTTGGATAAAACGACCAGAAGTGGGATTGTTAGGTTATTTGATTTCTATTGCTGCTGTAATGAATCACTACACATTTAGTTATTTAAATAAAAACAGAACATAAGCTTATTCTCTCAAAGAAGAGGATGTCAAAAGTCTAAACAGTATTGGCAAGGCTCTAGGGAAGGAGACTCAGGGAAGAATTCACTTCTTACCTGTTCCAGCTTCTAGAGGCTACCCATATTACTTGGCTAGTGGCTTTGTGTCATTCTGACCTCTACTTTTATGGTCACATCTCCTTCTGTGACTCTTCCTTCCCTCTCTCTTAAGGACCCTTATGATTATATTGAGTCCATCTGGATAATTCAAGATTTTTAACTTAATCACGGCTTTAAGTCCTCTTCAAAGCCCTTTTGGCCAGAAGAGGTAACATACTCACAGATTTTGGACATTATTCTGCCTGCCACAATCAGAACATCTGATAAATGTACCATAAAATTTGTAAGAAACTGCCAAAATGATGCTTTATAAAAAAGTATTATCATGCTATGAATTTTTGCTAATATTTCCCAATGTGTTAAAAAAAAACATAGAAAGCTTATTTAATTAGGGTATGTTTCTGTATAAGTTTGGAATTTTTTTGTTGTATGTCAGAGAAAATCCAACACAGGTTAGTTTAAGGAAAAAGGAAAGTTATTGGCTTACCTAAATATAAGGTCTAAGGCTGAAACTTTGCAGATTTTGCATTTCTGACCTCAAAGCTCAAACATTTTTATCATTTAGTTTTCTGTAGGATTTGCATTATTCACAGGTTCCATGTGGTGGCAAGGTAGAGATGCCAGTAGCTCTAGATCTTATATTCTCTTTGGTTCAAGTCCCTAGTAACACATGTCTCGTTATGTGACAGTATTTTTCACATTTGTCATTGGATCACACGACAGTCCTGTGAGCCAATCACTTTGGTGAAAGAATGTGAGGTGCAAATTGGTCTTGGTCACATGAAACATTCCTGAGCTTGGCTAGGAGCTTCACCTGAGGACTATGGATGGAAAATGAGGGAGAGATGGATCTAAAACAGAAAATATGACTGTCAGGAATACACTAAGCAAATGTCCACTCTAATTTCTTTAACTTTAGATAGGGATTTAGAATGAATTCTCCTCTGAGGAAGTTACTCTCTTGAGTATGTTTATCCACTTTTACCAAATGAGGAAACCAAGGAAGCGTGTTAAATTCCATTAGACTACGTATGTATGAGGGATTACTTACAGACTCCCTGGGGAGACAGGCAACCAGGGATGTGCCGCAACTAGCTATGCTGGTTACACACAGTTTTATGGATCTCTTTCTAACTCTACATCTAGTAACTTCATGTTGATTGTATGAAATAAGCCACAATGGAGTATTTACATCACAGAAATTGGCAAATGTTCCATGTAGGGGCTTTTAACCCTAGGGAGCCCATTACTAAACATTTATTAGGATACCATGTCTGGCATCCAATACATAACTCTACATAATTAGTATGATAGCACTGTGTGATAATTTTGAAATATTCAAACATAATTACAACAGGAACTGAGAGAAAGGAGATATCACTGTGTGTGTGCGTGTGTCTCCCTCCCCAAAAAATTCCTAAGAAGAGGGCTTGAATTGGACATTGCATCGGAGAGAATATACACATCATTTTGAGTCTGGCTTATGCTTTTGTGGTTAGGACTTTTGGTGTCCTATCCAAGAAAATTTTTCATTTTTCACAAGATATTCTATGTTTTCTTGTAAAAACATAAGAGTTTCTTAAATTAACTTTTGTGTGTGGTGCAAGATAGAGGCCAAGTTTCATTTTTTTTCCCTAATGTTTTAGTTGCGAATATCAAAAAAAATCTCCTCTGAATGCCATCAAGACATTATCACTGAATGCTGCCTATTCCCTATTCCTTTTTTCTCTGGTTCTCAATTCCCAGTGGTAGTTCTGTGAAATTCATGAGTCTTCAGCCAGCACAAGAACAGAGATCTTATGTTCAAAACCACCTGTGAGTCTGGTCTGATGGTGTGTCTTGCTCTGTAGTCTGGTCTACCACTAGCTGCTCTGATGCTAGATCATTGATCTGGGCATCGTTTCCCCTCACAAGGAGCACACAGGAGTCCCTAAAATACTAGCCGAACAAGCTATGCAGATGTTCCGTTTTTTAAATACATCTTGCACTCACTCCCACTGCACCAAAACCCCACCTTAGTTCCTCAGATTGTCATCTCCCAGGTTTTATTTTGCCCCCTTTCTTCATGGGGTCAGCTGAGGATGAAAGATGATTTCCTTCCCAAGAAGAGCTTCGGTGTCTTGAGCCTCATAACTTTTTGTGTAATTTCGTGTCAGTTCTCTCTTAGGGCACCGACTCCAGGAGCTGATTGATGTGGATGAGCTTCCTGAAGACGAGCTGTTCCCTGATGATTCACTGCCCTGCTCTCCCACATTCTTTTCACTTCAGCTTTCAGGGAAAAAGATTTTTTTCCTTTAGGTTATTTGCACTCTAATGATTCTTTTCTTGCAAAGCCTGCTGAAAGAATAATTTCATGGTTATAATAAAGATGCACAGGTCCCTGTTTTCTCGTTTATGACCACACTTTTATCTACTGTTCTAGATAGGTTGGGGTGATTGGGAAGAGGCATTAGAACACAGGTCTGAATTGTGGCTTTTGTGTTATTTGTGGTGTGACCTTGTACATTTGACTTAAACTCTCAGAAAAGTCTGAGACTTTGTTAAATGGATGTACTGAAACTACCTCCAAGTGTTATTCTTATGAGTGAAATGAATGAAATGAAGGTATCTGAAGCTGTTAGTATATTTCCTGGTTCTCAGAAATATTGTTCATTTTCCTTCTTCTTTAAGAGGAAGACAAATAGTTATGGGTGAGTTTAGGAAATTCCCAAATGGGGCATATTATGCCCTAGTAGAATTACATAACACTTTATTTTTTTTCTTTTGGGGAAACCGATGGGACTAAGAAGTTATGATGCTTCTTCCATCTGCCCTATCATGGAGGTACTAACCCATGCCAGGAGGCCCAGGGATACTCAGAACATGGAAGAGTCCCACAGAGGACTAAAGTATGATGGGATAACCATAAAGATATTTGGTATAAAATTTTAGAGGATAAATGCCATGTGAGATTCTCTATCTCTTTGTGTCTGAAAGTTTCCATGTCACTGCCGTGGAACAAATTAAAGAAAGGTCTGCTTTAGAGAAAGCTCTGGAATACCTGAAAAATGAGCCCCCCCCCCATCTTTTGTGGGAATCCCATCGATAGGAGATTGAATGGCTTTGTTCGAACAACTTTGGTTAATAGGCGATTCTAAAGGCATCCTACTTCATTTTTGAACAGCTGAAACTGTTAGAAATTCCTTTATATTCAGTCAAACAACATTTTGTGCTGCAATGTCTATCATTTTGGTACTAGTTAAAGTCAATTTCTACTGTCTTGTGTTTTTTCAGAGGGGTACCCAATGAAAGCTTATAGGCTTGGTTCTTCTAATGCTCTCTTTGTATACACCATTACAATGGATGGCAGCCCTGAAGCCCCAGTCTTGTACAGAGTATCTTGCGGTTCATGTGGGTATGTGGATGGGAAGGGGGCTGACGAAGTAGCATTGGGAAGCTCATCCAGTACAAAGCCATCAACACTCCTGAAACACCAACACAAAGCTCAGGCTTCTCTGTTGGTTATTTGAACACCTAATTCTTTCAAAGCACGTGGGTAGAGTTCAGTGATGTTTTCCCAGGAGATCCCAGTAGAAGCAACTTTCTTTCAGTTGCTAATTATCTATAGGAGAAAACAATAATTGCATTTCCAAAGGTCTCCTGTATTTTAACATTCAGATCCTTGACATTGATTGCTCTTTGAAATTTCAAATACTGATGAAGGAAATGTGTTTGAAAGCAATGCCATTTAAATTCAGGCCTGTTAAAAGCCTAGCTGTGAGAAGAGTAACTCTTCAAATAAAACTGAATTGCTAATGCATGGTTATCTGTTACCTACCCTCTTTGGAAGCTCCAAAGAAAACAGGGATCTGAAGGAGTTGTACTTAAGAGAATAAGAACCAAAGCAATAAAAATCATCTTTCTGAGGAATGACTTGTTGGAGGTGAGTTTCAGTGAGAAGCAAATTAAGTGTGAGACTAGAAAAGAATGCTGAATTCTGACCCTCCCTATTGGAGAAAGGAGGTTTCCATGTTTTTGTTTTCCCCATAAAATAATAAGCTTCAAATGTAAGGGTTTTCTAATGGTATCTTGAAGATACCAGGTATCTTGAAGATAAATTTACTCAATCTCCTTCATTTTACAGGTAAGAAAATTGAAAGAAATTCTTACCAAATAATTGGTGCATGCCTATTATATTCTAGGCACTATGATGGGAAGTAGGGACATTGTGGACAAGGCAAGTCTCACTGGTTAGAGCAGTTAGAGAGAGATCATGGACTAGTTAGGTCTAGACTAAACCGGAGCTAGATTATTTCCTTTGACCAGCAGTCCTGCTTCGCACCCCCTTTTTTAAAAAGATTTTATTTATTCATGAGAAACACAGAGAGGGGGTGGTGCAGAGACATAGGCAAAAGGAGAAGCAGGCTCCATGCAGGAAGCCCGATGTGGGACTCAATCCCAGGATCCCAGGATCAGGCCCTGAGCCAAAGGCAGACGCCTAACTGCTGAGCCACCCAGGCGGACCCCTGCTTCCCCTTACCAACTCCTTGGACATCTTGAATGCATCTTTAATTGCTTATTCCCCTTTCCTCTTCCACTCTCTTACCTCTGGTTTCATATCATCTGAGAAGAACAACAGTTCCCAACATTGTTGGTTTCTCCCCTCTCAAATCCACATGTAGGTGCACACATGTAATTTTTCATACCATCTCAGGGTATGCACAATTCTTCTGAAGTCCATGGGCATCAGGACAAGAAACTTTGTACCTACATGGTAAATGTTAGCACACCAGGCACATAAAGAAAACTTTATATGCTATCTGCTTTGTATTGTGGAATTTTGTGGAGTCTGCAGTATTTTTACTATTGGTAAGAATTTTATCAATCACTCAATAAGTCAAACAAGTCAAGAAGCAATTAACACACTGTTTTCCAGGCACCATGGTAAGATACAGAATTTTAAAACATAATCCCTGTTTTACCTATAAAGAAATTGAGACAGATTTAATCAAGTAACAAGTCATCTCAGCCTCTAAATAGTGATATCAGGATTTTAACCCAGAGCTTCAGATTCTAATTCTAGAGCTTTTCTCTCTCAGAGCAACTACTTTGAAATGTCAGAAATACCTACATCTTGGAGACACTTTTTTTTACTGTGTAACAGACCATGAGTGTTTTAGGAGTCTGAAAGTGAGGGAGATCAGGGAGGGCTAGAGTGCCTAGGGAAAGGGAAAACTTCTTGAACAGATAATCCATCAAAGGATGGGGTAAGACAGGGATAAGTGAAGTACGATATTGCAAAATGGTTAATTTTAATTTCACCCAGGTTTTTCTAGAAGGATGGGAATTAGTTTGAAGTGCCAAAGAGCAAATTGCTGGTATAGTAATTGCTATTGTTTCAAATTCACTTTTAATATAGATATGTATACTTAGGTATCAATATTTTTCTTTTTTTGGCGTTTTTTTCCTACTTAAACCTCATATGTTAATATGGAGCAAAGAAGGTGTCTGGGATCTAGTTACTTTAGCACACATTTATTCATCTGTTACCTAGAAGTAATAGATGATAATAAGCAACGAACAGTCCTTTGTCTAAGAAATCTTAGATTCTGATTGGGGAATTATGACTAACCATATCTGAAGAATCCAGAATATAAAATATAAAATAAAGTTAAATGTGCCCTAGACATTTCACTCCTAGGTATTCACATAGGAGAAATGAAAAATTGTCTTTACAGAGACTTATACTTGAATATTCCTAGCAGCTTTATTTACAACAGCCTCAAACTGGAAACAGCCACAATGCCCATTAATAAGTGAATAAATAAACAAATCATGGTATAGCCATACAATGCAATGCTGTTCAGTGATAAAACGGAGTGAAATATTGTACACTGAAATGAATGAACTTCATGATACTCTACTGAATGAAAGAAGTCATACAAAAAAAAAGTATGTGCTTGTACAACAATGTGAATGTGCTTAATATCAATGACATATACACTCAGGAAGAGTTTAAATGGTAAATTTTATGACATGTGTATCTTTTAATAAAAAATACCAGTATATACTGCATGATTCTATTTATATACAAATCTAGAAAATTAACTCATCTATAGTGACAGAGAGCAGATAAGTGGTTTCTGAAAGATCAGAAGTGAGAGGGAAGGATTACGAAGGAGGATGAGCAAACTTTTGGGTGTGATAGACATGTTCATTATGTTGACTATAGTTATGGTCTCATGGGAGTGTGTTTGTGTATATATGTATATATATATATGTGTGTGTGTGCGTGTGTGTACATATATAATATGTCGAAACTTGAATTGTACACTTTAAATATGTGCAAATTTTTAAAAAGTTTTGATTTATTTGTTCATGGGAGACACAGAGAGAGGGAGAGAAGAGAGAGAAGCAGGGAAATAGGCAGAGGGAGAAGCAGGCTCTCCACAAGGAGCCCTATGCAGGACTTGATCCCAGATCCCAGGATCATACCCTGAACTAAAGGCAGACACTCAACTGCTGAGCCATCCAGGCATTCCTAAATATGTGGAATTTATTATTTGTTAGTTATAGTTCAATAAAGCTATTCTTTCTTAAAAAGTGACTTCAGCTGATCACCCCCTCCACTTTTTATCTAAGAAATTAAAAATGCCAAAAAAGTTTGGAGATAAAAGAACTTCTTTAGAACTTCTGAATGTGCTCAGTATCCTCTTCTCTATTGACACAGGGTGGGAATGTCCTTATCATCCACTCAAGAAGAGCTTCAACAAATAATTTTGAAAGCTTGATATGCAACTCCTGGATTTTGAGGGGTGGGGTACTGTAAATTGGTTTTTTATTCACTTTGAGACATTTTTAAGAATGAGGAATTGGTTGAATGACCTGTGTTGGCAGCAGGAGACTGAGTTTTATTAACTGCCCTGCTATAGATTTGAGGTCAAAATTATGCATTTTGCCTGAGTCCATCTTATAATGTATTTACTCAAGAGATTATCCTGTAGGGTGATGGGAACTCAAAGTAGAGGTTCAGAGGTAGATCATGGAAACCCAGGGGCTAAAGAAGAAATCATAACTGGCCATCTGAACTACTCATCACTCCTATCTCCTACAAAGTAGGAGTCTCTAAATAATCTTCAATGAACCTCTTGATAGGAAGAGCAGACTTCCATACCCAAATTGACTGAGAAAACCAAGGCCATCTTTTATTATTATTTTAAAAAATATTTTATTTATTTATTCATGAGAGACACAGAAAGGCAGAGATATAGGCAGAGGGAGAGGCAGGGTCCCCATGGGGAGCCCAATGCAGGACTCAATCCCAGGACCCCGGGATCACGACCCATGCCAAGGGCAGACGCTCAACCACTGAGCCACCCATGCCCCAGCCAGCTTTTATTATATTAGAAGGAACATATTAGTTACAGATCAGAGACATTTTTGAAACCTAAGTGACCTGAGTTTATATTAACTATTTTAAAATGTACCTAGGATTTGTTTTAATCAGGTATGGTAAGACATACAGACATGGAAATGATTGTCATGAAGGAAAAATTTCTTATATTTAGAGATCCCTGGAAATAGAAGGCATGGCATGTATACAGTGCAATAAGAAGAAGCAACAGGGTTGGTTACAAAGCAGAGAAAGCAAAGGGGAAATGGGGGCAAGAACCTTCATGGTGGTTTCCATGGGAAAGATAAGACAAAGAAAGCAGGTTTAGTTTTAGCAAGTTTGAATAATTTCAGGGGCCCTGAAAGGTAGGGGCTCCTATTTGTCTGGTACTTAACACTGGGATGATAGAGCAAGTGGATAGTGTTTGGCATATGAGAGCCTTGGGAGATCCCAATAAAGGAGGTGGTTGGGGGCAGGAGCTCTGTATTGTTTTGCTTTTGAAGAGCATGCCTTTGGGTATGTGCTTACTATCTCTAGGAATTAGCTAATCCCAGGAGTGGATGTAAGTAGTCAGTAAGGCCTCAAGATATTAAAGCAAACAAAAAATAAAAAACATGACTAATACACAACTAAGAGTGAGAAGATCAATATATGGCCCAAGAATTAGACCCAGGGATAGAATGAATCATAGAGCAGGTTTAATGAGCAGTAGTGCTTTTGGAAAGATTAAAAAATATATTTTTATATATTAGGGTTCTGAACTTTCCTGTGCATACAAATCACCAGGGATCTTGTTAAAATGCAAATTCTTATTTATTATGTCTGCCGTAGGACCTGAGAGTCTACATTTCTCACAAACTATAGTGCTGCTGGTGTAAGGTAATCCATTGTATAGCAAAGTTATAAGTGGTTGAATGAATAGTGGTTAAGAATCTAGGTTAAAATTTTGGTTCTGCTACTTGTTAGTTGGATGATTCTGGACAAGTTACTTAATATATGGAAGACATATATTCCTTATATATAAATGGGAGTAATAATAATCTACCATAGAAAATGTTGTGATGGTTAAATGAAATATTACTTAATAGTGCTTAGTGAAAGACAGTCAAAAATAAGATGTGAGGGGGCAGGGCAGAGCAGATGGGATTTCTAAGGAAATTTAGGGTTTCCTAAATTGCAAGGGTGGATAATTTAAGGATTCCATTCTTGCAATGATCCCTTTTGCCATCTGTCTGATAAGGAGTTATTTGGCTTCTGTATTTCTAGTGATAGGAAGAATTTACATGGAGACCATTTTGTTTCTAGACAGCTTTGTTCATTTCAAAAGGTTTTTACAATGTGGAGATAAAATCAGCTGCTACTAGTTCTATCAGAACAACATAAAAGAAGAGAGCCCCACCATCCCAAACCCCTCTCATTTTTCTGATATATTCAGAGATTCACATTGAACCAAACCAACTCAATCATTCATGATAACTGTATTTTCTGTGGTTGATACTGACAACTTTTAGTAATAAGTACTAAGTCAGAATTATTTTGTAGATTTATTTATTTATTTTAGAGAGAGAGAGAGCTAGAGCATGTGAGAGTACACACTGGGGGAAGGGGTAGTGGGAGGGGGAGAGAATCTACAGCAGACTCCCTGCCGAGTGCATTGCTCAACATGGGGCTTAATCTCAGGACTCTGAGATCATGACCTGAGCCAAAATCAAGAGTTGGTGACTTAACCAACTGAGCCACCTAGGCACCCTTCCAGGGTGCAATATTAAAGTAGGAACTGAAGAAGTCAGGTGTGGTCTTGCTGAGGGCTTATCCCATCTCATTCACTCCCCTTTTGTGGACCACGATATTGAGATATCAGAAAAGGTGCTAAAGAAAGTAAACCCCCTCCTACCACCACATGTCTCCAAGGACATAAATTCTTCTGAGGATGGGCAAGGCTGTATTCTACTTAATTTTGAGATCTTTCATGTATTTAGCTTGTCAGATTCTGTTTTTTTTTTTTTTTTTTTTTTAAGACAAGAGCAAAATGGTATATTTCAGATAAAGTGGAGCTATCAGGAGAGTTTGAAAAAGAGGCTGCTGTTGGGAGGGTGGTGGTAGTTTTTATGTGTATGGAATCTCCCTGGGCCGTGGCACAGCTGCTAAAAAGCAGATCCCAAAGTGAAGTCTTACTATTTCCCCACATTTTGGAAGCTTTTCCTGTTCTTTAAAGACTGATAAAATTACCTGAAGGTAATATGTTTTTGTTGTTTCCCTTGAGTTTAAGCTCTTAAACCTTCAGTCTTGTATGTTATAGACAATGAAGACCATTAGTTTAAATATTACAAAAATGACATGCCATTTAAAGCACGTACTTGGACTCAAAACAAGTGCTGTTGCATTTAACACATCTTTTCTAGAGACCTTTTATTGACCAGACAGCCCAATTAAGTTTGTAAAATAATGTCAGGAAGATCTGCCTTATATGTCCTCTGTTAATAGCCCTTATGACTCCATTAAATTTGCTCTTACACGGGAATTACTGCTTTATATGGGAAGAACAGGAAATTTGTATATTGCACATAGAGAACTCTTGCTTTCAAACCTGTCTTCCAGAATACTTAAAGGCTGTCAATATAGCTCTCTGATAAAGCCATTTTATTTGGTCAGCCCCTTCCTTGCTAGAACTCCAGTAATTGAACAAGGTGTTACTGGGCCATCTTGGAAATCTGCCTGAATCATTTGGAAAGGAAGCATGTTTCAGTACTGACTTCAATAGAAACACAAAGTTTCTACATGAAAGGTTTTTGCCTTTAGCTTGAACAGCCATATGGAGACTGAGAGGGGGGCTGATCACTCTCAGAACTGGTAGAGCATTCAAAGGATATCTGCCAACAAAGGCAGTGTGTTTGGGTGTGTGATGTCACCTGAGGTAGCCTTGTTCAGCATCCTGGAGATTGCGTCCTTTACCTCTGCCCTTGGCTGTGGGCTCCAGAGCGCGGCACATGAGGTATTTGGCCCAAGGTCTTCAGCCTTTTCAACAGGCAGTAACTGAATGAGAAGAGATGCTGTGGAAAGTGTGATGTTTTAAGATTCTTTGATGGTAGGTTTCAAAAAAACTTACTGAAACTGCCTTGTATTAGTTTAGATAAAGCTTGATGTTGTGTCACATAAAGCCTGAAATATCTGTGAAGTCTTGACCCAGGAGAAATTTATTTCTTGAGCCTGGAAAGCCTCCTTGATAAAGATGGGATGGCTGCTCCAAGCATTCTCTCAGGAACTTAGGCTAAGGTGGCTCTGACATCTTCAACACAAAGCTTTCACTGTTGCCCCGGGTGGTCACTCCCTGCTGGCCTAGGAGGAAAGAGAGTTAGTGGAGAATCATGGGGGAGGTTTGTTATGCCCAGTCTAAAGTAGAGAAAATCACTTCCTCTCACATTGTATTGGTCAGGCCCAGTTGTGGCCACAGCTAAGTGCAGAGGAGGCTGGGAATATAGTTTCGCTCTGTGCCCAGAATGAAAGGGAATGGCTTGGTAAACAGCTGGCCAGTCACCCACATAGCTTAAGCCAAATGGCATTTATGACAAGAGTATGGGGTTCTTACAAAATCCTACATCTTTAGGGAAGGACTGGACCTAGAAATAAAATAGCTGTTTCTCTCTCCACTTTGATTTTTATGCCACTGCTTCATTCCACTCTCTCTGTGTACTTTTTCTTTAAGCTGCTTCTTTGTCCACAAGGAAGAATATGGCTGCTCTGCAGCCCTGTTTTCACATTATAGTCTTGACTCCATGCAAAATATTAACTATTTTTCAAGTTTCAATTCCAAATTTCTAAGCACAAGAATTTGATTGGCCCCATATGCCCTAGTTTCATTCAACTGAGATCAACACTGAGGGTCCCAGAGTGCGAACTTGGCTTCCACATCCCCCACCTCCCACCACTGCGACCCTGTGGAAGAAGGAGACAATTTTCAGAACCAAAATAGTTTTGGACTGCCAAAACTATCCACATGTTAGAATGGCAGGTTTCAGAAGTTGCTCAGAACTTTTTAGCCCCTAACTTGTGTGCTACAAGAAGGCAAGAAGAAATGAAGTTCTTTTGGTTATAGCTGTGTATCTCCCCTTCTCTCCTCTGTCACCCATTTCTTGGCACTTGTCCCTTTGTGACATTCTATACATCCCAACTTAATCACACCACCACTTCTGTGTCTTAGTGACTCTGTCCTAATGTTGTATAAATATGCAACATGTTTAGTTTTTATTTAATTTTTTATTAAATAATAATTAATTTTTATTTTATTTTAATTTTTATTTCATTTTTTTTACATGCCAGCCCCTTCAAGCTAATAAAGCCAGTGACCTAAATATTAAATGAATGAAGTATACAAGGGAATGGAGAAGCTAGGAAGGACTTCCCTCATCCTGGAGTCTGTGGTATTCTATCACTATTATGGAATATTCTGTTTTAAGATTCATCTTATTTTTAAGGTGGAGGAAAAATATATATAGAAATAAATCTGTCTCACTTTGGTTTGCGCTGTGATTTTATAAAATGCTTACTGTAGGATGATGAATCAAGGCCCAGTTTGGCTATTCACTTAATGTCTTTGTGCCTCATCTGTAAAACAAGGATTGTAATACATACTGGGAAGAATAAATATAATAATGTATCTTAAAAAACTGTAGTCTACAACAAGTTAAGCATGGACTTACCATATGACCCAGCAATTCTACTCCTAGACATGTACCCTAAATAATTAAAAACAGGTATCCAAACGAAAACTTGTATTTGAATATTCATAGCAAAACACCAAAGAGCCAGAAGGTATAGATAACACAAATGTCCATCGAGTGATAAATAGGTAGTTAAGATGCAGTGTATCTATACAATAAAACATTGTTCAGCCATAAAAAGGAATGAAATCCTGATATACAATACAAGATGAATGAATCTTGAAAGCATGCTAAATGAAAGAAGACAAAAACAAAAGATCACAAATTGTAACAGCTCATTTATACAAGTATTCAGAACAGGCAAATCTATAGGGATAGAAAATAGATTCAAAGTTTGCAGGGGTTGAGGGAAGGGGGAACTGAACAGTGACTGCTTAATGGAAACAGAGTTAGTGGTGATGATAGTGGTAGTAATTGCACAGTTATCTTGAGTATACTTAATGCTACTCCATTGTACACTTTTAAATGGTCAAAATGGTAAATTTTATGTTATTTCTACTTTATCACAGTAAAAAAAAAAGGGGGCACCTTAAGGGCTCCTGGGTGGTTCACTCAGTTAAACATCTGACTCTTTAATTTCAGCTCAGGTTGTGATCTTTGGGTTGTGAGATCAAGCTGTGCATCCAGCTCCATACTGAACTGGAACCTTCTTAAGATTCTCTCCCTCCCCCAAGCATGCATGCTCTCTCTCTCTCTCTCTCTCTCTCTTTCTCTCTCTCAAATAAATAAGTAAATAAAATCTTTAAAAAAATAAAAAGGCTACCTAAGCCCCCAAACTATTTTTTAAAAAAGGTTTTTAATGCTTTCTTTAATGCTATATGAGATTATATAAGAAATGCTATATGAGATTAGCTCATGAATGAGCTTTTTGCCTTTTATGAAAGTGGCTGTCTTAGGTGGCTCCAGGCGTTTCATTTCTACCCGATACTTGGTGTTGTTTCATAACCTCTCAATGACCCAATTGACCAGTTCCAATCTTTGCCTCTTCAATTCAAAGTCCTTCTCCTTACTCCTATGAAGACACATCTATCATGATAATTTATTCAAGAAGGAAGAGAGGTAGATAGATGCTGCTCCTAAGTTGTCCTCTAAATAAACTGAATTTTTCTTCAGAAAATGGCTATTTAGCTTTCTAAAAATAATATAAAGATTAGGTTGCATACTCAAAAGGAACAAAGCAAGAAAAGGTCCAAGCTCTGAATTATGTTGGGGTTTATTAGTACTTATGCATTTCCAGTTTCTCTCTCCTTTGTAGGCACTTGGGAGGACTAGACTTTCCAGCTCCCTTGGTACCTAGGCAGTCATCTGACTCATTCTAACAAATAACATGGAGACATTCAAGAGACAGTATGCTATCCTCTATCTTTTCTTCCTCTGCTGCAATAACACTTCCGCAGGAGACCCCAGAGGGGCCTGAAAAAAACCCTGATAGGGTAGGGATATTGTTGGGAATGATGTAGACTGATCTTCGAGGTTGAGCAGAAAAGGAGGGGCCTGTCTGCCTAGGACCAAGCAGGATCCCTAGGGGAAACTGCTTCCAGGAGATTCCAGTGTCTAGACTACCCATTTCCCCAATCTCTCTGGAGCCTTCACCCCTACTCAGACCAATCAGTTACAGGTGGTAGTCCCCCAGTCCCTGGGGATCAAGGGATGGACAGCACACAACCTCAGCCATCAGGAAGCACATAGTCCAATGGAAGAGACAAAAACAACAACAACAAAAAAGGGTGGGGGGAGAGATGATCACAATACAGTGAGGTGAGTGTGGCAACAGAGTTTGGCCCAGAGAGCTGTGGAGCACGAAGGTGGACCCCACAAGCCAGTCTGATGGATAGGGGTTTAAGGGAAGTGTCCAGGAAGAGATGACAACTGGACTGAGCTGGGATGCATTGAGCTGTAAAGATATTGGAAGAGAGTTTTGTTCTCAGCCTAGGGATGGCATCAGAGAAAAGGAGGTTAAGGCATTTCAATTTGGAAATCTAACTCATTTTTCACTGAACATCATTGTACGTGGCAGACACTCTAGTCCTATTGGTAGGATAATTCTGTTAGCAGTGATTCTGAAAGAGAGTAGGGAATGGTGGGTGTGAGTTCTGCTATGGGGTCAGACAGACTATTTCAATGCCAGATTAGTCTTTTTTTTAACCATATGAGTTTGGAGAAATTCCTTCTTTATATTTCAACTTTTGTTTGTTTGAATATGAAAATGTGGGCAATAATCTGTTGCCAGGATTGAAGTTTATACCTCCAAAGTTTGATAGCATTTACAATGATATGGTTAAATTGATGAAGACAAATAGTTTAAGACCTTAACTAACACACTGACAGTTTCACTAGAAAAACACTACCGATTTCCAAATAACTGACCTAAAAGAAACACAGGGGGACCCAAATTACTTAGGAGGGGGGACTGCACCTTTATTTTAGCAGCGTTAAATTATTGCTGTCATTTTCTGGCACCTACTGAAGAAGAAACATACTGGTAGATAAAAGATATGTTTTATAAATAGAAATACAGTGCTTCTCTCCTAGGCCTCTATCCTCATTTACCCTATTTAGAAATTCATAACCAGTTGAATTACATTTAAACTCTGTCTTTGATCTTTGGCTTTGATTAATATGTATGTGCTTGGGAGATGGTTCTAGATAAAATTCTGAGTACACGGTCCTTTCACGGGTCTATCCTTGGATCTCCTCTACCCAGCCCTGGTGCAGAGGTAACACTGGGCAGACATCCAGGTGTTACTGAAGAGGAAGCTTAAGAGCAGAAGCCACTGCTTCTAGAACTTAAGTACAGGGACTGACTATCCTTAAATCTGAAATCTCTTTGCCAGTGGATATTATACAGGCTATTGCACTGCAATGAGCAGAGGGAGGGAGATTCTACTCCTCAGACTCTGAGGTCTCAAGGAACTTCCAAAGCTGTATAATCAAGCACTTGAATAAGCTCTTAATGAGGCTGTCAATCTGCAGACCACATACCTTGGCAGAAATTGGGACATGCTAAGTGGAAAGAATTAATCAAGATTTGCGGATTGGATGGTGGGTCACTTGCCTTCTAATGTTTGAAAAGGAATGAGGAGCTGAAAGTGAGCATTTTTTGAATTACTTTGGTGTCAAGGTAAGTGGATATTAAATATGTGACCCTCTCTGACAGCTTCAGGCTGCTTCACAGAGAGCTAAACTTACGGGATGGCATGGTAATTAATGTCAAGAAGCTGTTATAAGTTGACATCATTCTGAAAAACACAGGGTCTGAAAGGAGTGAGTATATTTCTGGAAAAGATATTTTTCAGGTTTTAGTGGGCTGAGGTGTTCTTTCCAGGTGGTGCTTTATGATGTCACATTAATCAAGAAGGGTCTTTGCACATCCACAAGTGTGAAGACCATAAATTGTGGGCCTGTTCCCTTCTCTCTGGTAGAGCTCTGGAGATAAGGAACATGGGGCATCTACACAGATGCTCTTGTAGGTTGTTTTTCAAGATGATGCTTACAAAATAGATGGCAGAAGGTGTGTCATAATCTTTAGTGCTCTAAGTTCTAAAAGAAAAAGAAAACTAATCCAGTCAGTGGCAGAATGAAATTCTATATTTACATGTTTTAATTAAGAAATGAGTAACAATCTCTATTTAGAACTCTCTAAACTCTTTCTTTTCCCTCTTCCTGACCTCTTTTGCCTTACCCTTCAGTGACCTCTTACTGAGAAGAAAACCTAGTCCAGTCCTTGCCATTTGCTTTCTTTAGTGCCCAACTCCATAATTATCCCTGTTTCGTTTCTCCCGTTTCTTCACCAAAGCTCTGGCAGGTGTTCTAGGCAGTGTCCAGATCAGATTTTCAGTCATTAGCACATACTCCCTGCTGCTTCGAGTGCTGAACTAACCTTCTTTAGGGAACTGTCTGCTCTGTAGCCCAGAGGATTCTGGAATTTACAAGCCTGGCCTTCTTGCCTGAAAGAGGGACAATGCTGGATCTGGCCATGACTAGACCATCTGAAAGTACATCCTTTGGTACTTATTCTGCTCTGCTCAGTCCTTTGTAGGGCCTTCCTGAGAAGCACATCCTCAGTCACATGTGCCTCTACCTCTCACCTATTTCTAGGAACTCAGCCTAAACCAGGTTGAGTCCCTTCCAGCTCAGTCTCTTGAGAATATTTATCTAAATAAAGTTATTGCACACACATGTCTGAGAGTTCGCATGTTCTCAAAGTCATCTTCTCTTTATAAGAAGTCCCTTGTCAGCAGCTAAGCATCCCTAATTGGTGAAATTTCATTTATTATGATAACAGACTAAACAATTTTAGGCAGTGTGGGAGACAGTTTTCATGGGAATTGTTACTGATCCCTCTTATCTTTTTAGAACAACCTATTATATGCTTTGTTGAGGCTGCAAAATTGTTGATACTATAAATAGAAATATCATAGGAATTTTAAAAAGAAAAAATTATTAAAAGATATAAGAGGGTATAATTATGAGCCATTATCCTTTAAAACCCTAGGATGGATCAATGCTCACTATGTAGTACAGGTAATCTTGCTCCCAGGTGAGAATGAGGTAGGGTTTCTCACTGATCTCTCTCAGGCTGCCCTTTGTAAGTCATGTGGAGCATTGCAGAGTTACTGTTGGTTGTTCAATGGGGAATGACAATGATCATGGTAGGAGTGAGAAATAGGACACATGAAATAGACATGGCCAAGTGTTACACATTACAGTCAGTTTTAGAATGTGCACTTTTTACAACACAAGAAACTTACATAAACTCTATAGTTATGTTCCTAATAAGGAAGGTAGTTTATTGTTAAAATGAATGATTGATTGAATGTTCCTCTTTTTTTCCCTATTAAAAGACCTGAATTGTTTTTTTAAAAAGATGCAAATTTAGAAGAATAAAAAATAAAAGTAGAAAACTTTTTTGCCTTTTACTTTCTATTTCTACTCTAATTTTACAGAGATAAGCACCATTTGCTGAACACTTTATATATCCTTCCAAATATTATTTTTTGTACACACAAATATATAATTAAATATATCTATCTCCTGTTACCACAAAGGTTCATTTATAGATTTTTTAAACCTCTAAATGGAATTTTATTATAATTCTGTTCTTCAGCAACATTCCTTCTTCACTCATCAGTAGATCATCTATATCCTTCTATGTTGGTGCTTGTGGAGCTACCAGCTTATTTTCTAAATGGCTACATTCTGTATTATAGGGTAATGCACCAATTATTTAACCATTTGGAAGGGAAAGTACTGAATTATATTTCTCTCAAGGTCTTTAGCAATAGGAAAGTAGTTATTGGCTTAGTTAAAATCTTAAGTCAGAATGAGAACCAAAACACCAACTTCACTTGTAAATGTTTGCTCTCCATTGTACAGCGCTAAATGACATTCAAAGGTTTCTTTTTCTGTTTGTCTGGCTTTTTTGTTTTTTTGTTTGTTTTTACATTTGCAATTCTCAAAGTTAGAAATCAATATTTACCTGTTCTGGGCTGTGTTCTGAGAAATTTGAGAAAGAACTCTAGAGTCAGGCAGAGCTGACTGTAACTCCTGGTTTTAACTATTTTCAACTATATTATCTTGAAAAATCAAGATACACCTCTCAGTTACCTTGTTTGTAAAATGGAAAAAGACAATCTTTAGCTCATAGGCTGTTTTCACTATTAAATGAAATGCCATACATATTAGCACAATATCAAGTTGTAGGTGCTCAATAGAGTTTTAATTAACTAGATTTATATATTAGATTGAAAACATGAAGTGGTTGATATTCAATCTTTTTTTTACTTACAAAAAAGGCAATTTCATAGTTTTAACCTAATATATGTATTTATATGTTTATATAATATATACTATGTATAATTATTATTGAATATGATATATATTATGTAATATAATAATTATATATGTTAATTTTATATATGCACACACACATATACTTCGTAGTGATTGCCATCAAAGAGTATTCACTGAAGGGATAGTAAACTTAGATGTACTTTTCAATTGCTATTTAAAAGCCAAATAATCAAAACAAGACATGACTTTGAGGAATTATAATATGGAGAGGTAAGTGTGGGCTGGAATAATTAGGGATGACTTAATGGAGCTATGAGATCTGATATTGACCTTGAAAGATGGGTAGGATCACATGGCTGGAGAAACAATAGATTATTCCAAAAGTTATGATTGATTAAACTGTCTCTTTCAGAGGGACGCCTGGGTGACTCAGTAGTTGAGCATCTGCCTTCGGCTCAGGGCATGATCCCAGAGCCCTGGGATAGAGTCCCACATCGGGCTCCCCGGCAAGTAGCCTGCTTCTCCTTCTGCCTATGTTTCTGCCTCTCTCTGTGTCTCTCATGAATAAATAAGTAAAATCTTTAAAAAGACAAAGCAAAACAAAACAAACAAAAACTATCTCTTTCAGAGACAGATGAATGACACAGTAAACATTTAAAATTTAGAATGTTAATGCCAGATGGGATCTGTAAAATATTTAGTTCAACCATTTGATATACAGAAAAGGAAAAGGGCCTAGGGAATTTAAATGACCAGCCCAACATTATACAATTGGTCAGCTATACAATTACAGGAAAAAAAGATGATAGGTATCATCATTACTCACAAACAAGAAATGGAAATAACTTTAGGATTATGAATAAACAGTCCTCAAGAATATTTTAAAAACTTTAAATCAATATTTTGAATAATACAGGCTGTGATGATTGAGAACAAATAAAACATGTTGATGGAAGTAAAGGATGCAGAGGGAAATGGCAAGCATTTGAACAAAAATTAATATATGCCCAGGGGCTATGCAAACCATTGAATGATAAACACAATACTGGCTTTATTGAGACCATGTAAATCAAGGAGCAGGGCTGAGAGTAATCAAGGGTGGTGAGCAAGAGGCATATGCAAGATATAAAACATTCGGGATAGAAGAGGCTGGAAGAGATTACAGAATAAATTTAAAGAGTGTACAAAAGAGCTCAGGCAAATCAAAGGTGGAAAATGAAGGGAAGATTGCACAAGAGGATTGATAATAAGATGTGTTTCAAGAACATGAAAACAAGTTGTCTGTACAGAAGGCAAGAGTCTCTCACAGGTGGCAACAGTAATTTATTGAGAGTGGGGGTAGAATTTCTGAACAAGATAATTAAATGACTGTTTTCCCAAGCACTAGTGATGTCAGGAGTGGACACACACCTCTCAGAAAAAAAGCTGGGAGAAATCAGGCTGATACTAGTATAGCTGGAAAGGAAACAGATTGAGGATTTTGGTGACTTACTTAAGGTTGAATTAAACAGGATTCCTATAGGGAAATCTAACAAGCTTCCTGATACTGTGGAGGTTGTTGAACTTCTCAGGACCTCGGTTTTCTCAGCTATAAATTGAAGGGGTTGGACGAGACGAACTTTAAGCCAATTTTACTCAAAAATGTGGCCCACGGAACAGTAGGTCTTTGTTTTATTTGCCTAAAAACAATAGTACAGATTTTGAGACTGTTGAAGAACTTTTATAGCAATTTGACACTGCTGTATACAACATCAAAGTATGTGATTTTATATTTTACAAAGTATTGGTGATGAAGTGTTTAAAAAAAATGGCCCTTCACTGTAGATCGATTGACAATCATAATTATATTTTTTCAACTTTAAAAGTTATGTTTACATATTTTCAGTGATTCAGACTTTCCTGAACTATGGAGAGGTCTGATTCATCCTTGTATTAACTTGCTGGGTTGCCATAACAAAATACCACAGACTGGTGGCTTAAACACAGAAATTTATTTTCTCACAGTTCTAGAGGCTAAAAGTCCAAGACTAAGGTGTCAGCAGAATTGATTTCTCCTGAGGCCTCTCTCCTTGGCTTGCAAGCAGCCACCTTCTTACTGTGTCTTCTTGTGGTCTTTCCTCTGTACATATGTATCCTTAGTGTCTCTCTCTGTGTCCTAATTTCTTATAAGCATGCCAGTTGGATTGGGTTAGGGCTCTCTTTAATGGTATTTTAATTTAATTACCTCTTTAAAGGCCCTGTCTCCAAATACAGTCACATTCTGAGATACTAGAGGAGTTAGGGCTTCAACATATTAATTTGGGGGACACAGTTCAGCTCATAACAATGCTAGAGTAAACTGTTTTCGAATCATAGCTTTATAAAAACCTAACCAACTGATGGATATTTGGGGGGTTTGTTTGGTTTTTGTTTGTTTTTTGCTTAATGACCACCAGTATAAGAAGTAATGATATGCTTTCATTTAATTTTAGTTTAGGTACACTTTTTTCCCAAACAATGCCCCCATTCCAAATAAATTTACTATGCACAACTAAAAGATATTGATGTATTTGATTTTTTTTTCTATCTTTCCATCATGTAGAAGTTTATCTGTACTCTATTATTCAAATTCCCAATATGCTGTCATTTCCCCCCCTTTTATTTAAATCAATCTTTGGCCATATTGTAGATTAACTTCATATGTTAAATTTCTAAAAGAAGATCTACTGGGTCAATGAACAGAGCATTTCCAAAGATGTTCTTATCTACCACAAATTGCCCTATAATCAAGAGTATAAATTGCCCTCTTCCCTAGTGCTGTGTGATAATATCTGTTTTTCTGTGTTCTTGCCAGAATTGATGGTTATCATTAAACAAACTTGAAAGATGAAATATGATACATTATTTTTTGTATATTTCTTATTATAGATAAAGTTGCAACCATTTTTCAAGTTTATTGGCTACTGTATTTCTTAGTCTGTGAATTGCCATTCAGTTTAGTATGATGTACTTTCAAAGACAGCAAGAGACATATTGCCCTATAATAATTTCACCTTGCGGTCAGAAATGAGTGTAAATTCAAAGTACTATAAAGTTTTATAAAGTTGTTTGCATTTTTTTTTCTTCCTCCCCAACTTTTCCCAGTTTCCATTAATGTACTCTATTGAGTAACTTCTCTGTGTACACCTGCGGACTTCCAGAATGCAAAGCATGTTGAGAAATGCATAACAAAGTTTAACACCCAGTTTATTTTCAAACCAGATCCTGAAGAAAGGGAACCTCTAAGTTCATCAGGAAGCGTAGGAATTGAACTTGAAACTTTCACTTTGGTCGAATCTTACCTGTACTGTCTCTGCATTAACATTTTTTTCAACAATAAACAAACATGGAGGCCCAGAAACTCTGAAGAACAAGGCTGAAATGTGACTTGATTTTCTTTGGCTTCCTCCACACTTTGCCTGTGAGGAAGTAAATACTTCAATTTACCTTGCAGTCTATCCTGTGCATGATTTATGTCTGACAGATGGACTGAGACAGACATTTCTGGTATTGCCAGGCTTTCAAGGGCTGCTCTGAGGGCCTACACAGAAACTTCCACTTCCCCTAAAATCCAGCATTGAATCTGTGTTACATAAAGGAGGGCTGAATTCCTGAGGACATTTTTCATTATATGAAGAAACCACTTCCTGTCACATGACCAGGGAACTTTGTGCAAAGGGTGGAGAGGTGAGAGATAAAAAATTTTCAAGAACTAAGAGTACGGAAAGAGCATCTAGAGCCTAATTTCAAGTAGAGAATAACTTAAATAAGATGATAAATTTGTAGCTTTCTGACTGAATTTGGGTTACAGATATTTCTGGACAGTAAGCTTTGCATTTTGTTTCGTTCTTTTGGTTGTTATACACACATAACAAAATTTTACCATTGTGATCATTTTCAAGTGCAATGATATTAAGTACTTTTTTATTGTTTGGGAATCACCATCACCATTCATCTACAGAATTTTTCTCATCATGCAAAACTAAACTCTGTACCCATAAACAATAACTCCTCATTCTCCCTCTTCCCAGCCTCTGTGAACCATTTTACTTTTTGTCTCTGTAGTCCGACTACCCTAGGTACCTTATATAAGTGGAATTGTATGCTATTTTTCTGTTTGTGAAGGCTTATTTCAATTAACATAAGGCCCCAAGGGTTCTTCCATGTTTATCACATGTCAGAAGTTTTTGCCTTTTTGAGGCTGAATAATATTCCATTTTATGGATATATCACATGCCCCTTATCTATTCGTCTTTCAGTGGACACTTAGGTTGCTTCCACTATTAGCTATTGTGAATAATGCTTGCTATGAGTATGGGTATACAAATATCTCTTCAAGACCCTGCTTTTAGGACTTTTGGGCATATGCACAGAAGTAGTATTGCTAGGTCATATTTTTAATTTTTGAGAAACCACCATACTGGTTTCCACAGCAGCTGCATCATTTTACACTTCCACCAATAGTGCCCAAGCGTTCCAATTTCTCTATATCCTTGCCAAAACTTGTTACTTATTTATTGATTTTTTAGTAGCCATACTAATAGTGGTGACATGGAATCTCATTGTGGTTTTGATTTGATTCTCCTAACAGTGATTTGAGCATCTTTTTCATGTGCTTATTGGTCATTTATATGTCTCCTCCAGAGAAATATCTAGGTAAGTCCTTGATCCATTTTTGAATTAGATTATTCATTTTTCCTGATTTTTAGGAGTTCTCTATACATTCTAGTTATTAACACATTATTAGATATATGACTTGCAACTATTTTCTCTCATTCTGTGGGTTAATTTTTCACTCTGTCAATAGTGCCCTTTGAATGTACACAATTTTGAAATTTTCATGAAACCCAATTAGTCTGTTTTTTTTTTTTTTTTCTTTTGTCGCCTGTGCTTTTGCTATCATATCCAGGAAATCATTCCTAAATCCAATCCATTGCTAAATCCAATAAGGCAAGTAAGTTTTTGCCTCATTTTTCTTCTAAGAGTTTTATAGTTGTAGTCTTATGTTTAGTCTTTGATATTTTGAGTTCATTTTTGTCTGTGGGTTAGGTAAGGGCTAACTTCTTTCTTTTGCATGTGAATATCCAGTTTTTCCAGCACCATTTGTTAAAAAGACTGTCTTTTCTCCCATTGAATGGTTTTGACATGCTTGTCAAAAATCATTTGACCATATATGCAAACGTTTATTTCTGGTCCTAGTTGTAAGCAGTTAGTGATCTTTCAATAATAAACTTCTGTGTGTACCCTCATGTATCATGGCAAAAGACCTGTTAGCAGATTTGTAACCTATCAACTATTAGTATTTTTCTAATGGTTGGAGTTGCCTGATATATTTTTCTTTTGCCATGAAAATAGAAATGATCAGTTTTCTTAGTGTTAAAGATAATCAGTTTCTTTAAAAATTTTAATATATTATCCTCTCTAATTGAAGAATATTTGCCATTCACCATATTTTCTGGGGTATATGATGCAAAGATATATTTGACATAGTTTCTAAAAGGAGAATTGTTTTGAATTAACCAAAAAATAATTGGTATTTGCAACTTGAGAATAAATATCCTTATCATGGTTTGAAAGTTAATGAATTTTTCTCAGTGTCTATACTATATACTTATCATTTTTTGATATTTCAGAGTTTTCTTTAAGTGTAAAATATTTTATTACCTCATAGATAGTCTTATTTTTTGTTTGAAATCTTAAATTTGAATATTTTACAATTATTTTTCTGACCTTTTCTTTACTCAGGCTCTAACCAACTATTTTTCCCCAGTAAGTATCAGCTACTAATGGTACTGTTCCTCCTTCTGACTCATTGCATTTAATCTGCTCTGGGCAAGTAAGGTTAGAATTTTGTGTAAAATAAAAGTAAGCCCCTTTCTCTGAAGAAAAGAGGTGAAGAATTCTTTAAAAATTATAAAAACTTTGAACTTTAGAATATGTGTTTTATGAGAGGATATGATTTCTATTACCATAGTATTGGCTGTGTTCTGGAGGATTTAGGCTACAGCTGCTTTTCATGCTTGAATTTGATTTGTCTAATTAAAGCCTCTTTAATTACCATTAAGAAAAATTTATCATTTATTTTATTTTTTTTAAAGGACTTGTTGCCTCTTTTTTTGGGGGAAGGTTTTATTTATTTATTCATGAGAGACAGACAGAGAGAGAGAGAGAGAAAGGCAGAGACACAGGCAGAGGGAGAAGCAGGCTCCATGCAGGAAGCCTGATGTGGGACTTGATGCCGGGTCTCCAGGATCAGGCCCTGGGCTGAAGGCAGCGCTAAACCACTGAGCCACCCGGGCTGCCCAAATTTATCATTCAACTGCAATGTGTACAATCTGTCATATTTTGCCTTTGCCATACAGTCTGCTAAACACTCGATGTGAAGAGAGATGTCGTTTCCAGTCATCAGGTGTTAGACTGACTTATTTGCCTTGAAGACTTACCCACAGGTTACTGCTCAATCTAATACTGTAGGGGTATTGATGAACTAGTTTTTTTAAATCCCTTTTAGTTTATAATTGCCCACATTTCAACTTATTTTTTATATCAGTTCCTTGTAAATGTCCTCTGGAAGGAATAGTGCTGCTGTTAGTGAATCTTTAGTATTGGTTGACTGGCTGTGACAGGGTTTCCTTGTTGGTTATTTACTCAAAAGAAACATGTCTTTTATAGGTACCCTCAAATTTACTATTTATAATGCTTTTCCTCCCTTTTTGTATATCCAGGTGTCCATCTGTTATACTTTTACTTCAACCTGAATTTCTTTTTTTTTTTAATTATGGCAAATTGTATCAAATTTATCATTTCCAAAAAAATTCCTTTATTCACCATCCTTTCTGATAGATTATTTCATCAGATACGGAGTTTTTGGCTGATAGTTTTTACTGTCTTTCAGCATTTTAAAGATGCAATTCCACTGTGGTCTGATTTCCATTGTATCTGATGAGAAGACAAGTAATCCATGTCTTTGTCACCTATATAGTATGTGTCATTTTTCTCTGATTGCTTTCAGGATTCTTTCTCTACCTTCAGTTTTCAGCAGTTTGACTCAAATGTGTGTAGGAAAGAGTTAACTCAGCAGGCCTAGGCTACTCACAGCCCACACACACCCAAGAAAAACCTATCTTCAAGACTGGCCTCTGGGTAGTTTCTTGGAGATAAACTCTGAGACCTTGAAATAATCTGCCCCATAAGAATGTTTTGGTATGACTGAGGCCTTGAGCCATATAATACCAGTTTGATCTAATTGTTTATGTTAACAATATGACTTACAATGAATGTCTCTTTTCATTCTGGGCGGGGGCTAGAGTTTGAGTAGTTCCAGTCAGTTATGCAGACACTGCTTGTCCTACATGAATGATCACCAATAAAAGCTCTGGACACCAAGGTTCAGGTGTTTCCCTGATTGGCAACACTATACATGTGTTGTCATCATTATTGGGAGTCTAAGTCTAAGTGTGTCTGTTGACTCCATTGTCAACACAGTATATTTTCACTGTAATTACTCACAGCAAAACATGAATCCAATGAAATTTCTGAGTCTGTGCTCAGTGACTCAGCAAATCATTGAGGCAGAGGTGGTCTGGAGGACTTGTGACACAGTTGGCATCTGAATTGGGATTTGCTAGAATAGCCCTGACTCACTGAAACATGGAAGAAGCGTTTTTTGGGAAAAAGAAGAATGACAAGTCCTTGATGGTTGAATGGCTACCCAGTTACCCATAGTATGAAGCAGCAGCTCCACTGCCATCAGCTACTAAAAGTTGTCACTGAAATTTAAAAGTGGTCAACTTAACTACTGAAGAATTGGCTCACTGTATACTTAGGGAAATGCAAAATAACGAGAAACAAGGCAAATATTCAATTCCTTGATTATTTTCCATCTTATTATTATTTTTCATAACTAAGATAAAATTAAGGAAGAATATTAGAGCAGATTATAGTACTGTGCTACAGTCAGGGTTTGGATGGTCTAGGCTATAGCCACTGGCCTCAGGACTACTATCAGGGGGGAATAATAGGCTGCCACAACAGATAACATCTCTCTACCTTTGGTCACCAGGCAGGTGAGTTAGCAGTCTAGGAGTTAGGGGATAAGGAGAAACCAAGAAGCTCTTGAAACCAGGGGATGTAGTGTGAAAGAGTTGTCTGATTTTGTGGATTAATATGACAGTTTTCTGAAGAATCTTTAATAAAATAAGTTATGAGAGAGACTTAAGCTAGGAGCAGTCTCCTTGGTTTTGAATACACAGAATAGAGGAGCAAGTTCAGGTAGATGCAGGACCCACTGCTTATTGAATATTGAATAATTACTGATGGTTATACCTGCATCTTCTATATCTGGGAATATTTCTAGCTCCTAGCCATAAAACTGCCTGAATAAAGAATGTATTTGAATGGGGGCCTGAACAACATCAGGCTATTTTTGAGTTGTAAAAAAAAAAGTGGCGTATTAAGTGCCTTTGAGTTCTTATGAACCAGACTCAGAGTAGTTTTAAAATACCTGCAAGTCCCACTTAACACAGATTGGGGCCTTTGACAAAACCCATTAGTGACTCCCAGCAGGGACCACTGGGATTTGGATCAGAAAGTTTCAGACATTGTTGTAAGACACATGTTGTTTGAGAAACAATTGCTGGCATTGGTTGATACTGCCTCCATGTCCAAATGATATAAAATAACCTGGAAACATGAAATGCCCATAGCGTCTTGGTCAATGTCAGAGATACAGTCTAATGAGGAAGGCAAGAGAATGATACGATCTCAGCATAATCAGATATTCCAAATCCCGAATCCATATTGTTGCCAAGACTATCGTTGCTTTTGAAACTTGATATGGGATGGAAGCCTACAAACCTGAGTGACATTGCTCTGGGAAACAAACATTTTAGTCATACGGTATGATCTTGAAATAGACTAATTTCTGATGGATGAAATTCTAGTAATGTGCAAATATTTTTTGACTCCCATTTTCCAATTACAAAGAATATCATTTGGGAACAAATATCCAGGAACTGTTGTCTCCCAGATCATCAGATCATGTGTTTTTAAAAAAAGAAAAAAAAAAAAACCTTCTAGCAGAATGATCACAGTGTAATTATAAATCTTGACGACCAAATGCTTAGAAAACATTTTGGGGCACCTGGGTAGTTCAACTGGTTAAGCATCTACCTTCAGCTCAGGTCATGGTCCCAGTGTCCTGAGATCAAGCCCCATGTCAGTCTTCCTGCTCAGTGGGGAGCTTGCTTCTCCTTCTCCCACTGCTATTCCCCCTACTTGTGCTCTCTGCCTCTATGGCTCTCTATTTTAAATAAATAAAATCTTAAACCAAAAAAAAAAATCTTAAACCAAAAACAAAATCTGTGGTTATAATGGACAAAACACAGCAGCTGCATGCTTACCCATGCCACAGTGTGCTGTGCACAAATACATAGTACCTTATTTTTGTGGATTGAAAGTTATTAAACAGAATAGGGAAAGCTGATGGATTTATTATGTGAATAAAGCAGTAGGCTTTGCATGTTTGGATTCTAATTCCCCTGAGGAACAGTCCACACTGAGACAAGAAAGGCTATGGGAAACCATGTGGCATATTCAGACTAAATTAACACCTCGGTATGACTAACACTACTATAGAGAACCCACCACTTCTGGATATACTACATGTAACCTAACTACAGTCAGGCTACTCTTAGCAGCAGTAACAACATCCATAGTGGATTAAACATTAGCCCCATAGAAAGTAATACCTAAATAAATGCATAATTATGAACTACCAACACAATCAATTCTCTTTTGTGTGGTATTTGAGGGTCCTCATAATAGTTTTCCAACATTATGCCCATAGTATTCCTCTTCCTTGAACTTCAGTCATGCAATCACACACATTTACTACATCAGCTTTTTTTTTTTTTTCACTAATGCTGTTTCCTAAGCCTAAAATATTTTCTCTTTTCACCTGCATAAATCAAACTCATCTTTCTAAGCTCAGCTCAATGGCAGGTCTGTAGACTCTTTCCTACTATAATTAGTGTTTGAGAACTTTGACACTGGAGTTTGAGTTCAAATTCTGCATTTGTCATTTATTTGTGATTTTTGAGCAAATTGCCTTCTCTGAGTCTCAGTTTTGTTGTGAGTAAAAGGGAGATATAAATAACATCCATCTAATAGAATATATTTGAGGACTACATGTGATAATACATAGGAGGCACTTCAGATGCCTAGCTAAGAAAACACTCCGTAAGTTAGCTATTCAGTCTCTAAGCAGAGTAATAATTAGTTTCTCCATATACTCATACCAATTTCCTCTATTTCTTTCATGGGGCTTATTTTAGTCTGTTTTATGTTAAAGTGATAGTATGCCATAAGTTCCTTGTAGTTGAGATTATGTATAATTTATCCCCTTATGTTCTCAGTAGCTAACATATTGCTTTACACATAGGTGATGCTTAGTGAATACTTTAAAGAAAAAGGAAGTAATCAATAAAAATTAGAGGTGACACTTTGAATAACATGTTGATTTTAACTAAATTGCTACAACTAGCTTGGCGTCATAACCTTAGTGAAAGGAAGCAAAGAAGCAATTAGAGAAAATTTCAGTCCTTCCTCCTTTCAATGTCTCAGCAACTTTGGCCTGAGATATATCGGGAGATAGATCAGTTATGTATATTTGTAACAAATTATAAGCACAACAGTGTGAACTGGATCTTGAGTTAATGCTCTTGAATTTCTATTAAAAATACCTGAGTACAGACATGTAACTTTCCCATTAGGTATAGTCAACAATTGCTGTTACAATTTTCTCTATACTAAAAACAGATACATGAAAACTAATGCTTCTGGCGTAAAGGAATATCAGGAATAGTATTTACCATCCTACCTGAAATAACTATAAAAAAGGAAAAACATGTGAAAATCAATTTCCACACTTTGGAAAAGCAACATAGATCAGTGGTGCCAAAGGAAAATAAAACAAATGGAGTGAGCCCTAAGACTGCCCTAGTTTACTATCTAATGAGAGTTTTCAGTTCACAGTGCTAGAGAGCAGAAACTCAACAGAGTAGCTTTGCTGAGATACAGAGTCAGAGTTCAGAGTTTGTAGAAGGCAAGGTGGCTAGAATTTGGGGGCCAGAAAAGAGATGCAGAGGCTCTGCCAAGGGATTCCCTGGAGTATTTGGCTAAGTATTGATTTGTGCATGCATGGGAGGAAACTGCCCAAAGTTAGGGGAAAAAAAGTAGAAAGAAGTTGGAGGAAGGAAACCAGAGCTCATACAGGTTGGAAATAAGTTTTCATCCTAAGTAGTCAGAATAGAGAAACAGCTCATCATGTAGAGCCCTCAGGGTATTTCCTCAGTGGTAGAGCCAAATTAGCTATAGACTAAAAGCTGCTTTGGATTCACCTTTAAAAAGCTTAAAAGGAACTCTAAAACTGATCAATATGATTTCAAATACCTAACTGAATCCCAGAATAAATACCAATAATACTTAAATCAATACAACAAAATCTAGTTGTTGTATTTAAGCTATTCCCAATACAACCAATCAACATAAAACACAATGCCAACCATTCAGTAACAAATTATCAGGCATTCAAAGAAGCTGGAAAAATACTGTGACTACCTAGGGGAAACAAAAGGGAGGCCTAGAATTGACAGTGATGATAGATTTAATAGAAAAGAACTTAAAAATATTTATCACAAATATAATCTTTATCTTTAAAGCATAGAGAAAACCCTTATACTAATAAGGACAGAAATGAAAGGATAGAAAAGGTATAAGTGAAAGTTCCAGAGATTAAAAAATTAAACATCCAAAACAAAGTATACACTGAGTGGGATTAACAGCAGATTAGACACTGCAGGAGAAAAGAGTAGTATATTTGAAAAAGAGAACAACCAAAAGAGAACAACCAAAGTGAAGCACAGAGAAATAAGAGAGATTGAGAGAAGAGTAAGTGCATTAGGAAGTTGTGGTATAATATAAAGGATCCTACTTTATGTTTAATTGGATTATCAAAAAGAGTGGAGGGAGAAGGGAACAGAAAAAAAACATTTGAAGAAATAATGGCCAAAATGTATGCAAATTTGGTGAAAACTCTATACTCACAGATCCAGTAATCTCACTGAGACTCAAACTGACAAAACATGAAGTAAACCATGCCAAGGCATAGTACACTCAAATTTATGGGAACCAGTGATAAAGAAAAAAATTTAAAAGCAGCCAGAGGGAAAAGACACATTACAGATACAGATGAGCCATGATAAGAATAATGTCAGATTTCTTTTAAGTAATCATGCATGCCAGAAGATAATGGAGTAGCATTTTAAAATCCTGAAAGAAAACAAACAAACAAAACACACAAAAAAACATAGATCTAGAACTCTGTATGCCGCAAAAAGAGCTTTGGAAAATGAAGTAAAATAAAGACTTTTCCAGACTAATAATAGCTGAGAGGATCCATTGCCAGCAGATATCCACAGGAGAAAACAGTGACAGAAAGACAATGATATTATATTTGAATCCATACAGAAGAATGAAGGGCACTCGAAATAGTATGAGTAAATAAAAGCCTTTAAAAAAGAGAGAGAGAAAATATTTGTGACCTTATGTTATACGAAGATTTTTAAAAATTGAACATAAAAAGTAGGAACTATTAAAGAAAAACAGGCAAATTCAACTTCATCAAGATTACAAACTTTTGTTCTTCAAGATATTCTTGCAGGACCATTATTTAAGGTACTGGTTAAGACAAAATATTTGTAAACTATATAATATATCCAGAATATATACGTATATATTATATAAACTCTTACAAGTCCATAATAAAAGGATAGCTCACTGGAACAACAGTGAGTCAAAAATTTGTGCAGACATTTCATAGATGGCCAATATGCTTATAAAAGGATGCTCAACATCATGAATTATTAAGAAATTGCAAATAAATACTATCAGGATATGCCTCCAGATGCCCACCAGAACGCTTTTAATCCCAAAGACTGACAATGAGGAATGTTGGTGGGGAAATGCTAACAACCTCAGTACATAGCTGGTGGGAATGAGAAATGTTATTTCTCATGCATTAGAAAACAGTATGGCAGCTTCTTATAAAGTTAAAAATACACTTACCTTATGACCCAGCAGTTCTATTCCTAGAGTTTTGCCCAAAGGATAAAAAAGCATACATCCTTTCAAAAACTAGTACAGGGGCACCTGGGTGGCTCAGTTGGTTAGGTGTCTGCCTTCGATTCAGGTTGTGATCCTAGGGTTCTAAGATCAAGCCTCACATTGCGCACCCTGCTCAGCAGGGTGTCTGTTTCTCCCTCTCCCTTTGTCCCCTCCCCAAGTCTCTCTCTCTCCCTTGTGCACTCACTTGTGTGTGCTCTCTCTCGGAATAAATAAAATCTTTAAAAAGAACTAGTACAAAAATATTCATAGTGGATTTTTTCATAATAGTTTCAAATTGGGAATACATCAAATTTCCACCAACAGGCAAATGGGTAGACAAATAGGGGTATAATCATATAATTGAGGCTACTCATTAATAACAAGGCATGCAACATGGATGAAGCTCAAAAGCATCTTGCCAAGTGAAAGAGGCCAGTCATAAAGGAGTACACGCTGTATGAATCTGTTTATATGAACTTCTGAAAAGGGCAGAACTAGAGTGGTAGAAATCAGATGCATTTACTATAAAGTGGCATAGCGTGGTCAAGTGAAGAAATGTTCTGTATCATGCTGTGGTGGTGATATACAGTTGTCAAAACCCATTGAATTGTATATTATAAATTGGTGAATTTTGCTGTATCCAAATTATCCCTCAATAAAACTGACCAAAAAAATCAGCCAACCATACTGGAGTAATTTTTGCAAGGGAGCAAAAAATAATCATTTAGTTATTTTACCTTTCTTTACACTGACATCAATGTTGGTATTACATCCTATTCATCACGTTTCATTGAAATCTAACATTCACCAAAAGTTAAGAGGAGCCTATTAATAAACAGAAATGCTCTTTGGGAGGATGGCGTAATTCTGTTGGTAGAATGAAGTGACAGGAGAAGTAAATAATAATCAGTCATAATCTAATTAATTGCTAAGTGGTAGAACGCAATGTGAAAAGCTCCATGGAGATGAGGGTAGCTCCTTTGGCTTAAAAGTGCTTTAATGCCTCTTGAATCCCAGGTGTGGAAGGAAAAGAGAAGAAAAAAAAATCCATCAGCAAAACTGTCAGACACTTTGGGTCTTTGGCTTTCAGAAAGAAAGGTCATTCTCCTGCTTTTTCCAAAATGCTAACAGTAATCTTTCTCAGGCAGCAGCGGTAGTTCTATTATCAGCTGAGCAAGGCCTGTTGTCAGTGATGGAGAAGGTTTCCACCTTCGGGTTTCTACCAAAATTGTACTTAACATCTTAGGGCTTGCAATCGCCTGCTCATGACGAGAATTCAACAAGGCTTAGGCAGGCAGAAGCCCAGCAGGGCTTCATGGGACATGTATTCCTTCTCACTGCACTCTGCTGGGGAATATTCTACTTAGTAAGCCAGGCTGTTAAAGGCATAGAGAACTTTGGAACTAGGAATGCACTCGGCATAGCCCAAAACACAACTCGGTTTTGTGGCAATCTTCCAGAAGTCCAGTATGAGTGGATGATGATATTTCCACCTGAAAGTGAAAATAAGGAGGTAAGTTAAACGTCTGTTTTAACAGAAATGTGAAAAATTTGCATTGTAACTGTCAGTCGGTAATGAATACCTCAGTGGACCTCACCTCCAAGTTATGGGCTCATACTGTGTAGAGCAGGAACCAATCAGTCAGGTCCATGTGTCTGTGATTCAGAAGGGTTCATGCTTTGTTTAATGCTCTGTTGTTACCATCTTGAAATTACTGATAATTTGATCTTTGAATTTGTGTTTGATAATTGAACCCCAATGGGACAAGGGGACATATGTGATATATGCAATACATATATCTTCCATTCACTGCTGCCCCATTTACATATTATGTGCACAATGCCTCATGAGTGCAGAATTCCAGTGGCCCCCTCCATGGACAATCCTGAGAGGCCATGCTTTTCGTTTGATCTAGAACTTTCTTCAAATGTATCAGGAAGGGGGCACCTGGATGGCTCAGTCAGTTAAGCATCCAACTTGATATAGCTCAGGTCTTGGTCTCAGGGTCTTGAGTTGAGCTCCACTCAGGGTGTGACACCTACTTATATAAAATAAAGTATATTGTGGAACCCCGGGTGGCTTAACGGTTTAGCACCGCCTTCAGCCCAGGGCGTGATCCCGGAGATCCCAGATCGAGTCCTACGTCGGGCTCCCTGCATGGAGCCTGCTTCTCCCTCTGCCTGTGTCTCTGCCTCTCTCTCTTATTCTCTCTCTCTCTCTCTCTCTCTCTCTCTGTCTCTCAGGAATAAATAAAATAAAATCTTGAAAAAAAAAAAGTATATTGGGACACCTGGGTGGCTCAGTGGTTGAGCATCTACCTTCCCCTCAGGTCGTGATCCCGGAATTCTGGGATCGAGTCCCACATTAGGCTCCCTGCAGGGAGCCTGCTTCTCCCTCTGCCTATGTCTCTGCCTCTCTCTGTGTCTCTCATCAATAAATAAAAAAAATCTTAAAAAATATATATATATCCAGAAGATAATGACATTGTAAGAGACAGGAACAACCCAGAAATCTTATATGCTTTTTTACTTGGATTACTTCCTACCAACTAATGCTGAAAATGGCTACATAGGAGGATAAAGGAAAGATAGGGTGGCTCAGCTATTTTTTTTTTCTTTTTAGTCCTTCATTATTCATCAGTAACTGAAAGTAGAGAGTGTTGGTAGAATCTGTACATATCAAAAAGTGCATTTTTTCATTAACAGTTGAGTTCGTTCAGTTCATTGTTTATGGTCTTTTGGTAAGAATGAAATACATATGCATATATGAGTTATAAAACACACCTGTAATTTTGGTGATTCTGCCTATAAGTTAAATGTTCTTTTACTTACATTTAAAACTAGCATTGCACAATATAAAGATGAATGGTAAAATTAATCCTAATTATTGAAAATTTTAATTTTTTTTTTACCTAGGATTATATTAAATCACAAATAAACACTATGATGAATAGCGAAAGAGGCTGCAGAAGGAAGAAAAGACTTTATTAACTTAGTGACTTTAATAGCACTTTCTTCTCACTTTTTGTACAAGGTGCCGTGCATTTTCATTTTTGAAATGAGCCCCATAAATTGTGTAGTCAGGGCCCTGACATCTGTATTGGGTTGTCTCCTGAGCAAAATGCTTTAGTGCTATATTACATGTCAAATATTGGCTATAGAAAGCAGCCACATACTTTTTAATTTTGTGTCTCTAACTACTCATGCTTCTGACTTGGGTTGAGTGATCAAGTAGACTTTTTCTATTTTAGTTAAGGCTATGCTTTTTGGGTGTGCCTGGGTGGCTCAGTCCATTAAACACCTACCTTCTGCTCAGATCATGATTCCAGGGTCCTAGGATCAAGCCCTGCATCAAGCTTCACATCGAGCCCCACATTGGGCTCCCTGCTCAGTGGGGAGGGGAGCCTACTTCTCTCTCTCCTTCTGCTGCTCCCCTTGCTTGTGTGCTCACTCTTGCTCTCTCTCGAATAAATAAATAAAATCTTTTTTTTTAAAGGCTGTGTTCTTTGATTTCATACATTAAGCAATCCATTGGACAATTATAACATATCTACTATATGCCACTTACTCATTATGAAAACTTTATAACTTAGTTGAGGGAACAGATATTTCCATAGAAACTGATATGTGCTATCTAAAATAGGCACGAAAGCCCACAGATAAGAGTGATATAATTGCACCTGGCGGGACAACAGGGAATGACAAATTGGACTTTACTGAGCTGGTATTGTTTAAGCACAGTTAAAGAGGGAGGGTTTTTTGCAGGTAGTTTGTGGATTGATGGAGGACATTCCAGACTGAGGAATATTTTATTCTCATAACTAAATTCATTGCAATGCACTCTGGTTTTGAACCATAGAAATTTGTTTTTTGCATCCTTTCTTTTCTGTAGAGTTTAAATTTGTGTATACACTGACATATTTTTGGAGTTTCTTTGTATGAGGCAGGGCTAATTTTTGTGTTTGTGGCAATACATATATACAACTCTTTTTTTTTAATTTTTGGTTCCTTTTTTCCTTTATAGGGATAAGGGGTGATATTTTTAAAACTAAAGTGTCTTTATGTCATTATCTCACCCATCACAGTTTTAAATATCTGAATTTTTTTTTTTAATTTTGAAAAATAACCTGGAACTGTTTGCCTTTTCCACTTCTCTCATCAGTGAAAAGGACGCATGAAAATTGTGGATGTATGTATCAGTGAGAGGGTATGTATGAAAAATCACACATGAATTCTGGAGAAATTCATCCAGGACATGGCCCCATGAGTAGCACCAAGAACAAAATACTGAGATTGGTCTTACAATTCAAGATCTACTTATTACTGGGGATGCCTGTGAAATTCGATACAGTGATGACATTCCATTGTAGTAAGTGGAGCAGTGTCCTGGAGTAATCAAAGAACACATCTGAGATTTCTCTAAATGTATTGTAAAGATGTTTCTGGTAACTGCACTGCTTTCTTGGTCCTGAGTTGTGGGTATAAGAATGTCATGGACATTGCTGCTACTGTTTTGACTAAATGGGAAAGATAGGTGCTGGTCATGCCGAGAAATGTACTTTTATATTCTGTGCACCTCTCTACTCCCTGTGGTAATAGCAAAGTGTGAGAGTCAGAGGAGGACTTATGGGAAGTGAGGTGGAGAGAGCTGTCAGGAATGTAGCGTGGCTCAGGGCCAATAGCCCTGGTAGCAGTTTCAGGTTCTCATTCTCCACCTCTCCCCCTCTACTCACTCCAGTGTCCGCAGGCCCAGCCTTTCCTGCTCACCTGAGAAAGTACTGGCCACAGAGCACAAATCATGCTTACACCTGAAGAATGGGAAATGCAAGTCTGCCTGGAGCTGTGGTGGCTAAAGGTTACAGTTAAACCATGTTTACCTGTAAACCTAGCGGTGTTGGAGGCCATGGTTTGTGCTTTGAGAGATTGTTTTCCTCCAGAGATAAATGTCTTGTAGACACTCACTCCCATCCTGACACTCTCTAAAGAGGCTTTTATAAATGATGTTCTCTCACTTCCCTTTGTTTGGCTTTTAGCAGCAGGAAGCCAAGAAAAGGTTCAACTCTGGTTTTGAGGGCTCTGGGGAAGAGTTGCAGGAATAACACCAGCAGGTGTGGGAGGCTGTTCGGTGACCCCCAGTGTGCAAAAGGCCAGGAAGAAATTATGAGATTATAGGATCGAGAAAGTGACAGCAGCTGCCTTTCAGCAGCTTTCTCCTGTTGCCGTGAGAATAATTCAACTCTAGCAGACTCATTTTGGGCCTGAGAAAACAGTGCAAAGGGAAGAAAGGGCTAGAAATGATAGTTGTCCACCTCAGGGAGAGAAGAGCCATTTGAGCTTGCCCCAGGATGCTGAGAAGTGGAATGGCTGAGCAAGTCATGTTAGGAGAGCAGCAGGACATAATTTTCTACTCTGTATTTTCCTAGGAGGAAAAAAAAATGGATCTGCCTAAACATTGAGAATGTCTTTGATAATTTACAGGAGCATTAGTAAAGCCAGGAAAGCTAGTAAGCCAAACTAAACACCTCCAAGTTTTAACAGTGACCAGAGAGTACAATGAAGAAATAATAAATGAAGATTAATGGCTTCTTTAAAAAGGATTAAAGCAACTTTCAGCTTAAAATTGCATCAGGCTAATGTTTCCTTGTGCAGCCTCTTTTAACTTTCTGCTGAACTGCCAATGAAGACAGAAAGACCAAAACTCATGCCACCAAAACTGGACATTTCAACCGAATTCCATAATCTTGGCAATTGTGATTGTTGGAGGTGTATTTAGAAATGCACTTTAATACTCTATTTTTCTAGATATAATTGACATAGAACATTGTGTGGATTTAAGTGTACAATATGATGGTTTGGTACACATATATGTTGTGAAACAGTTACCACAATAAGGTTAGTGAACATACCCATCACCTCAAATTAAAATTTTTGTTGCTGCTGTGAAACCATTTAAGATCTGCTGCTGTCTTAGCAACCTTGTGTACTGTTGGTAGGAATGCAAACTGGTGCAGCCACTATGGAAAACAGCATGGAGGTTCCTCAAGAAATTAAAAACAGAACAACCATATGATCCAACAGTTTCACTTCTGGTGTCTTTTATCAAAAAGACAAGAGATAACTGCTCTGCTGGCCTTTTGTGTCTTTAGTGATGAGAGGCTGCTAGGGCTGTCGGCAGAGCGAGGGGCTGGGATCCATTTGTTCTTGCAGTGAGGTGGATACTGATAGCTCCTCCTCTTCTCCCTTGTTCTTGGCCATCCCTATATATCTCAGCTCTGCTGGGCTTTGGGTGGGGTAAAACTGAAGTGAGTCCTTCCTGCAGAGTCTCAAGAGGCTTGGGAAGCTGGTGGATCACCCAGCTCCCTTTCTGACTGAGGAGAACTCTTTCTAGCTGTGGGTTCCCTTTTGTGTTGAGCAGAATTGTCCTGAGGATAGGACGATGGAGGCAAATGAATCTGTCTTCTCTTTTTTGTTTGGATATTCATAGGATTTTTTTGTTCCACTCTGTTGCTGAAGTTTCTTAAGTGGACTCCTGAGCTCTCCCCAAGCTAATTTTATCCATGGATAGCTGGCTAATTGTTGATATTTTTTGAGGGGGATGGAGGCTGGGGTCTCCTACTTCACCAGCTTGGAGGTGTCCCTTGGACTTCTCAAAAGTCTTAGCCTCTGAGAGTAGATTCTTTCGTCTATCACTGACTAGTCTCAGTTAAGAAATAATACCAAGTCCTCACCTCCAAATAAAGGCAGAGGCCAATTTACTACTTTAGGGTTGCTGCTGTTTAAGTTACTAGAGTTTTGTTATCCTTTTTTTTTTTTTTTTTCTCATCTCCTATCAAGAGCCTTTCTCCTACATCAGTTTAGGGACCACACTCTGAAAAATATTCCACGCAATCAAATTAGCAGCAAGGAAGAAGGAGGGAGTGACTCAGGTTGTAAAATTGTATCCCCAGAGGGATTGTTCAGTGAGTGCCATGGTAGGGAGTGTGGTGAGGAGGATCTCTGGTAGCATTTCTTTTGTATATAACGTCAGAGGGGATAGGTTGGGGAAGTTGAAGATCTCCTATTTACATAGTTTACAAGAATCACAGCTGGTAGGAGAAGGAATATCACTGAAGTCTATAGATTTCTTATGTACTACTTTACACATTACATTTGATACCTGCCTTTTACTGTGGAATGGTATTTAGAGCACTGGATAGACTTAAAGCTTGCTTATTGCTCCCAGATCCTTTTAGAGGACAAAGCTAGAAAAAAAATGTGTTTGTGTGTGCACATGTGTATACACATGTATGCATATATAAGGCATCATGAGTTTGTACTGATACATTGACTAAAATCCTACAGAGTTCCTTGTTGCCTTCTCTTACTCCATATTGGTATCTTTCTTATGAGAAATGGGATTCTCAACAACACTAATGTATTTATTCATTTGTCAGTCCTACAACATACCTAAAATACTTCCAGAATTTTTAAACATATTGCTTAAAAAAAAACCTACTAATAATAGTTTACTATGTATTTTCAGTTTTTTAATTTTCTTTAGACTAAAGATACACAGTCAAATTGCAATGTTCAGGAGTTCCTGGGTGGCTCAGTTGGTTAAGCATCTACCTTTGGCTCAGGTCATGATCCCAGGGTCCTGGGATCGGGTTCTGCATCAGGTTCTCTGCTCTGTGGGGAGCCTGCTTCTCCCTCTGCCTGCTGCTCCCCCTGGTTGTGCTTGCTTGCACACTCTTTCTCTCTCTCTCTCTGTGATAGATTAGATAGATAGATAGATAGATAGATAGATAGATAGATAGATAGATGATAGGTACATAAAATCTTTTTTAAAATTACAGTGTTCAAAAATACTTGGGTAGATTCTTTTTTTCCCCTTCATTTGAAGTAATAGTTTGTTTCTCTTTACATTTGATTTTAGAGTTCCTTGTATTCTTGTTGATTTATTTTTTTTGCATATTTAGATCATTAATATAATTCCAAGTGTTAAAAACATACACTGCTTTCCTCATCCTTCTCACTCAGCCCTCCCTTTCCCATGTACATAGGTAATCAAGTTCATTAATTTCTGATTTAGACTTGAAGTCTTTCTATTTTCAAAAATAAATGCATAAATGGTCTATCCAAAAGGTAGCATAATATATATATATAGTCTTTTGTACTTTTGTCATTTAACAATATATCCTGGAAGTTATTTCACATCTGGAGCAGATCTGCCTCCAAAAGGTAGAGTGAATGTCAGTATTGGATTTATAACAGGAAAAAAAAATTAAGAGCTACAAATAACAATATTCTAAAGCCACAATCTTTAGGCCTAAAGTTAAAGGAGACATACATACACAAGTGGGGCCACAGTGTGTTTTAAAAGAAACAAATTCGTTAAGAATGATCAACATAAAGACTTAATGTTGATAAAGCTTTTTATAAGAAAAAAAGAAAAAAGAAGAATCCTATTATTATTTAGGCACGTTATAAAAGGTCATCTCTAAGCACCTGGGTGGCTTAGTCAGTTAAGCATCTGCCTTTGGCTTAGGTCATGATCCCGGAGTTCCAGGATTGAGTCCCGCATCAGGCTCCCTGATCAGCAGGAATCTGCTTCTCCCTCTGCCCCTGACCCCACTTGTGCTCCCTCCCTCTCTCTCTTTCTCACTCTCTCTGTGTCTCCCAAATAAATCAATAAAATCTTAAATTAAAAAAAAAAGTCCCTTCTATGAGAAGATGAGGCTGGTTCAGCATATCCTTCAGTGCCAGAAGACAATAAAGGAAGGTCTATAGAGGGAAAGGGGAAATGTGGGATCAAAGAGTATCATACCCTGACAAGACATCATCCCCTAGGCAAGCACCAAAGCGAGAATGTCAAATGTGCAAGAACTCAGAGATTACCACATACATGAAATGCCTTTGCACCTACGACTTAACAAAATCAAGTCAACTAAGAGAGTAATCAAAACAAGGAAGGAACACAGGAATGTGGCAGGCATTATATAAAAAAAACTGATAGTATTGAACCTATTTATTTATTAATTTATTAATAAATAAATGTAGGACTTGATCCCAGGACTCTGGGATCACAACCTGAGCCAAAGGCAAGTGCTCAACCACTGAGCCACCCAGATGCCCCTGTTGAACCTATTTAGATGTAGAACTGAAGCCAAACAAAATTGGAATTATTGTTATGCAATAAAATTTAAATATTACCAATTTGAAAGAGTCTATAGCACATACCATACAGTGTTAGTAAAATTATAATGTACTATAAAATCACTATAAAAGTCTCAATGTGACAAATTGTTTTTATCTTTAAAAAAATGAGTTTGTTGATTCTGGTTCACTTTTAAAGTTAGTAAAAAGAAATGAGGGTGTGAAGGTAAAATCTAAAAATAGATTTTATGATTTCTAAATTTGGGGAGAAAATTAGAGTTAAGAAGATGTATACTGCAGATCAAATAATAAAATGATAGGAGATAGCTAGAAAATGGTAAAGATTAACAACAACAAGAAAAAATAAAATGCCAAGTTAGGCCAAGCATGATAATGCAGCAATTAATGGGATACAATTTCTTTTTAAACCACCAAATGCTTTATCATGAGAAAATACCTAATTAGAAAGAGTATCATCCCATATCTCTCATCATATAGCTATATATGTAGAAATTATAAAATGAATAGCAACAAAAATATCCTAACCACTTTGCAATTTATAAAACCTCCTCTGTTTAATTACTTTTGGGTAATTAAAAAAATTAAAGTAAAAGTAAATTAAAAAAGAAAATTACATCGTAATAAGGAAATAATCGTAATGAAAATACTCCTTTCAAGACCTATGGCATGTAGGCAAAGCTTTGATTAGAGAAAAATGCAAAGCTTTTAATATTCATCTTGCTGAACAAAAAAGAATGATAAAATAAGTGAAGTATATTCTACATGAGAAATTAGGAAATGACCAACAAATTAAACCAAGGGAAAGCGGAAGGAAGGAAATAATCAAGATAAAAGCAGAAAATAATTAAAAATGGAAGAAAAACTCAATGTCAAAATTGATAATACATGAAAAGACTCTTTAGGGGAAAAGTCAATAAAACAGATAATCCATTAGCGGGCTCAATAAAGAAAACCACAGAGAGCACAATAAACTAAATCAAAAGGAAAATGGAGAAATTACCAGAGATGCAGAGAAAAAAAAAATTAACTCTATTAAGACACACTTGGGATCCTGGAATGGATACTTTTCTGGGAAAGAAGGAATTACCAAATTGTGAAAAGGGGAAACCTAAACAGGTCAGTAACCATGAAAAAAAATTGATAGAATTATGAAGCAACATTTCTTCCTAAACACCATCAGGCCTGGAGCATTTAATAAATGAATTCTTTCAAACTGATTAAAATTATTGTTCTTGAGAGGCTGGAAGGAGGAAGCAGTCTTTTAGTTAGATGTTAAAGGGCTGGAAGGGAGAATTCTGAACAAAGACACAGAGTTTGAATATCTTGAGTTTTCACTGAGAGACAATGACTGCATCAGGTCTCTGCGCTTGGGGTCCTGTTATTAACTACATTAGGGACAACGTGGATATTAACCACATGAGTATGTGCAAATAGGGTTTCCCGGGAAGATCCATGTCTCATAGTCATGGACACTGGCTAGGTCTAGGGGTAGCAGCTCTCTAGCTGTAGGCAATCCCTGTTGAGAGACTCAGCTGAGTTGTCAACCCCCACCATTTTCAGCAGCTGAGAAAAGGCATGCCGGAATCCCAAAGTCACAAGGACTAAGCACTCCGGAGCACCCACTGCAGCCCACACCTTGTGTTGTGTGGATCCACGGACGTTTTTTTTCCCTAAAAGTTTTAGGAGAAGCTCTTCCAGGATTCTGGTGGACTTCTCTTCCTGATGTAATGAGAGGGCAGTTAGTATGATGAACTACAGCCCTTACCATTGTCACCAATATTCATTATATCTCTTTTCTGGTAGGTATTCTAGAATTTTCAGACCTCTGTGGTCTGAATGGTTGACCTGGTGGGGTGACTCAAACCCTTTCCTCATGGGTCTGGGTCCCTTGGTCATCACCTTCTCCCAGGCTGTGATTACAGAATTTGTCAATTTCCGGTTGTCAATTTCAGGTTGTAGGATACCAAGAAAAGAAATACTCATGTAGATCACTTTTCTCCCAACAGAATTTTCCTAGTTCCTATCTTGTAACCAAAGCTCTCCCTTCTGATTATCAGTGTCAGTTACCCCAGCAGAATGATGCTGATTCCTTTATTTGCCTTCTTATGGCACAAGAAATCTGAAGTGACTAGATGACAGCCAGAGCTTGAAATGTAATTGGATTTTTGCTCTACCCTGATGAGCTTATGCTTCCTCTGGCAGCCAAAACTCCTAGACCTACAGATCCTAGAGTTGCAGGCACAGGATGCACAAATTCCTCTAGTTGGTCACTGGGAATATTTGTGTTTTATTATTAGGGACAATACAATACAACTGTTTCTACAATTGTTGATTCAGAGCACTGGTTCTTCACAAAGGGGAATTTTTGTGGCACTAAAGGACATGCAGCAATGTCTGGAAACATTTTTACTACCACAGCCTGAAGGAGGGAGGTACTGGCAATTAGTCAGTACAGCCAGGGATGCTGCTAAACATCCCACAGTACAAAGGACAGCCACTACAACAAAGACCTATGTGGCTTAAAATGCCAATTTTTCTAGGATTGACTTAGGGGATATACTGCATCTTGGAGGATGGTGCCCCATCCTTGCAGGGTATCATCAAGCTGGTACTTTAGCTGGGTCTTCCACAGGTTGTTATAGGTATAAGCTTCTGGGTTGAATGAACTTGATAAATCATATAATGTTGAGCTACTATCACACTCCTTTTCTGTAAAAATAATCCCTTGATCTCATGTAATATTATTCAGGATCCTGTGCTAGTGGATCAAACACACTACAAGTCCATAATGGTTGAATGAAAGTCCATAATGTGTTAAATGAAATCCTGTAGGGAGGAAAAGCAAACTAATGCCAAGTTTGTGTTAATCCTGGTTAAAGATAAACCACTGTACCTTCTAAGGTTAAAGGATCTAATAAAAAAATAAATAAATAAAGGGTCTAATAAAGTCAATTTGCTGTTGAAGGGTTGACTGGACTTCTTGAAGAGTTCATTTTTAATGTTTGTAACTGGCAGATTGGGCTTTCAGTGATGGAAGCAACCAGATCAGCCTTGTTGAATTGATAGCACTTCACTCAGGTAGGAAAGAAAAAAAGCTAACTGATGTCAACAAGTCAAGTCTTTCTGTCCACTTGGTTATTTATGCCTGTTCCATAGTGGTGGTTCTTAGAAGGAATTAACATGTGATAGAAAAATCTTCGTGTTCCATCTCCTCATTTACAGGCCCATGCATGCCTCTTTCCACATCTCCTTATGCTCCACCTTGAGCTCTTTCTCCTTCCAGCTCCTGACCAATCAGCTGAGCCATTTACCACTGCCCATGTGTTCATATGTATTCTATCCTCAGGTCACTACTTTTTCCCAAGAAAGTAGATGACTTTTTGCACTGCCCACAACCCTTCCCATTAGACTCATTCCCACTTAAAACTGATTTTCAGCATCATCCCTGAATGTGGCTATGATACAGTTCTCTGTTTTCAGTTTGCACCCATGTACTAACCCAACCAGTCTATGTTCCAAGCTTGAACTTTTTAGTCTTCCTTTAGCTGATTGTAAAAGAGCCCCAGAACAAGAAGAGCCAGTTCAGTAGTAATGGATGACAGGGTATCTGGCTATCTGCTTGTGCCACTTACTACTGCCATTTTGCCCTGCTCATGCCCAAATATGGATATTACCACCTTTATCGTATAATAAATAGCTCTTGGGCTTACTTGACCTTGTCTCTTGATGAGTCTGGAAGAACCCTGATCATGGTTGACAGTTCTGCTCTGATTTTTTATCTTCCACACTAGATTTCTTATGCTGTATAGATTAACACTTTTCTTGGTTGCCCATTGATCTTGCCCCTACAGATGCCATGTTTTATTATCCTATTCTATAGCTCTCTTCAGATTAGACTCCACTTAGTGACATCTATCCTTGCTGCTCAATGAAATAATTTTGCCCACTTTATTTCTGATAATTGAATGCTGCTACCCAGCCTCTATCATATTGGTGACTCTGTAATTTCCCAATGCTACAAGAGGGCCTAGATCTATAATGGTATTTCCTATCATCAGCATTGGCCTACAAAAGGCCACTCAGAAGCTTTCACTGAGCTTTTCAGTGATACTGGTACCCTTTTAATGGGCACATGCCTCATTGCTTAGGTAAACGGAGCATCATATGGGTCTGCCCTTGGAACATGGTGATCTGGTGGGTTCTCTGACCTTGAGTATTATTTCTACTCAGAAGTCCACTTCCCACAGTCTGCCTTGGCAGCTTTAACATTTCTGCTTCACTTAGTGTGGGCTGCTGTTTTGCCATCCTGTTCAGACCAACAAGTTATCTTCTCATCACGTAGTCCTTGTGTAGCTTTAAGCCCTGTAGCATACAAGAGATTTCCTGTATCTGAAAACTCCCTGATTCAACTTAAAGTCTTATCCCCTTTGATCCAACTCCCTTAAAATCCACTCTTACACCTACCCTCCCTATCCTTCCTCACCATATTGACTCAGTCCTGCAACAATTTGAAGACATAGTGGCCCCAGCACTTCCATGGCCAGATTATGTTGTGGCTTAAATTTAATACCTAAACTGCTTTTTGACATTTATTGTTAATAGAGAAGACTTCTGAACTGATGCTGACTTTTTTTTCTTTATGGGTAACAAATTTTCCTTCCTGGAAACTTGTAAATTTGTCTCTCTCTCTTTCTCTGTTTTCCTCTGTTCACTTGTTCCTGCTTCCCCTCTCCTCCCCTCCTCCCTCCTCTACTTCTTTCCCACTTCCCTCTCACCCTTCCTCTCTCCTCCTTCCCTTCTTTCCTACTTTCCTTCAATTGAATCAGTAATACATTATCATTGGGAAAATTTGAATGATAGCAAAAGGTACAAAATGAAACATAAGAATTCTCCTTGCCACTGGCCACTACAATGTCCTCAATCTCATTCCTCAAAATTAAGTATTATTAATAATTTCTTGTGAATTCTGAAGGATATTTCTTCAGTATAGCATCTCTCTCTCTCTCTCTATATATATATATATACATGTATATATACATGTATATATATATATATATATATACTTGTGCACAGATGAGATCATACTCTATAGTTCTATAAATTATAGTTCTATAAAAATCAGGATATTGTGTTATTTCCATGTGATTATATTTCCCAATGCTAGCTTCACTGACTTTATAACTGAGTAATAATGGCCTATGTATTATATAGGGATTTGAGGGAAAATAAATGATTTTATGAAAATACTCCAAAGAGCTAAGATATAGTTTCCCGAGCAAATTAGACAACTGATATTTTTTGTGTTTTTTTTCAACCGTGTGAATAATGGCTGGATTAAGTTCTCTAATAAAGATAGTTGGCTATTAACATAGTCCCAAGTAATGGATATTTAAATGCAGTGAGTATGTCCATACAGATGAGTGCCATTCCTACCTTAAAGCATATGACTCAGCCTCAGAACTGATGGCTTTTTAAATTCTATCTTCACATTTAAATCTTACCCTACCCTTATAGACTAGCTTAATCATTGGGCCTATTGATATTTTTAGGACTTCTGTGTTGTATTTGACATTTTTCTTTCCCTGTTACACTTTTCATTAGTCTATCTGTTTCAAATTATATATATTTGATTTTTATTGAAGTTTAGGGCCAGATAATTCTTGTTTATCTTAGAGTCTTAAAATAGCTTCAGTTTGCTCTTTGCCTTCTTTTTCTTTCTTTTCTCTTTTTTTACAGGACTTCTCTATTGGCCTCACAGCATCATTGTTAAAAATCACTCTCTTTCTTTTATCATTTTGTTATTTAATCTGTTATCAAATTTTCTTTTGATATATTTTGAGGAAGGAAACATGAATATTTTGTTTGTTTTTGGTTTTAAGTAAAGACAGCCAGACCATGGCAACATGTTCCAGTGGGTAAAGTTAAAATGCCTTCTGCTAAGTGTCACTCACAATATATCCTGGTGCCAGAGGGAATGGAAGGGTATAGTGTTATGTCTACTTCATTCATTCATCTAGATGATTTTAACTGATGACTTCTACATGTGAGATACTGGAGAATTTTATAAAGTATTTGTGTTAGGGGTTATCAAGACTACCACCAGATTTGATGACTTGCTAGAATGACTCAGAAGTTATTATATGAACAGTTATCATTTATTACAGTGAAAGGATTCAGAGGAAAATTAGCAAAGTGAAAAGGCAGGTGGGGCAAAATCCAGAGGAACCCATGCAGTAAGAGTGATACATATTTGTATACAGCACACTACAGCATGCAGCTGCTATGTTTTATGTATTTTATACATTATATACTGTAGGCAGGGACCTTTCCAGTATTTAGCCACCAGAGTTTATATTTACACTGCGATAAGTCTGCTAGGAGTTATACACATGGTTGATGGCCCAGCAGAGAGTGATCCTGGAAACTCCTTGCCAAATGATAATTTATATGGTAGATATAACCTGAAAAATAAGAATCAAAAGATACCTGCACATTGCTAGAGTTCCATTCAGTTGTCAACAGCTGCTGCTGCTCATCATCATAACATGACTAGAATGAATGCCATTGTGGTGCCACTCAGTCTTGCAGCTTTCTATCCAGCACTGTCAGGTTTCAAAAGTGGAGGCAATCTTGGCAAACATACCACTCCACTCTTTCAGGCATTTGGTCTAATTACGCTAAGAGACAAATTTATTTTCTTGCTCAGAGCTTCTCTCAAGGGAGCAATGTAATGTATTTTTCTCATTGCGTAACGCATTTTTTCCTTCTTTTACTTTCAGCTGCTATTTCTCTTTCTTTCAATTTGTCCTTCACTTGAACCCAAACTTTCCCACCTTTGGAAGGGGGTGCCTTTGATTCAGCTGTGATGCTGGCCCAAGTTGCCAATAGCAATACGAGTTCAGCAAGTGCTTCCCTATCAGCCCCTTCCCATTTATCTAGGGCACAGACATGCAGAACAGGTGAGCTATCTAGGCCAGCTCAGGCACTGGCAATCCCTGTCTCACAAAGAACCACATATTGTATGATTCTATTTATGTGAAATTTCCAGATTAGGTAATCCCATAGAGACAGAAAGTAGATTGGTAGTTTGTCTAAGGCAGAGGAGGTTGGGGGATATTGGGGAATGACTGCCAGTGAGTTTCTTTGTGGGATGATGAAAATGTTCCAAAATTGACTGCAGTGGTGGTTTCCTTTGTTGGTTTGTGCTTTTGATGTTATAATCTAAGAAACCATTGACTAATTCAAGGTCATGAAGATTTATGCCTATGGTATTTTTTTCCTAACAATCTTATTCTTTTAGTTCCTATGTTTAGATTTTTTATTTCATTTTGAGTTTTTATATATGGTGCAATGTAACCTTTTTCTTTTGCATGTAGATACACAGTTGGGTTGGTACCATTTGTTGAAAAGATTTCCTTTCCCCATTTCATTGTCTTGGTGCACTTACTGAAAATAATTTGACCGTAAGATCAATTTGAGGGGCATTGCCATCTTAAGAATACTGAGTCTTTTGATTCATGAACATGAGATGTCATTTCACTTACTAGGTCTTCTTTAATTTTTTTCAACAATGCTTTAGTTTTTAGATTATAAACTTGCACCACTTTTTTATGTCAATGATTATCTTTTTCTTGTTATTATTTTCCAAAAAAAATTGTATTTTTGTGACTTTTTAAAAAAGATTTTATTTATTTCTTCATGAGAGACACAGAGAAGAGAGGCAGAGACACAGGCAGAGGGAAAAGCAGGCTTCCTGCAAGGAGCCCGATGTGGGACCTAATCCCAGATCCTGGGATCATGTCCTGAGCCAAAGGCAGACACCCAACCACTGAGCCACCCAGGCACCCCAAGTGATTCTTTTTATTGTTTCTTATCCTATTACATTATTTCTCGTCTTCATTAATTCTTCTTTATTTCTTTATTTAGATTTACTTTTTAATTTTTTTCAAATTTCTTGTGTTAGTAAGTACAGGCATTTTTAATCTTCCTTGTTTACTAGTATGTGATATCAAGTCTGTAAATGTTCTGCTAACTACAACATTAGCTCTACTCCACAAATTTTGATATTGTTCCCATTATCATTCGGTACTATGTGCTTCCTAATTCACAGTAGGACTTATTTTGTCACATCCTTGCAAGTTTTTATCTCAATGACAATCTTTTCATGGTGGTTCCATCTCAAGTCTATTCATTTGTTTCTCATATTGTTCTAATCTTTCCTTATTTTTTTCCCGTATCTCTCTTATCTACCTATATATCTTTATAATCACTTTTTAACTATTCTTTGATTTCAGGTACTTGAGGATTCTTATTTTTTCTGTTTTCTGTTTTGGCTGATGTTCCCTCACCATGCTTACTTGGTAATTTTTATTTTTTTCTATTGATTGCTTTCTACAAGTAGGGTTATAAGTCTGGTGGAATCCCATGAGCTCTGAGACTCGAAAGGGTTTCTCCAGAGGATGTTGGTTTTGCTTTTGTCAGGACTGCATAAATTCAAATGGCCCTGGACAAAGTGTTAAGTTAATGTTACAGTTACAGTTTCTGTTTTACAAAGCAAATGAATATTGTACGTTCAAGCTCCATTCCCAAGCTAGAAATAGGCTTTGGGTATTTGATTAATCCCTCATGATTTTTCTTCATTCCATTGCTAAAATAGATGGCCAGAGTTTTTTGGTTTGGGGGTATTGTTTTTTGCTCCTGCTGCTGCTGGCTAGTAGTCAGGGATAATTTTTGTACTTCTCCTCTTAAATGATATTTAAAGATTGGATATAATTTATGGATATAACTCTTCATTTGAGAAAGAGAGAAACTAAAGCAATAAAGATGTTACAAATTCTTGTTGGCCCTGTTTATCTATCTGCCTTTCCCTCAGGAATTTCAAAGCCATACATTTGAAAACCAGGTTTATTACATTTTTTTCTCTCCAAATGAATCCCTTTTCTGTATTTCCTATCCCATTTAAGATGCTGACAGTCTTTCTGGTCCTTGAATGAGCAAGTTCTTATTGCTATCTCTCCTCCTGCATCAACTGCCACAGTACACCATCAGTGCTACCTTTCAATAGTTCCCTTCCTTCTGGGCCCATCCCTAATTCCATGATCCCTGTCCCAGTTTACACCCTCCTTACTGCTCACCTGGTTAACTGCAGTATCTTCCCAAGCAACCACTCTGCATTCATATTTTCCTTCAGACTGTCTTCCTAGGTTACTTAAGGCGGAAATATAATTGTGTCATTAGCTTGCTTCCAAGCAAATTTGTCAGCTCCCCATTGCCTGAAGATTCAAGTGGATACACATTTTATTTTTCCAACTTCTTTCCTTCTTATTGCCTACTACCTTTCTCATACTGCATTCAAACCAATCTGTTAGATCTTCCCAGGACACCCCACATGTAATGTTTTTCTTTTGCCAGGATTACCTCCTCCAGTCCATGGGTAGCTTCTACTAATTATTTAAGGCCCAAATCCAGTGCAGTTGCCTCTGTATCCCTTCCCTGAAATAGAATTAGAACTAATCACTTTTTTCTTTATGTTCCCACTCACTTCTCTCATGCTTCCATTTCAGCAGTATCTTATTATAGCATAGACTTTTACATGCCTGTTTTGCCCTTTCGACTGTGAGCTCCTGCAGGGTAGAGGCAATTTTTCATTCATCTTTATCATCCCTCTGCCTAGCTAGCATGTTGCCTAGAACACAACAGATGCTCAATAAATGTTTTTAATAAATTAATGAAATAATGAAGCTATATTATTACATCAAAATAGCAACAGGAAAATGTTTTCAATTTTAGATAATATGTATCTTCTCATCTAGTACCTGCTGCACAGACCAAGAATTCAGTGGGGGACCTAATTCTAAATGATACCTGCTGCTATGGAAGCAAAATTAGATTCTTTGAACGTTATTATCCTCTTCCTTAAAATATAGCTAGAAATTCCTGGCTTTCAGTTGCTATAGAACCAGATAAGCAAATATAGCCAGCAAATTATTTATGTTAACTAATACTGGTAGAGTTTTAAAATATTGCTTTTCTTATCTTCTTATTTCAATTACAATACAAATTCACAATAGTAAATTTAGAATACATAGAGACACAAACAAAAAGCATAGATAATATCACTATAATTCTGTGAGATAATCAGTATTTTGGAGTATATTTATATAATGTCTGATAACAATAGTGAAGCCACAGGGTATCTACTGTTTTATATTCTTGCTTCTTAAAGTAATATATTAAAAATAGTCTATTATTGAGGATACATTCAACTATGATATTTTATAGAAGAGATAATATATGTTTATATTATGAACAAATAATATGTTTAAAGCAGGAAATTTCAAGTCAAATTGTCCTAAGCAGTAAAGAAATCTATTTTCTCTCATCACTGATTAAGGTCGAGAGATGACTCTGATTGGCTTATACTAAGCATGATCATTCCCTGGGATGAGACAGAAGGTCACCCTTCCTGAGTCCCATGCAGAGGACATTAATATATTAATGAAATCAAGAACTTATTCCATAGGAAGATGGAGGTAGGGTGATATTAACATTGGGTGACCCAGAGTGTCAGTCACAGTGGCTACTGATATTCTCCCTTTTTAAATAAGAACTGAAAGCTATTTCACATAATATCACTCAGTTCCCCGATGTGGGGCATTTAGTTATTTTTCCTTCAATTTTTCAATATTATAGACAGCATAGTTGTGAATAGTCCTATGGCTAAATCACTGTGAACATCCATGTTTATGTGTAGGATTTTAGGGTCAAATTAAGCAACATGTCAAAGCTTTGATATATAGATATGTTAAGTGTGGAAAAGTCACACTATTCCCACCAACAACATATGAAAGTAACTTCCTTTCACCTCGAACAATGTTGGGCATTTTTTTTTTAAAAGATTTTATTTATTTATTTGACACAGAGAAAAAGAGGGAGAGCCTAAGCAGGGGGAGCAGCAGGAAGAGGGAGAGGGAGAAGCAGGCTTCCTACTGAGCAGGAAGCCTGATGTGGGCTCCAAACCAGGACCCTGGGATCATATCCCAGAACTGAAGGCAGACACCCAACTGACTAAAGCACCCAGGAGCCCTAATTTTGAGCATTTTAAATAGAATATTGTGATCGGGGCCTCTAAAACTGTATAAGGAAAGTCTGTGCTTCTGCAGAACCCTACTTAAATCAGTGTGGGTTATTTCACAAGCTGACCTAAGGGTCCCAGTGCTTCTTTAGTACTACTGATATTGAGTTTGTATCAGTCTATGTATTTTCTCACCCTGGTGTATTTTAATTACCTTTCTTTTTTACTTATGTTACACATGTGTTATTAAGAGTGATCAAGAGCTGAGTAGCAAAATAAACGAAAACAAACACAAAAGAAAAAAAAAACAAACACAAAAGAAAACAAACTACTTGAACACATTTTGTAAAAACCAAAGACCATCTGAGAAAGGATAAATTTTATTCTAATAACCTAACCTTTTTTCTAGCTTTCAAAACACCCTTCTTGGGGCACCTGGGTGGCTCAGTGGTTGAGCATCTGCCTTTGGCTCAGGTCGTGATCCTGGGGTCCTGGGATCGAGTCCAGCATAAGATCCCCGCAGGGAGCCTGCTTCTCCCTTTGCCTATGTCTCTGCCTCTCTCTCTGTGTCTCTCATGAATAAATAGTCTTTACAAAAAACAAAACAAACAAACAAACAAAAAAACCCCTACCCTTCTCCTATAAAGGATATTTGGGTCTAAAACACCAAATATATATATGCAATCATCATATATATGCAATTATTAAAATTATGTTGATCATGGTTCTGTGTTTTATTTTTTACTATTATTATTATTTTTTAGGTGGAGATGGGAAGAGGGGCAGAAAGAAACTTAAGCAGTCTGCGTGCCTAGCACAGAGCCCAATGGGGCTCAATCTCACAGCCCTGTGATCATGACCTGAATGGATATCAAGAGTCAGATACTTAACCAACGGAGCCATCCAGGCACCTCAGTTCTGTATTTTAAATATTTCATTATTTCAAAGAGGTTTATAATCCTGAGGCCAGGTACTGAGTTCATGTGAGACCAAGTGCTTTTAAACTTTTGCAAAAGTTGTTAAGACGTTTAGTTGTCCCAGTGGTGATGATTTATTTTTATTTCTCTAAGAGGTTGCCTATTTTAGAAATAGGTGACTTTGGGAGTGGGGCATTGAATCTATTTTCAGGCCAATTTTCCAGCTCTATATAAACTTAGTATGTTTGTAAGCTTTCCTGCCAAGTGTATGATATCATTAAATATAATCGGTCTATACATTTGCAAGTGGTACATTTTGGTCTCAGTGTGTAAGACTTATTGTAATCCATAGCATAAAACATTCTTCCTGGAAATCACACGTCTAATAGAAATATGTTTAGAGGCACGTACAGTGTTCCTTGCTTAGGTGGTTGCCATACACATTACTTCATTTTCAGAAGGAAACACAAATAGAAACTGTAACCTTAAAAATGTACTTATAAAAACTTTACAAGCCTTTCTTTTTTTTCTTCCTTTTTTCTTTTTCTTTCTTTCTTCATTTTTGTTGTCTTCTCTCAATGTTGTCAACTCTCAATGAGACCTCAGAAATCCATTTAGCTCCTGCTCTGCTAAGACCAATTGGCTGATAGACTGGGAGGCCCGTGAAAGCCTCAGGTAAATTAATAGCAGAATCGGTGCCTGAGAACCATGCCTGGCTGCTCTTGAAATCCTTCTGAAGCCTGAATTATTTGTATTAAGATAGGCCAGCACTCAGGCCCCTATGAGTCAATTCTTTGTAACAGTTGCCAATATTTTTATACCTGAGAGAGCGGCTTCATTCTTTATTATTGCTCAGGAATCAATACTCCCATTGCCCTCACAAAATGCTATACAAGCATTATTGGCATTTCACTTGGCAGTGAAGGGTATCAACATCAATCTCGCCAACTGCACACTTCGCTAACCCTGCTCTACTTCTCCTGCGTCTATTTGTATTCCATCTGGGCTGTCCGTGGCTGCTCGATTTGAATGGGAATCCTTAGTGCTGCCCTGACACGTTCTGCGATAAGGAAATGGAAAGGCATCATCTAGCTACTCACAGAAGCAGTCCCTCGCTCCTCGCCCCTGCCCATTTTGTGCTTGACGGGCTTGCAGCATTTCATAAGATACCATTTCCCACCATCCTGTGGTTTTCTGAAATTGCCATTTTGGGGGCTCTTCATTAATAAACAAATGGCAGCTTTTAATCCCATGCATTGAAGTTACTGTGAATTTTAAAGTAATTTGTGCAGTTTGAGAGTGACTCTTAAAGTAACAGATCTTAAAAAATGAATACTCATACACATGGAGGTACAGTGTGCACAGAGCATACTGGGAACTGCAGCTGCGTTTGCTCTGAATATTAAACACGTGTTGCTCTGCTTAGTAAATTCAGTAAAAATGCTCTTCACTCCACATGTAAACTCTCCTTTAAAAATGCAGTTCCTTGGCAATATCTGAATGGAAACTGTTATAGGGGATTCTATCATATACCAATCTCATGCTGGACATTATCAATCTGTAGTTTGATCAAAAGTAGTATCTAGAATATATAAAGAACTCAAACAACTCAGCAATAAAGAGAAAAAATGATATAATTAAAAATGGACAATGGCCACCGTGGGGAACCACACCCATTAGGTTGGCTGTTATCAAAAAGCCAGAAAGTACAAGTGTTAGAGAAGTTGTGGAGAAATTGAAATCCTTGCATGTTACTGGTGGGAATGTAAAATGGTGCAGCTGCTGTGGAAAAGAGTTTGGCAGTTCTTCAAAAAGTTAAATATAGAATTGCCATTTGATCCAGCAATTCCACTCCTTGATACATTCCCAAAACAACTAAAAGCAGGGACTTAAACAGATGCTTGGACACATCTTCAGAGCAGCATTACTCACAATAGCCAAAAAAGTGAACAACCCACTTGGCAGAGTGACTTTGAGCTACTTCTTATATGACTTTTCTGAACCTCAGTCTCTCTCTCTCTCTCTCTCTGCCAAATGGCAGTGATGATGATGGTGATGATGGTGGTGATGGTGGTGATGGTGGTGATGGTAATGATGATGCCACTTCACAGGATTATTGTCAAGATTAACATTCAGTGTGAATAAAACGATGAAGTAAGGTTTATGAGAATATCTAAATCTGTAATACACCCTAGTTCTTTATTTTAAATTTTATTTTAAATCCGGGAATCAGAATATTTGTATGCTTTATATCAAGGAGACATATTGAAGAGACTAATATTTGCTTCAGAAGACAGATATTGAAAATTACATAGTCTGTGCTTGTAGTCCTGCATATGTGTGAGCCTAGAATAGGAAACCTTTTCAATAATATTCACTTCCAGAATTACATTAACTTTGGTGGAAGTAAAACAGCAAAGCTATTAATTGTTTCCCAGGAGAGAAAGAGTTGGTTTTTGTGTGTATTGCTCGTGACAACTTTCTTGATTTCTATTTTCTGAGCTTCTCTTTGTACCACATAAAAGTGAAAAGGGCTTGAAAAAGATTAATTGTTCATTTGGTGTTTTTTTGGATATCAAAAGGCAGGTTTCTTCTCCTGAGTTTTTATATATTGTAGATATTCTCTTCCACCAGACCTGAATTTACATAAAATATTTCTGGGAAAAACAAATGAATCCATCGTTTTATTTCTTTAGTAGAAAAAGCCTTAAAATAGGAGTTAGGAGCCTTTAACTCCACTTTCAGTTTTGTCATGTTAAACATGTGACCTTAGACAAGTTAATTAGCTACTGAGCATTCATTTTCTCCTCTGTTAAACGATTTTTAAAAAGTCCTACCCCTATTTCACGTAGCTGTTGAGGTCAATTAAAATGACATTTGTGGAATGCTTTGTAAATTATAAAGTTCTGCATAAATACAAAGTACCATATTTTCTTCAACCTAGGATTATTAGTCATAAGATGTAAAAGTTATATTTTACTCACGATAAAAATGCTGCCAACTAGGCTATGACACAGTGCCTTAGTGTACTGTCTGATGCATGGATGGGTCACACTAGTCTCTTTTAGTTTTGAATATTCTTTCATTGCTTTCAAGAAATATGGCAATACTTCTGGCTTTCAGTTGTGTTGCTTAGCAGGAGATAGGTAATCTTTTTGCATATAAATCAGTTATAAAGCATAGCAAATGCCCTGTATTTTCCTAAATCTTGTAAAGCATTTGACTGTTTCATTGTAAGTAAACACAGAATTGAAGTCATTCCTTCCTTCATTAATATTTGCTCTGCTAATTTAATATTTGCTGCATAAACGTGCATTTTTGCCGTGTTCCCATGGCCTACTTCATATGCAATAGTTTCCTTTCACTACTAATCAGAATACAGTATTTTTGAAGACATTTTAAGTGGTAACTAAACTCAAAATGGCTATTATCCCAGCAATGCATATAACTCAGTCGAAATGACAAAAACGTGACAGCTATGGCCAAGTTTGCCCAAGCAAGAGTTGGAGAAGCTCCTTTATCACTGCCACCTGGCAGTCAGTGATTGTAAGACAACTGCTCATTTCAGGGATGTTAAAACGGGTAGAAAAAGGTGTCGCAGGATTAATTGGATAATTGCACTTAAGTTATTAGCTGCAATGTGACACTTTGATTCTTAATACAAAATTCAGATAGCACATTGCTTGATACACTGTAGTTATACAAGTGTGAGACTCTTTGAAACTATTCTGGCCTCCTGAAGTCACGGAGAAACCATCTGGTGCCTCTTTGGGACTGTACTTGTGGGCAGTGTAGTATCTGCTTTGAGTCATCTCTTTTCCTCACTAAACTCTCTTTATTCACTTTATTTATCTCTCTTTATTTTGTCACTTTCTTCAAGCTTTAATATAGCATGGTTTTGAGGTCCTTCATTTTGATCATTTTCTTCTGAACTAGGCCTCATAATTCAGACTTCTTTAATGTGTTGTATTTGGAATTAAGCTTTCTACTCCATTTTTACTTATTAAAATGATAGAATGGTCTATAATTAATTTATTAAGACAAAAAATTATTTTCTTGAATTGGGTAACTAAAAATTTGGAAACAAGTTATTCATGTACTTGTGCAGTTTTATTTATTTTTAAATAATGATAAAACTATATTAAACTAGCTGTATGGTATTATTTTAAATGAATGCATTTTCATTCTTATATTTTTTTGTTCCTAGTCTTTTTTTTTTTTTTTTTTTTAGCACATCTGTTGTATCTTTACAATTCTTTACAAATAGACCAGAGTCAGAATCAAATTCCTGATTGTGGGGACATACCTGTGATAGTTTCCCAGGGATGTTGTGACAAAATACCATAAACTAGGTAGCTTAAAAAGAAGAAATTCATTCTCTCACAGTTCTGGAGGTTAAAAGTCAGATATTAAAGTGTTGACCAGGCCATGCTTCCTCTGAAACTTGAAGGGGAGAATCCTTCCTCCCCTCTTCCTGGTTTCTGGTGGTTTGCTTGCAATCTTTGGCATCCCCTGGCTTATAGCTGCAGCCCTGTGGTCTCTGTATCCATGTCACATGGTGTTTGTCTCTGTATTTCTCTGCCTTCACATAATGTTTTTCTCTTCATATTGTATTAAGGCCCACCCTACTGCCCTCATCATAACTTGATTACATTTGCAAAGACCCTGTTTTCCAAGAAGGTCAGATTCCTAGGTACCAGGGGTTAAGACTTCAGCCAGTCTTTTTGGGGGGATACAATTCAAACCATAACACCTGTGAATATTTTTTTGTGGGTTGACACAAAATCCTTACTATCTGAGTCACTACTCCTTGTGTATAATACATCCACCCACTGCTAATCCAAAAATCTTTCTTAGCATTGAACCTGTATTTCTCCATTCTACACAAAAAGTTATAAAAGGGAACTGATTGCAAGCGGACTTGCTGAAGCCTCCATAAACTTTGTGTCCTGAATTCTTATAGTAGTCAGATTCTGTCATTCTCTCAGAGCAAAATGTACTGCAGAGTGTGACAAGTCATTCTAAGACAATTTTGTAAAAGATTTATTTCTTTATTATTTGATAGAGAGAGAAAGAGAGAGAGAGAAGATTGGGAGGAAGGGCAGAGGAAAGGGAGAGAATCTCAGACTCCCACCAAGAGTGGAGCCTGATGTAGGGCTCAATCTTATGACTCTGAGATCATGACCTGAGCTGAAATCAAGTCAGGCACTTGACCAACTGATCCACCTACACACCATCATTCTAAGACTATTTCTGATGGCTACCCTCTCTTCTAGATGTTCACCATCCATTTCCTCCATTTCCTCAGTAGCCCATCCTTGTACCGAGTGTTTGCCACACCTATCATTTCCCACTTAGAAGTGATACTGACATTGGCTTCCTTCCAGGTTTCTGCTTCCTTTGCCCTTCTCTAAGATTTCTAATTAAACAGGATGGTTGTTGAGTGACTGCATTTGTAAGTTCTCCTAGAGTCTAATGATATAATTCATCTAAACCAAATGACTTGAGTTCACATAAAACGACTTTACTACCCTTGGATTTCGTATCCACTTATGAATGTTTTTTTCAATACTTGGCAGTGGAATCAAGAAGCAAAAACAGGAATTTAGATACTCTGTTCTGTTTATATCAAACTTCAACATAACACATTTTGTCCCATGGAGTGGTCCTGACCCTTTTGTTCACCTTTTTGTTTGTAAAATAGCATTTTAAAAAGTTTTTATTGTCCTTAGCATGTGGTAACTCTAAGTCCACTCATTTTGAACTTAAACTCCCTGATACCATGGTTTTATACACATTCTTCATTATTTATTAATTTTTTTCATTCTCAAGGCATATACTTACTTTATGAATTTCCTCTTTTTTAATTTCTCCTAAGATGATTTACCATTCCATAGTGGGAATTGCATCAGTAAGAGCAACCATTCAAGACTCATACTGGGAACCATATATAATGGTACCATGAATTATATTATTTTTGAAGTATGCCTTTCTAAATATCTCAGTAGGGTGTTTGTAGCAAGTTTTGCTCAAGCTTTCCTACTGTAGATATTATATCTAAGATGATACGTTTGCTTTCTTCTAAGATGTTTATCATTTATCCATTACCAAATAACTCCCCTCCTGGCTAGAACTAGGTCTAGAATAGTAGTTCCTCATATCATTTTTTTCTATGGTTGGAGAATTGAGATTATCATATAGGCTAGGCAAGAACTTCTCAGAACTGTTAATTTTAGGTAACTGAGATTTGCTACCTTTTCTTGAATAAATTAAGTCCTGATTATTGCTATACTTTTCTTGTTCAGTGCCAAGGAGGGATACACTGTTTAGCCTCTTCACACAGTGAAGTTAACTGTATTGTCAATGATGTCACCTTTATTAGTTTTTCTTATAAGTTCTACACCATGTTTTTCAAGATGCCTCCATCAATGCTTTTGATATTTCTAAATGGGATTATATGAAGCAGAGATGTTTAATGCGACACTACCCCTCCTAGGTTTGACTATGTTACTAATGGAATAGAATTCAAGTTCAAAAGTACATGAAAGAGAAATCCTTCATGCAAAATTATACATTTCTGAGAATATTTCAAGAATCAATTCCTTTGTCTTTTACATCATTCTGTCAAATCAGAAATAGAAAAAGCTATCAGAGACTCTCCTCCCAATTAAGCTCTTACTAGGGAGTGTGTGTATGGAAGGGGTTGGAGAATATTGTGGGGTGAGATTCCATTTTTATGGCCTTCAGCATGAGGGCAAGCTGTGATCACATTTGTACAGGGTGGCTAAAACTCTGATAGAACCATAGTTCTCTGGCCTGCAGAATCTGATAACAGAGACTGGAGTAACGATAGCCACAGGAAAATTAAGTAGAATCCTAAAAAACAGAGATCTGAAAAAAGCAGACCTCCAAATCTTTGTGTAAACTTTGCCCAAATCTTGGGATGATTCCAGAACCATGATTTTGTGAGAGAGAATTCAGACACAGAGAAAATAATCAACTGCTAGTCAGAAGACAGAATTGGCAGTTTGAGTCCAACCAAGTTAATTGTCTGCTTGAAAAAAATTAATACTCTGAGGATTAAAATAGAATTCATATAGCATTTACAGTGTCCAGGATACAATCCCAAATTACTTGAAATATGAAGAACTAGGAACATGTGATTCATTAATAAGTAAAGAACAATTAAAGAATAACAACTCTAAGCTGACCCAGAAGTTTGAATAGTGAGAATTTCAAAGCACCTATGACAGCATGGTCAAAGAGGTGAAGGAAAATATACTCAAGGTAAATAAAAAGATAAAACATCTAATCAGATAAGTAGAAATTATATAAAAGAACAAAATGTAAATTCTAAACTTGAGGAATAAAAACCTGAAGTAGAAATAAAATACCTGAAGTAGAAACTCCACTTAGCCATAAGGTAGAGATGATAAGAGTTGGTGGCCTTGAAGATAATTTAATAGAAATTATCTAATTTATAGAACAGAAAGAAAAGGAGTAGGAAAAAAGTATAAATAGGACCTCAGTGATCTGTGGGACTTTATCAGAAAGGTAGGAGGGAAAGAATAAGGGAAAAATATGTCTGAAACAGTGGCCAAATTTTCCCCAATTGGTAAAAGGCATAGTTTTACATATTTAAGCAACTCAGGTGACTCAAACAGGATAAACACCAAGAACACAATACATGGGCATTTATAATCGAACTGCTGAACACTCAAAGATAATAAAAAAAATCTTGGAAGCATCTAGCAAAAAAATGACACATTTCATACAGAGATACCAATGATTTAACTGCTGAAAACAAGCAAGCAAACAAAACAGGCAAACAAGTTATAACCTTGAATCCTATATCTGGTGAAGACTTGTATTTTGAACAGTGGTGTGTGGGCACTTAGTGGGACATCTTGCCAAAAACTCTACAACAGTCCTCATAATTTTTAAACAGCTTTAGGAGGATCTGAACATAAACAACCCTTTACTCAATGCTGCATTAGAAGAATGTTGGAATAAGTGTCCTTTTTGTCTTCTGTTGTATCCTCCATTATCAAAAATGCCCCAAGGCTAGGACAGAGTAGCCTTTGTTAATAAAAGAATCTTTGCAGATCATCAAGGAAATGGCCTCTTAATATTCAAAGTTAAAGGAAAAGATTGCAATTGGATATCATTCAATCGTCTCATATATGAAAGAGGAAGATAGGTCACTTTAAGTGAGAAAGGGATTATCTGAAAGCTTGCCCATAGATGAACATTTTTTGTTGCACTCCATCTAACATCAGAGCTGTGTGTGTATATGTTGGGGGGGGTATATTTATTTGTTTTTATTTGAAATGATTCGAGTTGAAGGTTTTCAGAAAGAATACTAAAAACCCAACAAGGTAATATCTGTAACATTTTTTAATGTTACTGTAGAGGAAGACAAATTCTCCTCTGATCTCTTAGCATCTCCAACTGGGACTAGGAATTAGACTGCATAAAACAGATTAATGAGATAAAAGCACACCTGCTTTATTAAACTTTTACATATACAAGGAGGTCTTCATAAGAGAATGAAGCCCTGAGGAAGTGATCAGAGCAGAAAGTTTTTATACCTTTTAGACAAAATGACAAATCTGTAGAAGAAATGACAAAACAAGGGGCAGCAAATTGTGAGGAAGTGAGTAGGAAATGTAATATATATATGGGGGGACAGGGGGGCAAAACCAATGGAAGATCAGGGTTATTTAGGAAGTGTGTTTTTGCACACATGCGTGTCAGTCTTGGCTCCCAGTCTTTGGTGATATGGACATTCCCTTCCTGGTACAGGGAAGGTATTTTTCTCATGGGTAATTTTATGGCCTAATTTTGGTAGAAAAGGGTAGGTCAGCGATCTCTTCCTGTGTCTGCTGTTTCTCAAGTGCCTTTTGCTCAAAACAATCAATATGCCAAACTGGTATATTTTGAAGTGGTATGTCCTAAATTCTTTCATTATCTTCAGTATGAAATAAATGAATTTAGTTAAAAATCCCTACTGACTTATTTTCAACTTTGGGAGTTCTGAACCTTTCATTCATGCCTTATAAACTTTGGGGCTTAGCGAGTGGGGATTCCAAATGTTTAGTCAGTTTGATCCCTAAAACATATCTCAGAATTTATATGTATTTTAATATCCACATAAAATCTTTAGCTATGATATTTAAACATTTTATAGCTAAATATGCCAATCATCTTTTCTTAATTCTCTGTTCTGTGTCAATTCTCAAAATGTTTTATGTATATATACATATAACACTAATTTTTAATTAAACAGAGTGGTATATGAATATTTTCTTACAGAATATTTTTTAAAAACCTAGAACACATGTAAAACTTCAGCTCTTCTGAAGATATTCTCAGAAAGCCTGGTTTTTTCCTTCTGTTTGAAAGTTATGACAGTTGTGAGTTTAGCCTAACATTCTTAACATATTTATATCTGCAATTACCTATATTTATTCAATAGAAAAGTAGGCTATTATTTTACATACTTTTAGCATAATATTATACTCTGTTATTGTCCTATAATTTGCTTTTTACAGTTACCTGTATGTCTTCAACATATATCCATATGTATAAATAAAGCATGTTCATTGAAAGAATAATAATACATATATATCACAATTAGATTATTCAGCCATTTTCTCATGATGAACTTTAAGGTTTGTCCGATGTTTTCAGAAAACAAACCATGCTATAGTAAATATTTTGTATATGATTTCTGTGTATATGTGCAAGTGTGTCTCTAGGAGCAATGCCGAACAATGAAATTATTGGGTCAGAGGCTGTGAACATTTTCATGTTTCATAGTTAATACTATAGAATTGTCCATAGTGATTGTTCCAATAAGTCTGTCTTTCTTTCTTTCTTTCTTTCTTTCTTTCTTTCTTTCTTTCTTTCTTTCTTTCATTTTCTTTCTTTCTTTCTTTCTTTCTTTCTTTCTTTCTTTCTTTCTTTCTTTCTTTCTTTCTTTCTTTCTTTCTTTCTTTCTTGATTCTATTTATTTATTCATGAGAGACACACAGAGAGAGGCAGAGGCATAGGCAGAGGGAGAAGCAGGCTCCCTTGCAGGGAGCCCGATGTGGGACTCAATCCAGGGACCCCAGGATCCTGACTTGAGCCAAAGGCAGATGCTCAACCACTGAGCCCCTCTAATAAACCTTTCTCTTTCCAGGGCACTCATTTTACTTATATTTTACCAGAAATTAATATTATTAGACTTTTGAAGTTTTGTCCAACTAATGGAGGAGATGAGAAACTGGCTTATAGGTCAAACCTGGCCTATTACCATTTTTTATAAGCCTGTAAGCTAAGAGAGGTTTTAAATTTTTTTAAATGGTTACATTTAAAATGGTTGTATACATACCTACAAAGTAGCTACCATTTTGCTAATTCTTAACCCACAAAGCCTAAAATATTTGATATTTGTCCGTTTAACAAAAAAGTGTGCTAACTCCTCATCTAATGGAAATCATTGACAAAATTTACATTTCTATGGTCACTTAATAACATTGAATATATTTTCATATGTTTGTCTGACATTCATATTTCCTTACCTGTAAATTGTCATTTTTGCTCATATTTCTAAATTTTAAATTGATTGGATGAACTCTGTACATATTCTGAATACTTATTTTGCTAGACACAACTGTTTGCCTACCCACTGATCATCTTCCCGACTCATTCTGTTTTGCCAGTATAACTTCAGTTCTTTTTCAGGTACCAGGCAGTGATGTACGTTTGGGGATCTGAACCCCACCCAAATCCAAGGTGGGGGGGCTATAAAATTATGATTATTCTAAATAAGTGGCAATTGCATTTCCCCTTGTCTATGATTAGCTTAGGATTGAACATTTGATGAAATGTGTCCAATGAGATATGAAGGCCTCTAGGCAGTTCCTCCTCGTTTTAGAAAAGGAATACTGGCATGCTTTTGTCCCTCTGTAACCTCTGTTTCCTTTTTTCATGTTACTTCTGGGAATGTTATGCTCAAAAGTAGCCAGATTAAATGGACAAGTCAGCTTTATAAAAAGAGGGCAAGCTCTACATTTTTGAGCCTCTTCATAGTTTAGGCTTTTTATTGGATGTGTTTTCTGTTACTTGCAACCAAGTACATTCTAACTAATATCTTTAGCATTTGGCACACTTCAATGTGAATTTGAAAGCTATATTGTCATACTCCTAATCATGTCATATTGTCATGATTATAACTACTTTGCTTCTTCAGATTAATTGCAGCTTAAATAATATCTATAAAACATTGAGTCTTTCAATAAATTCCCCGTTATTCTGTTCTTGCATTAGGTCTTCAAAAAAAAAAAAAAAGATTTATTTATTTATTTGAGAGAGAGAATGAGAATGTGAGTGAGGGGGTGGCAGAAAAAGAAGGAGAGAGAGAATCCTTAAGCAGATTCCCGACTGAGTGGAGTCTGATGCCGGGCTTGATCTCAGGACCCTGAGATTTTGCAAATTCTTATTAGATTTATTACAAGGTAGTTCCTGTAGGAAGTGGCTTTTATTTTTCTTAGTACACTATATGACTGTTCTTTGTCAGTGGAAAGAAATATTGTAGAAATTTTAGTATCGATGTTGTATACTACTAGCATGCTACATTTTTTCTTTCAATCTTAATAATCTCTCTGTAGGTTTCCTTGAATCTTCTATGAACCCAGTCGCATCATTTGGTAATAATTTTAATTTTGTGTCTCACATCCATTGCCTTGTAATTTTTACATCTTATATCTTTATCTTATTGCTTTGTTTGGAAGAAGCACAATATTCAATAGAAAGTATGAAAGAAGTCATTCTGTATTATTTCTACTTGTTTTTGAATTTGATGGAAAATGGATTTAAATATGTCATCTGTAAGTCAGATGTTTGCCATAGGTTTATTATGGATATGCTTTATAAGAAATTCTCTCTTTTATTCATTTATTTATTTAATTTTACCAATTTTCCAGGTCTTCTTTTTTACTTACATGAATGAGTGTTGAATGTTACAGAAGAACACATTAGCTTCTATGCAGATGACATAGATTTTTCTCCTTCAGTATGTATTAATGCACTGAATTATACTGTTGAATCTATTACTATCGATTATTGTCTTCCTAGGAAAAAACCTACTTTATCCAAAGTAGATACAGATAGGTGCTCCAATAAAATTTTTCAGAGTTTTATTTGTATATTGTTTATTTTTCCTCAAAATACCTCTTAGATATATTTGCTTCTTTATCTTTCTGTTTTCTTATTATTTTTGCCTTCATTTCCTTTATTATTATTTCTTAGGGTTTTATCTCTTTTTTATAAGTTACTTAATTGGATATGTAGTATAACTTTAGTCCCTCTCTCCAGTTTTTCCTTTTTTTTTTTTTTAAGACAGACTGTGTGTGTTAGGGTGAAAATTGTGGGGGAAGGGCAGAGGGAGGGGGTAGAGAGAATCTTAAGTAGGCTCCACACTCAGCAGGGAGAGACTGACACAGGGCTCCATCTCATGACCCTGAGATCATGACCTGAGCTGAAACCAAGAGTCTGACACTTAACTAAGTGAACCACCCAGGCATCCCACCATTTTTTCTTATAAAAAGATTTAAGGTGGTGAGTTTACTCTGAGAATTGTTTTGGCTTGGTTTTGTAATTGTTATTAACTTCCCATGAAAAATGTTGGGTTAGATTTATTTATCTATCAAACGCTGCTTCTGTCCCAAATTCTTCACATATATTATCTAATTTAATCTTCAAACAATCCTGCATATTATCCTAATTTCCCAGTTGAGAAAACAGATTCTGAAAGACTAAGTGACTTGTCTAAGCTCACTTAGCTTGTGACTAGTGGGACCTTTGTCTTATCTCTGCTGCACACATCTTTCAAAATATCATTTAAGCAGGGCCATGCTAGCTACATGGTCTTTTTCATAGCATTTACCCAGTGTGTGTTTGAGTTTGATGAATGGAATGGAATATAGGGATAGGAATGAAAAAACAAAAGACTACTCTTTTTGTTATACCTGGGATATTCCATATCTTCTGTTACTGGTTCTGTGAGCCTTGCTTCTTCAGTGGTAGCTAACGCTATTTGCTTCATGTAAACAAGTTTGATAAGAGCATGGATCTTTTCATGGAGAAGGTTGGCATTGAAGCCATGTGTTTAAGAAAGTTTTATGGAAGGTATTAATTCAGAATTATAGTAGTTATAGTGAGGAAAATTAAATTTTACAATTTACTTTCTTTAATCTTATTTCAAAATGCTAGTAGTCATGGCATCTTCACCCCCCATGAAGGTTATAAATGGAAACAACGGGAAAATATCCTGAAAGGGACTTTTTTGTCGTCAAAGTACATTTTTAATTAGTAGAACCAGGAGTATTAAAATAGATTATTGATCTTACTCAGGATTAGGAATTAATTTTTTCCTATAAAACATAGAAGAATGACCATATGTTTGCTTTTAGTGGTCTTAATGGAATACCCTGATTAAACACTTAGGAATATGATGTAACCTCTTTTCCAACATACTGAACCACCAAACTGGCATTACTGTAAAATATGTATAAGAAACCTGAAAATGAGACCTTTTTTTCTTCTCTAGTGGTCAGTGTATCCACCAATGTTCAAATTACCGGGCTTGTATTTATGGTGATGGAAGTGATAAATAGTCTGAGAGGATCTGATGATGTAATTCAGAGAAATCAACAGTTTAGTGACTTCACAACTTTCATTAAGGAAAACACTCTCTAGAAACTTTGCAATATGATTATATTGATTAAGCTTTAGCAACTGATTACAGTTTCACTTTATTATTCTTTCAGGCAAGACACATGATTTTTTTTTATATCACTTTTGATGTTTTCATTAGGCTAGCAATGCATTAGAAACCTGACTCACTGCTTCCTTGGATATCAGGGCCAGATATTTTCTGAGTGTCATTTTTGAAATAAAGAATGTAGTTTCCCAAGTCTTTAATATTTGAGTGGGGTTATAAGAAAGAAAAAAGGCTTCTCTTTGCCAAGCAAACCTGCCATATTCAGATTACATTCATTTCAGACTTTAGGGAAATCACATAGTTTTTTACTTGCTTTGGTTTTTTGGTTTTTTTTTTGGCTTTTTTTTTTTTTTTTTTTTTTTGGCTTTTTCTATTTTAACATCACTAGGAGCAATATTTGTGTTACCCACTGTGTCTTGCTGAAGTTTATTAAATAATATTGTGAACCCACTAACAAATGAATTATTTCACTCCAGGCAATGGACCCATGTTAATTATGGGCAGATCTTGATTTTTAACAAGGAATACAGGTTATCATATGTGGACTCTTAATCATTTTTAAAAATCTTTTCTTGTTTTCTAATGGGAGAATGTAATTAGGAGCTAAGACACTTGACATCTGATTTTCTTGAGTGATTTAATTTGAACCCTACCCCTTTGGGCATAGCAGAGCTTACAATCATGGGAGGGAAACCTGTTTAGAAGCAGTCTGGAAGCATGGAGGTCACTCTTCATTTCCTCTGGGTTGTTATCCAGATACAGTCCTATTTGTGCTTTTGCTTCACTTCACTCAGCTGAGCATGGCTGCTTTCTCGATCCTTTACATTTCACACCACTGAGCTTGATTGTTCTCAGGTCTATAGTTGCTCACTAGAAGCATTACTCACACTAATATTCTAGGCTTCAAATCCCAGCCAAAACCAATCCCTCAAGATTCACAGATGGTGAGTCACTAGAGGGCATGCAAAATATCGAGAGTATCAAAAGCTTAGTGAAGTTATTTCTGCCAGGCAAATCTGTAGTATAACATTGACCATTGAATTTTGGAGTTAGAATGTCCAAATCCTCATTGCAACTATCCGATGGATGAATTGTCTCAGTGATTGTACTGGAAAGAGAAATTCACAAAAAAATTCTGGCATGTTGCTACAGGATCTTTCTTCACATATTGGCTTTATTTGAGAAAATAAGCCCCTCTCTTTGTTAATACTGACAAACTTACAACCTGACTTTTACTCTTTGCAATATTTTTTGTTTCTCCTCCCTTATAGTCAATCTGATCCTGTCGTTTGTATTAATAAAACTTCCTATGTAACTCAAACTGCTCCTTTGGAGAGTCATGAATAAACTATTAAAAATCCAACCTCTATCTATATATTGCCTGCTTTGTGAAAAATGGAATTAAAGGACTCATCTGTGAATACCAAATTCATTGCATTTGTAATGCTAGTGGATTTATAAATCCATTCCCCAGGGCTGCAGTGCATCCAGACTCTCTGTGTTCACTAGAGGGTAGATTCATGAAGTTTTAGGGAGCCCAAGATGTAAACTGTTCTTGTATTAGACAGGAATTATTATTTGGGGCTTGATCTGCCAGGGCTTACAAGGAAGAATGGTTCTTAGAGTTATGCAAGGTGTCCAAAATCTAGACTGCCTGTAGTCCTTATGTTCAGGATGGACACAGCACTGAAAGTATTGGAAATCTTCATCTATTCAATCATGTTTCACTATGTCTTGAGTACCTACTATGTACTACAAACTCTGTTATACATTGAAAATACAAAGTTGAAAAAAAAAAACAGGTGTCTCTTTAAAAGAATGACTGCTCAGCATCCTTGGATGTATAGTGTCCACATCAGTTAGACATGCATTTGTTTAGTTTTCAAATCTATTTACACACCAATATTGATCTAGATGCCATGAGGGACTAGACTGGCATGTCCTCAGGATTCGCACACCACTAAATTCATTCTAAATTTGCAAACCACTTTATCTGCCCACCTTTCTCATCATTTGCGTTTGTATTATTTAGGATATTCATGTAGAACCATGCCTACAGTGTTCTACAACACTGTAAGCTCCTAGGGGACGGGCTAATAGATGATTAATGTTTATAATCCTGGGCAGCCCAGGTGGCTCAGCGGTTTAGCGCCACCTTCAGTCCAGGGCCTGATCCTGGAAACCCGGGATCGAGTCCCACATGAGGCTACCTGCATGGAGCCTGCTTCTCCCTCTGCCTGTGTCTCTGCCTCACTCTCTCTGTGTCTTTCAAGAATAAATAAATTTAAAAAAAGATAATGTTTACAATCCCTACACTGAATATTTCTGCAATAAACTCTAGAGGTGGCAAGTTACAACGTACAGCACTGACATAGGTAAGAAGGGGTCACTAATTACATAATTATTCAAGCACTTATTTTTTCTAGTCTGCATGCTCTACTACATTCATGTGACTAATTATGTTCTCACAGGGGGAGTCCAGAGACTTGGGTTTTTAGTCTGGCTCTGTCACTGGCTGTGTAAGCTTTAGCACAGCATATAACCTTTCTGCACCTCAGTTTCCCCATCGATTTCTAAAAACAGTGGACAATTTAATTCAAATTCTATAGATAGATATATGTGTTCTTTTTCACTAAGTGTAACCAAAATTGACTATTTGTGACCTGCTTGGTTTAGAGTGCTCTATTAGAAACAGATGCTATTAGAATTTCTCAATTTTTAATGTTCAGACCTTAGGAATTCCTTCCCAGGATGTAGTGTCAAAGCAGACTTTATGGTTCCCATTACTATGATCTTTAGGCTGTTAACTTCTAGACCACATAGGAACACAAAAGTAAAAAGGAAAAGTGGGAAAAGGATGCATGAATTTGATAAAAATGGTTGTCACATTTACCAGAGAAAAAGAGAGAGGGAGAGATCTTGCTGTGAAATGATTTATCTAGTCCTGGTGGTCCTAAACAACATCTTGCCTTTTTGCTGGAAGAACACCCCATTTCCCAGAGTGATCTGGACTTTCTCTGAGATAAGAATGGATGTATTTTACCTTTCTCTAAGTTGTGTCCTTAAAAATGTATTCCCCAAAAACTGTTTTTTTTTAATTTTAAGAGAAAAAAATGCAAGTCATTTTATGAAGATATGTTTTTTTTTAAAGATTTTATTTATTTATTCATGAGACACACACACACACAGAGAGAGAGAGAGAGAGATAGGCAGAGACACAGGCAGAGAGAGAAGCAGGCCCCATGCAGGGAGCCCGATGTGGGACTCGATCCCGGGTCTCCAGGATCACGCCCTGGGCTGAAGGCAGGCACTAAACCACTGAGCCACCCAGGCTGCCCTGAAGATATGTTTTCATAGATAAAAAAAACACATTAAAAATATGTATATACACTAATGTATATACATCCATTAAATAACATATTTGTATATGTGTATATACATACTTCTCATGATCAAATATTTTAAAACATTGATGAATGTTGATGAAAAGATAAAAAGATATCTTTTTTTTTTGACACACAACTTGGAGACAAATATGCAGTATGTCCAGCTCAGTAGAACAGACACTTACAACTCTTAAGATCAACTGAGTGAGGTTCTCAGGCGAATGTTGTGAATTTCAACCATCACAATGCATATTTTGTCAGTGAGATAATCTGAGGTGTATTTTCACTCTTCTGAATTTCTTTGCTCTGATTACTGTCATTTTAATTATGAATTCATGGAGGGAAACAGCTGCATTTAAATTTAATGCACCTGGAGACAAATATATTAAATATTCATTTTATTTTAAGAATCTATATCACTAAGTCTTATAATTTACCTTACATAGCTTAACTATGGTACGTTTGTTTGCACACTTGAGTTACTGTAATTTCTAATTTTACGGCAAATCCATAGGAGATAGGCAGAAGGTTACTATCATTGGCTTGGCTAAGAGGTTAAGTGATTAGTCTAGGATTTCCCATGCTAGATGTAGATTTAAAAATAAATACCAGCCTGCTCCAGTCAATAACTTAGACTTATAAAACAATAATTGCTAAGGTTGACATTCAGATAAATCAGCTGATACCATGAGTAAAATTTCCATCTGATGAAACAATATGTCTTTTAAAGATATAATCCCCAAGATATGATTTGAAAATTCATGTATCAAAGGTGAAAAGAGTGGCATAAAGCTAAAAACAAATCCTACAGACCAGCATACACCATAAAGGGTAACGGGATAAAGTAGTATTCCCAGCAGTCAAAGGGATAAGTAAGAGGTGCAGTGAAAGCGATGCCTCAGAATAACAGTAGGGGCAGCATGGAGCCAGAAAGGAGCTTGCCCAAGGAATCAATAGAATCAGTAGAAGACAAAAATATGCAAAGTAAGATATTTAATACTATTAGATGTCAAGAAAATGCAAATTAAATAACAAGATACCTCTATGCATCCATTAAAATGTCAAAAACTAAAAGGATTGACAGTACTAAGTGTTGACAAGGTTATGGAGCAACTAGAACTCTCATACACCACTGATAATAATATAAAATGCTATTCACCTTGGAAAACTGGAAGTTTCTTAAACATTAAACATATGCTTAACCTGTCACATAGTTATTTTACTCTTAGATACATACCTAGAAGAAATGAAAGCCTATTTGATCATACAAAAATCTGTATGTAAACATTCCTTCCAGTACTATACACATTATACAAAAACAATCCAAGTTTACATGACTGTTTGATTACATAAAATTCTAGAACATTTTAGAATTTCTAATGATATAGTTCAGGTTGGTTCTCACCTGGGGTAAGGGTACAGGAGGGGCTGGACTATACAGGGGCACAAGGAAACCTTTGAGAGTAATGGAAATGTTCTGTAACTTGATTGTGGTTTCATGAGTGCATACATGTATCATAGATTAAACATGTATCAAAACTCATCAAACTGTACATTTTACATGGATACTATTTTTTGTGCATAGATTGAACCTCAATAAAATTGTAAAATGATCAGTCAGTGAAAGACCATGGATAGGCAGCTATGAGCAAAGAAAATCAGGATATAAGTAAGAATTTATCCTAGAATGAGAAACAAAGACATAATCTAGATAGGATAAAAGCTGAGCTGGATATTTCCACATCTCAACTATACCCTCTTTTTCACTTGTCTTTAGAATTTCATTCTTTAGAATATAAATTTATAGGATTAATTGATAACAAAGTCTGAGTTAACAATAATGACATTTCAAATAATTATTGTATCTATAATTCATAGCCTGCTTATCGCTGACAAAGTATACTACTAGATACTTGAAAATATGTATCTCATGTTTTTAGACTTCAAAATTGAGGGGAAGGGTAGCCTCAGGAAGGTCCTTTATAATTTCCTGATTCTGGTTTTGCTTTTATTTCCTCCCTTTTGTTCTACATTCTATTACCCTTAAGGAATAATTCTTTGTGTCTTTTATAGGATGGTTTACACATTCAGGCCTCTTTTGGGGCTTTTAATCTATTATCCCAGTCAGTTTTTCAAGAAATTCCCTTTAAAAAAAGAAAGAAAGAAAAACAACTCCTTTCCTTCCTAAAGAAGCTGTTGGGGAATGCAATTTTTTTCAAACTGGAGTATATGCCAAGAGGCCAAAAACTAGGATTCCCTTTTATAGCCACAGTAGCCCTTTGGCACGGAGACTAGTCTAATTTTCTTATGAAGCAACTGAGCTGATAAAGAGAATCCTGTCTGAGTTCACATACATAGTAAGCGCTGAGTCTAGGATCTGGTTCCGATAATGCACTGTCCATCTCTTAAACTTGGTGATCAAAAGGAGATTGGGGCTTTGCCCAGATTGAGTCAGAAATGGCCCACAGCACCTGAAGCCAATAACCAGTAGGGAGGCAACATAGTTAGATTAGTATTTTTCTGGGAAATCTAAGAGTCAGGGCACAGGGAGAGGTATGGTGTGACATATCAAACAAAATATAAGGATGACGTTGATATTCATTGGTTAGATAGACTTTTATATATTCCCACAGTGTGCCAAAGCACCTTAGCAGGCCCTGAAGATCCAGATTCAAATACAACATGACTGCAGCCTCCTATGAGTTTCTAGTTGAGAAAAGGGAGACAACCCCTTGGGCAAGTGTTTGCAATGCAGTAATTTGTGATATAGGTATACAATGATGCTATGAGGCTTATGGACATCTAAGTTATACTAGACATTTAAGTTATACTGGAGAAGCCAGAAAAAACATCTCAGCAAAGCTGTGTTGTGAAGCACAAGCAGCCGGGTGAAGAGTAAATGAAAGTCATTCCAGGAAAATCCAGCAGGTTCTGCTCATGCAGAGACATGTGACATGAAATGGAGTTGTCCAGGGCCTTTGGAGCTCTTTGTAAAGGCTGGAGTAGAGGGTGAGTATGAGTGTGTGATGCATGTGTTATGAGCTAAGTGAGGGAGGCTGGAGGAACAGTTCAAAGGGGTCTTGTGTGTTACATTAAAGTGTTTCAACTTTTTTCCTTAAGACTTGGGGAACCACAGAAGGACCCTCAGCAGATGAATGTTATGATATACATTTTTGATATTGGTGACCTGAAAACATGGCCTGCAGGTTGTCACAGGGATGTAGTCACCATTTCATCCTGCCTCTTTAGGGTGCCCTGAGCAAGATGTCAGGGTGCTTTGGCTATAGTCTCTAAGGACATAGAAGTTGCTGGAGTTGATTCTGTAGGATTGGCAAAGTTCACCTTTGAGACTGAGAGACTGAGGGTAGGGGAAAGGACTTAACATTTATTGAATTCTCAGTATGTTTCAGACCCTGGGCTAGTTCTTACTCTAAGTTATTGTATATAATTCTCACAACTACTCTGTGAGTATTGATACCATTCTCAGACATTTTGGCACCCAAGCAAGTAAATACGTGTCATTTGGGGCATAGTAAGTATTGCCTACAGTTCCCAGATAGGCTGACACATACCAGTGTTTTGTCCAAGAGACTTGGAGCAGAAATAATGAGTGCCACTTTGAGACAAGGCAGGTAAAAAGCCAGTATGTATCTTCTATCTCTTTATTTCCTTACCATAGTGAACTTGGAAATACCATGTATTTCAGATGACATAAATTCAAGTTGGAGAACAGTTGACCAACCTACATGAGATGCAAAGTAAGTAAGACATAAACCCTTATTTTTTGAGCCACTGACTCTTCAGAGTTATTTATTACTCCACTATACCTTAAACTATCCTCACTAATGTAGTCCCTTCAAACAAACATAATTCTATGTTTGTACATTTATTTATTTGGAGTGAAGTTTTAAAGATGTCTAGTAGAGGACAATTTCTGCGTTGGTCAAAAGATAACCAAGAAAATGTCACTACTTTTATTAGAAGCCATACTTAGAAACTTGAGTTACCTTGCACCAAGGCTTCCATTCAATCCACTGTTCTTCTATCAAAGCTGTTGATCAGCATGTTGGGCAGTAGTATGATTAGCCTGCTCCTTAATCTTATTTTAGGCAATATTAGCCCTATAGTATATATAGATGAGAAAACTAAAGTTAGGAGAAATAACTTGCTCTAGGTCAAATGTAAATTATACAAGTATAGTTATCAATGTAAATTATAAAGGCTGTATTTGAATTAGTTTATTTAATTATTTATAATAATTATCTGACATAAGAAGTCATTGTCTTTCCAATACTCTAGACCATTATTCATATTATTGAGCTGTTCAACAAAGATAATTTAATAGTTTCTTAATATGTAGTTGTATTAGTATTAAATCCTTTCCTCTGTGTGTCTCTTTTATATCATCTTGTCCTCACACTCAACCTCCTTTACCCTAATTTAAAGGTGAACTTGGAAATACCATGTATTTCAGATGGTGTGAAGTTTAAGTCAGAAAATAGTAAGTAGAGTATTTTTTAAAAGATTTTATTTATTTATTTATTTATTTATTTATTTATTTATTTGACAGAGAGGGAGAGAGAGAACACAAGCAGGTGGAACAGCAGAGGGAGAAGAAAAAGCAGGCTCCCCACTGAGCAGGGAGCCTGACATGGGACTGGATCCCAGGACCCTGGGATCATGACCTGAGCCTAAGGCAGACGCTTAAACATCTGAGCCACCCAGGCACCCCCAATAAGCAGAGTGTTTTTTTTTAAGATTTTATTTATTTATTTATTCATGAGAGACACACAGAGAGAGGCAGAGACACAGGCAGAGGAAGAAGCAGGCTCCTCACAAGGAGCCTGATGTGAGACTCAATCCCAGGACCCTGGGATCATGACCTGAGCTGAAGGCAGACACTCAACTACTGAGCCATCCAGGTGCCCCTAAGCAGAGCATTTTTAAATGCTCTTGCTGCCTTGGAAAAGTTGCAGAGCTTTAAAGTTGTTGACAAAATATTTCTTAAATAAACAAATGTGATTTCAAAATGTCTAAAAAAAGAAAAGAAAACCACAATCTTTTTCTGAAATGAGTAAGAGTGCTAATGAGGAAGATGGTTGTGTATGCTGCCACTCATTCTGATCTGGGAGAAGCACTGTGTGTACCAACACATCCCACATGTCTTTGAAGAGGAGTGGGTGGCCAAGCAGATCAAGAGGATGCTTAACACGAAGGTCAGCCTGACCCTGGCCTCCTCTGCAAAATGGAACCATGACAAGAATGTGTGGAAGAAACAAGAAAGTGAAGCATATGTGTCTGAACCTCACCCAGTTCCATCACCTCCATGTAGCTCAGCATGTTTATTGGAAACCATTATGTCACAGAATCAGTGCTAATAAATGAGCAGTTTACATGCAAAGGAAGAAGGTATGCCGGGCCTACAGAAGCAGTGAGTTCCTAAAGGAGACACACAGCCAGCTAGTGATAAAAGCACAACCATAAACCCTGTGCCTTCCGTTATAACAAGAATTTCTCTACTACAGGAAATGTTTCTCTTTCTCTTTTTCTGTCCTGCAAGATTGTCTGTGTGTTGGATTCTATGAGCTTGTTTGCAGAATTAAACTCAACTGCATTTTTGTTTACCCCCAATTAATAAATAGCTGTGGGTTGTTTACTAACGGCACACATTCTGGTTTGCACAAATGTTCTTTCAGACTGGAAACTGTAGGAGAATGAGAAGCCTTGTAAGCTGCCTACCAGGCACCTTTTATATATTACTTGATTAGATGTGTCTGTGAGGATGAAGGTGTACATTTGGACATCTCTCGGTTCTGGCCTGCCCAGAACTGACTTATTTGCAGTATCACAGATTTGGTAGACAGTAAAGCAGTGTGAAAATAATATCAGCTCTGGGAATGTGAAACCGCTACGTTTGCATTTCATGTTTGCTGTGTGGTGTTAGGCAGCTCACTTAAAGTCTCTTAGTCTCTGTTTTCTTAAGCTCTAAAATGAAGATAGAGTAATATGCGAATGTTCTCCTGAAGCAGATGTCAGTCACTTCAGAAATCATCCTTGAGCAAGAATCGTGTTAGCCTTTGGTACTAGGAGAGACCTGAACTTCAATTCTCAAGGGCTTGAATGGAGAGGTCTTGGGAAAGGCCTGTATCTTGACACAGAATGGGGTCAAGTCCTTAGCTCCTTGTGACCCCAGAAGTATGGTCACACCCAGGAAAATGATTCTTCTTATACTTATTAGAAGCTATTTATGTGATGGGCTCTAGGCCTCAGCGTGACAATAGAGAGAAGAGCATCATTTTTTTTTTTTTTTTTTTTTTTTGTATCTTGAACACTGAACATTCAAAATCACGTGAGCTTCCTCAGTGATAATGGTTGGACATCACTGGAAAAAACCAAGACTGCTACATGGGCTGTTCAGAGATTAGCCATCTTAGTGACTGGTTTATTGTCTGTGACTAATTATTACAGCCTTCTCCTGGCTGAAAGCAGGAGGCAATAAGCAATGAGAAGGACTAATTTATAATTCACATAAGTATTCCTTTGGTTTCAAGTAGTCCCTCAAAATGGGGAAGTTTGGAGAATACCTTTTTCGTTATAGGTATGGGACTTGGAATTTAAATTTAAAAATTTAAACTTAAATATGTTATTATTCTCTTGCAGCCTTTTTTTTTTTAATTCCATGCTGACCAAGTTAGACCTATGGCTACAGAATCTTCTATTTATTTTGTTGCAAGATTAGAGGTAATATAGTCCATAGCCTAGTATAAGTAGGCAGTACTGTTCATAGCCTAACATCTGGTGGTCAACAAGTGGTAACAATTAGTATTATTATTTTAAAAATTAATATTATCAGATTCTACTGCTTGGGATAGCTGGGGCATTAATAAGCTATAAATCTATGAGGCCTAAATTTTATATAATATTTTTAGACTGATTTTGTTTATTTTCAGAACCACTTTTTTAAACTTTTTCTGTTAACATTACCAGTAGCTCTTGATGATTTTCTCTCTTTCAATCTTCTGAATCAACATTTTACATGACAGCCTTGAACATTTTTAACTATGTAGCTGATTATCTTTCCAAGCAGACTATAAACTCGTGGAAGACTGAGAATCATTTCTTATGTTCAGTTCTTATGTGTAGTACAGACCCTACTAATCACAGTGGAGGCTAGCTCTGAACCATCTGGCTGGTCATACTGGTAGATACCAAATAATAGTGACCCATTTTATATCTCTGAATCCTTCATAGTGCCTTCCACGTAAAAAAGGCTCATGAATGTTTATGCATGATTAAAGTTAGGAAGTTTCTGTAAAGTGGTATCGGGAGAGGCTGACTGGCTGCTGAGTGTCCTCCCCCAGATTATTATTACCATGAGAAATTTATCCCAGTTAAGTTTTCAGCTTTGCAGGCTCAGAAACTCAGGTTAATTGAGCTTACAAACTTATGCATGAATTGGAATTCCAATTAATATTTCAAGTAGAATTATGCATCGATGTTCACACTAACCTCAGCACTGCATTCCTCTAGTAAAGGCTGATTTATGTGGGGAGTCAAGTTATTGTGAGAGGATACTGTCATTTGCACCATATCAAGGAAGGGATCCTTATATTTATGGTCAATTGTTTTTCAACAAAAGTACCAAAGCTATTCAGTAAAGAAACGGAGAGTCTTTTCATCTGGGAAGATTGGCTATGCACACATAAAAAATGAGCTTAGTCTCTATGTCACAGCCTACACAAAAGAAGAAACTCAAAATGGATTGTAGCCCAATATTTAAGAGCTAAAATCATGAAACTTCTAGAAGAAAACTTCTAGGAGAAAATCTTTGTGACTTTATGTTAGGCAATAATTTTTCAGTCAATAAAAGGAATAATTGATAAATTTAACTTTATGAAAATTTTTTAAAAAAGCTTTTACTTTTCTAAAGAAGAGAAATGAAAAGACCAGAAATAGACTGGGAGAAAATATTTGCAAAACATATATCTGAAAAAGGACTTGTCTAGAGTATATAAAAAATATTTATCACTCACTCAACAAAAGAAGACAAACAACATAATTAAAAAATGAGCAGCATATTTGAATAGACATTTCACAAAGAAAATGTACAAATTGCCATTAAACACATGAAAAGATGCTTAATATCATTATGCTAATATCATTAGTCATTAGAGAAATGCAAATTAAAACCACAATGAGATATACCTACACATCACTAGAATGACTATAATCCAAAGACTTACAAGACTAGTGTTGGTGAAGATTTGGAGAAACCAAAATCCTTGTATGTCACTGGTAAGTATATAAAATGGTATAGTCACTTACATATACTTACATCTGACCCAGCAATTCCACTTCTAGTTATCTACCTACTCCAGTGAAATTGAAATTGAAATCTTTCACATTAAAAATTGTTTGCTCTTGGCAATTTAGTCATTCAATCCAAGTATTCCAAAGTTAATAGATAAAATGTAGATCCATACATACATATGAATGGAATGCTATTTGTCAATTTAAAAAATGATCTACTGGGCAGCCTGGGTGGCTCAGCGGTTTAGCGCCACCTTCCCCCTGGGGTGTGATCCTAGAGACCCAGGATGGAGTCCCGCGTCGGGCTCTCTGCATGGAGCCTGCTTCTCCCTCTGCCTGTGTGTCTGCCTCTCTCTCTCTTTCTCTTTCTGTGTCTCTCATGAATAAATAAATAAAATCTTTTTTAAAATGATCTACTAATACCTGTAACAACATAGATGAACCTCAAATATGCTAAATGAAAGAAGCTCAACAGTAAAGAATATATATTATATGACCCCATTTACATAAAATTTCCAGAAAAGGCAAATCACAGAGATAAGAAGTAGATTTATAGTTATCTGGGACCAAGAGTCTGGATGGAAATTGACTGCAAATGAGCACAAGGAAACTCTGAATGATGGGAATATTCTAAAACTAGATTATGGTCATGATTATACAACTGGATAAATTTACTAAAAGTCATTCAACTGCACACTTATAATGGATGACTGTCATGATATGCAAACTATGCCTCACTAGAGGTGTAAAAATTTCAAGGACGGGAGTGTGGGCTGCTGGACAAAAAGTCTCTGAGACTGGCTATATCTATCCATGCAGCAGAAACATTTGCCTCCCAAAGAAATGTACCAGGGTAGACCCATCTTGAACACTGAAGAAAGGAGTTAGAAATAGTGATTCCGTTTATTTACAATTCTTCATTGATCAAAGACCATTTGTATGAATATATTCTGTTTTTATTATGTTAGTATAATCAATATTGTTCTGGTCTGTGAATCATTTGTGAAATGATGTGGCATATTTCTGTTCTAATTCATTTTCGCTCATTTTATGGTTTAACAATAAGATGGTACTCTAGTTTGTAGCTTAAATTATATCCAGAGGAGTTAAGTCATTTCTAAATTCCCTTATCTCCAAATTACTGGAGAATATTTAACTGTGGTCCTGAGTATAACTATATATACAGACACACACACGTGCACAGGGACACACACATGCTCACATGCAAATTACCACTTCATTAATAACCTACAAAGTTCTTTTTTTCCCTAGAGAAATATTATCTGCCTTTCCTATAAGCTTACAAATAAACCCTTACAATATTTGAGTTCTGTAGATATGGAAAATAGTGTTTAAATGGGGCAATATATGCCACAGTAATCTTTATAGATATTCATAAATTTATCCAAGTAGAGGTGAAATATGGACATATATTTTATTCATTCTTTGAAACCAGAAAAGATGAGGAAGAGATAGAAAATACAAATATATGTGTAAAGTAGGGCGTTCACTTCTCCAAAATGTAAATGAAATATTTAGGGGGAAAGGATTTAAAGAATAAGAATTTTTAAGTGTTGTTTGGTTGTTTATAAGTTTATTTTCCAAATCAACAAAATGATTCAAGGCAAGACTAATGAAACATTACTTTCGAATAAATAGATCCAGGATGTGATTGCAACAGCTCTTTCAAAGTGTCCTGTCTTACCAAAAAATAGTACTGGAAATAGTACTTCTTTTTTGGGGCTCCATCTATCATTGTACTCTTACTACTATGGAAATTGTGAGTCAGTGCAACCAGGTCTGGTTTGAGAAGGATGACATTGACAAACAGATCAGGTTCAGACACACCATAAATATCCCATAATACCTCACACAGCAGGCCAAGGCAAAACCTAGTGAAACAATATATCATTCTGAGTACAATTCATATGGAGGATGTTCAAAGAGGTTGCTGATTGTTGCTGCCCCAGCAAAACTTCTTTTTTTCATTAATGATGGCGTTCAAGTCAACATTAGTCTTTTCCAGCTTCTCTTTTGCTCATGTGTGTGGGCCCACGAGCCCATGGCACATTTAGAAGTTGTTTTCTTCCCTTCTGCCTGCTTCTCCTTCTGCCTGTGTCTCTGCCCCCCACCCCTCTCACTCTCTCTCTGTCTCTATGAATAAATAAATAAAAATTCTTAAAAAAAAAAAAAAAAAAAAAAGAAGTTGTTTTCTTCTACAGTTCAGGATTTCTTCACTTTGAGATTCTTATCAGATAACTTTATTTTTTATGTGGACTCCCATAAGACTAGTTGTATTGTTCCTAAAATGTTTTTATGGTGTTGAAGTATTTATTACTTTAGATAAAGCATTCATATCAGTGATCTCCAAAGCACGGTGAGGAAGTGTAGCCAAAGGAGTGAGCAGATGATCCATTACAGTGTGGGAACAAAATACCAGAACTTCTTTTTCAGTTGTTATGTAGCATAAAAGATTACTTGAGCTTTATTAGTATTTAATATATGGATTAGAACTGATGCACTCATCTGTTCACTGTGTGAGCTGATCACAAATTGTCCATGAGTTACCCTGAGGGAAGATGGGGGGTGGGGTGGGGGGTTGTCCTCACATTTTGGAGAGATTGATTGACCCAGTGTTATTCCTGCTTTTTTGTTTATTAATTTTAAACATACTATACTATGTGGAAACAATTTTGGTGGTCTTAAAACAAATCCATGGATTGAAAAATTTCAGTAATAAGAAAATTAAAACATGGCAGCTATAGTTCTAGCAGTAGCTCCCTGGCAACCACACCAGGAAGTGAAAACAATAGTTTTCTAATTATATGTGTCAAGAAGATGGCCAATAGATTCTTTTAATTATAAAGAAAATTTGTTGAAATTAAGTTTTACATCCACCTTTGTTAACGAGAAATAATGTGTCTTGAAGCTTAGTTAATGATAGTAGTACATATGGCATACATATGTTGAGGTTGCTTCTTTTTCTAATTGGATATGCACTCAAGCTATTTGGAGACCACTTAGTTAGAAATATCACTTGGGATTTGTATACATGATTCTGAGTGTTTCTAGTTGAGCAGACATATCAGGAGAGGTGGGGAAAATGTGAATCCAGGGTAACAGCAAGGAATCTGGCAAATATCAAATACCAGAAGCAAGTGGATTCTGTGGTTTAATTGTACAGCTGACACTCTGAGTATATGAACTTTGCTATTATGTGAGTTGCTAAGTATCTGAGTATATCCTTCTCAAAACCTGGACCACTGTCCCTCCGTTCTACATGACTGAGAGGAGAAGTAGCATGATGTTTTACTGCTCTATGCAGTAGGTCAGGCATTTGAAAGTGATAAGTAATACAATATTGCAAGCAGAGTAAAATCTCAATTTAAGTATCAGGTGGTAAAAGGCAAGCCATGAGCCTATAGTATTAAAATAATTTATTAATAACAGCTAACCCCTCTATGTAGGGAGAAAAAAAACACATTTATTTGGATTAATTCAGATATTCTACTAGTGGTCATCTACCTAGAGACTCCAACTTAATTTACACTTTGAATTAATTAGTTAAGCAAATATTTATCGAATGCCTACTAAGTGATCAGTGCTAGTAATTGATGCCACTTGTGAAGCATTTTCCTTGCCAGGCAGTGGGCTTAATCTCTTAAGTATGTCATCATGATTAATCCTTCAACAACTTTTAAAGTAGATGTTGTAATCCTAATTTTAGAAATAAGAAGAATCAAGGTACGAAAAGATAGAGTAGTTAACCCAATTCCAAACTGGAGTTTCTGGAGCAACCTCACATCTATCAACACAATGCCTTGATGGGTGAAAAACCATAGGAAGAGTGGGTGATGGGGATAGGGGGGCTGGGGAAACTTGACAAGTAGGACAACAGCCTCTCTCAGAATGACTTTCTATTTTTTTTTTAATTGAAGGATAGTTGACACACAATATTACATTAGTTTCTGGTGTACAATATAGTTGTATGCTGAGCTACTTTATCTGTCTCTTTTAAAAAGATTTACTTATTCTTTTCAGTAAGAGAGAGAGAGAGAGATAGAGTGCAGGACAGGAGGAGCTGAGGGAGAGGGAGAGAATTTCAAGAAGACTGTGCCCTGAGCACAGAGCCCCATGCAAGGCTGGAGCACAAGACCCTGAGATCACACCTGAGCTGAAACCAGGAGTCCTACGCTGAACCCATTGCACCACCAAGGAGCCCCATGCTGAACTACCTTTTATGGGAACTGCCTGGTAGTTCGTCCTCAGATCCTTCCATCTGTGTTATTTAAAACTTTCCTCAAGATCTAGAGCAGTCTGGCACCATAGAGGGGAAAGAGAACACTTCTGTAGCTGTGGTCCTGTTGGTCTTCCAGCTCTTCTCATTCTGACCCTCATTTTATAGCCTCCCTGTACCTGGCCTTCTGCTCATTCCGCAATGGCAGCTCTTCCTATCCTTGAAAATCAGAGTCTTAGAGATTGTCTTTGACATCTCTTGCCAGATATTTCTCAGGCTAACCATAATCTTCTTGGGTCTTTGCTTATGGATGATGCAAGGTTGAGGTCCAAGAGAATAACAGCATCCTCCAGACTCCCATCATCTGCCCTGTTCTTGTTTGAATAAACTCTCCAGGTCTTAACTCTTTTTAAACAGAGGGTACTGGTGTTGTTATGTCTAATTTTGGCTTCTTGAGAAGTTTTTCTATCCTTAAAATTGCAGATAGGCTTGCTCTGCTGCCCTGCTTAGAAGTCTTCTTTTCAGGCTGAACCAATAGCTCTGCACAAATACTTCCTTCTTGCACTCCTTAATCTGGTTTCCTTTCCATGCCTGAGCCTCAATTAAAATAGGGCAGGCCTTTTTCAAAATTATGACATTTGTCTTGATTTCTTCCCAAGCGCTCCTTTGTGCTGCTTCTACTCTTTGATATTCTGGCTTTAAAATCATGATAATCATTAACACCATCATGACCATCATTTTTATCATCATCATTTGTATACTGGTTCTATATATATTTGCTTTAACAAAAGACATGGAATAAAGGTGAAATTCTCATTTTCTTACTCAACCTCTCTGCTCCCTTTCTCCCTGGAGCCATCCAATATCATGGAGTCCAGTTAGTATATTATATTTTTCTACATATATGTACCTATAAACAATTAATAATAAGCAATGTTTATTGAGCACTTAGTATACAACTAGCAGTATTCTATGTTCCTCATGTGTATTCCTTCCTTGACTTTGAAACAGTCCTATGTGAAATAAGTACTATTATTATCTCTATTTAAACATTGAGACATCAAGAGCTTAAATTGCACAACATCACACAGCTGATAAGTGGTGGAGCTGAGATTCAAAGGCAGACAGGCATCTAACTCCAGAACCAGTGTGCCTCATCATATGCTAATGCTTTTAACCACTCTAGTATGTTGCATGGCCTTTTATGGTATTGCTTAGAGGATTTTTATAAATGCTAAGAAATGCATTTTAAAAATTTTCTCCAGTTAATTGTTTTTCTCAACATTATGTTTTTGAGATATTAATCCAATCATTAGCATTTACTGCTATGTAATATTCTCTTAGAACTATCCATCATAATTTGCACTATTCTCCTTGATGGGCACCTAAAGTGTTTCTGATTTTTCATTACTACAAAGTGTGCTACAGTGAACTTTGCTGTGCATGTCTCCTTGTTAATAGTCATGTCCCCCTCCAATTCAAATATGGCATGCAATATATATATATAACTAAAACTATGGGATGAATATGTTTGAACACCAATAGGATTTCCTCTGTAGTCTAGACAACCTTGTTCTTCAATAATTTTATTACTTGCCCTTTGGAAGGCAGCTGTGCTCACCACTATACCACCAACACACATGTGGCTTGCTCTTTGCTCAGAGATGGTCCAAGTGGAACTATATATATATATATATGTATATATATATGGCTATTTCACCAGTGCCTTTGTCAATTGATAGGATGCAGTGGTTAATTTAATTTAAATGATTCCTACCAAAATCTGACTCATTAGCAGAAGATGAATTCTTTGTTGGACTTTGCATTTTAAGTAGGCTTATGGAAGTCCCACTGGGTTAAAAATCTAATGCTGTGAAGAATTTCAGAACTGAAGAAGCAAGGGTACATTTGAAGTTTGTATATGAGGGAGGAGAGCCTGCCCCAGTATCTTCATGACTCTTGTTATCCATCCACTAAGGCTGACTTTTCTCTTTGTATCATGGAAATGTAAGTCTCCTTGAGAGTCTTTGTTTCGGCTCCCATATTCCAAAGTGATTCAGATGCTACCTGAACCACTTTCAGTGCCCCTTTTTCTACATTATAATTTGTAAATGTATAGACAGAGTACTCATTGGATTACAAAATACTCTGGAATATAATAGCCTTATGACATTAAGACATAGGAAAAGGCATTTCAAAATCTTGAAAACTATGGGATGAATATGTTTGAACACCAAATAGGATTTCCTCTGTAGTCCAGGCAGCATTGTTCTTCAATAATTTTATTGCTTGCCCTTTGGAAGGCAGCTGTGCTCACCACTGTACCACCAACACACATGTGGCTTGCCCTTTGCTGGGAGATGGTCCAAGTGGAAACATCAGAGAGCTATCTACCAGAAGCCCAAGAATATTTCATGTTGTAACAAATGCAGTATTTTATTCATGAAGAAGCTTCACTAGAATAAAGATATTTTTCTGAATGAACTCCTTGTGAATGAACTCAGTTGCCTATTAATGTATATGTGGTTTTCTATATATATCTTGGTACGTGATACAGATGTTGTCCTGGAATAGAAGACCCACCAGATCTGAACTTTAACAAGTGGAAAAATAGAATTTCCTATTAACAGCACAGAACCAAGGAAGAACATTCGGCATGAATTTAACACACCTAGTTTTAATTCTAACACTTACTGGTTTCATGAAATTGGACAAGTTATTGTAAATGGGAATCATAACATTACTAATCTGACCCTATTGTAAGATGATTGCAATAATATATTCTAAATTACTATACTTTAGTCAAATTAATTTTTAAAAATCTAACCTGTTTCTTAAACACTTATTAGGACACCTGATGCACTAGTGATCTACATAGAAAAAGCCTATAAAATTTACTATAAAATGGACATACTGATATGTCATTCCTAGAGTTTCTGTGGGGAGAAAAATGGCTTAATATATGTAGAGTAGTATGTGTAAGAAAAAAGGCTGGCCACATGGAAAGCTTTCTGTAATTGCAATTCTGTTTTTCAGGGATCACGCTACTAGTGGCTACAAGTGAGAATAAGAGGCACTAGTTACTTTAACATTTAAGTGTAGCACATCTCAATCTAGGAGTCAAGCTACTTTACCTCACGAAGAGCCAAGGACAACAATTCAATGGAATGAGCATACCTACCCTTTTCTTACACCACATGTATAAAATAAATCTGCAGGAGAGTGAAATACCATTTCTTAAGGAAATATGGATTATATACATTGGTAGCTATTCCATTCCCAAGAAGAAAGGTTTATGTGATGGTTCTTCTATCTCCCCACAAGGTTGGGAGGGCCCAAGCTGCCTTTCCTGACCCCATATATAAGTCAAGGACTGAGGATAATCTATTAGAAATTGCTGAGCCACTGAATTGATACATCATCTGTTGTTTAGGCTTGAGCATGGAGAGATATGAGAGTTGAAGGAGAGGATCCATAGTGAAGCCTTCACGTCCACATTTGGTGTGACCAGGATACATGAGTGGAATCTGACTGAAGGTGAGCAGCTGAGTATTAAGCCTTTTTCAATCCCTACCCCATTCCAGGTGCCACCTGTTGGGCAAAGGAGGCCCCGCAGTAAGAGGATGTGGGTGGATCACCTGGGCCAGGCAGGGAGGAAGAAGCTAAAACCCTGTCAGATACCCAATATCAAGGAGTTATGCAGGAGAGACCCTTGGAAGTCCCACCTGAGAATCCATAAATATCTCCCATCAGGAAGTCAGCATGTGATGGAGAGAAGGAAATGAGGGCCAGATACTGGTCCCTTGACAAAAGAGAGAGGCCAGTTTACTATGAGCAGTCCCTTGCAGAACATCCTCTCCTTCATCCCTGCTCCAATCCCAGAAGAGCAATGATAGCCAAGGAGGTGAGGAATAGTATGAAGGAACACCCTATTCACTCCCTCTCACCTCCCCTTCCAAGCCACGGACATACCTATCTGCCTATCTTGGATTGCAGAGGATGTGAGCTGTGAATTGAAATTGACTTTGAGGTTTTTGAACAGCACCAAAATCAGTCTGAAAATTCAGGAAATTGGACTGAGATGCCTGAAACCCAAAGGGGAATGAGGCTTGACAAAGAACTTTTATTTAAAAAGAACCCAATTGGGATCCCTGGGTGGCGCAGGGGTTTGGCGCCTGCCTTTGGCCCAGGGCGCGATCCTGGAGACCTGGGATTGAATCCCACGTCGGGCTCCCGGTGCATGGAGCCTGCTTCTCCCTCTGCCTGTCTCTGCCTCTCTCTCTCTCTCTCTGTGTGTGTGACTATCATAAATAATAAATAAAATTTAAAAAAAAAAGTAGTTTTAAAATAAAAATAAAAAAAAATAAAAAGAACCCAAAAAACAAAACCTTTTCATGGTTATACCATAAGTTGATACACCTTGATGAAGTCCGTTAAATTAGTTATTAATTATTCATTATAAGTGTGTCTATCCTTGTGGGACTAAGTGTCCTGAGAAGTCATTCCTCCAGTTAGATCCTGTGAGCTTTTTACTCAGTCTTGGCAGAAATGACACTTGGCCTGCTTTCTATATGGCTAATCTTAAATTGTTCATGCATTTGTTCATTTATTCAGTCTACATTTATTGAGCATTGACTGTGCCAGACACTGAACTACTGAACCAGACTCTTGGGATAATTAAGCAGGCCAAATACTCAGTTCACATGATTTCACATGGAATAAAAAGACTTTTGTGTGTTTTTTTTTTTTTTTTTTTTCTGAAGCTTTTGAGGCACTGGCAGACACTACACAAAATAAATTGTGGGCTTTACAACCAAATAGCATTCTGAACTGCCTGGTATAAATAATGGTGACCATGCATCCTGGGTTTTCCAGGACAGCCTTGATTTCTTATAATTTCATTTTTTTCCATAAAGTAAATTTATTCAATATGTAGCTAAGTGCAGTTTATTTTTTATGACTTTGTAACACTTTTCATTTAAATTTATAGATAATGAAACGTCCTTTGTTAGACCACATGCCCCGGATTTTTATTATATTCGAAAAATGTGGATGCCTATTTGTCCTGTAGATTTTTTAAAAAGCAAATTTAAATCTAGATAATGATGACAAAACCATGAAAGTTATTTCCTTCAGCTCTGGATTACAATGACAAAAATATGAAAGTTATTGTTTCCTGGAAACCCAGCTTTCCTGGCAGCAGTACCTCTTGGCATCTGACACTATTCTTGAAGGTAGAACAAGAACAGCTAAAGCAACAGGTTGTCTGATGCCAATTTTAACCCACAGCAATATGAAGTCCAGTCATTTTCTGTGCTTTCAAAGGTAATGAGCAGATGCACCTGACTCTCTACTCAGGTCCTAATTCTTGCAGGATGAAATGAAAGATAGCAGAGTGAGAGGGTCGAGAAGTAGAGAGAGAGAGAAAGTGAGAGAGAGAGAGAGAGAGAGAGAGAGAGAGAGATGTAGAGAAAGAAAGAGAGCCAGGGTGAAATGGTTTGTAACCATCTCAGCTCTCATCTCACAATAATGCCTTGCATGGACCATTCAAGACACATGATGAGGATAATAATCAGCTGTTGTTTTTAGATTCCTTTTAGTTTTATTGTGGAATAATTCAATTAAAGTATATTTTTATTATCATTTTATGGCCTCTGTCTTCTCTGTCTACTGCTGTAATTTCCTGGAAAGGAGATAGATGTGTGACATCCTTTGGGCATCCCCAGTAGCTTTTCGATCATTAATCCCTGTCTTCTGAGTTAGTTTCATTCTGCCAAAGGAATCCTTTCTTATTTAGCATTCTTGTCACTGAAAACGAGTGGTCTGATTCCCGGACGTACTGCACAGTTATGGGGGAAAAAAATCCTTAAAATTCTTTATTCTTGAACATGATAGGCTTAGAAAGCAGAAGCCTGGCAGTAAAATGTTTCTTTTAAAAACATGCCCTTTCACTTTCCCAAGTGTGGTAGGAAGAATAATGACCCTTCCTGTACTTGTCAGCACTCTAATCCCCAGAGCCTATGAATATGTTACTTTATGCAGCAAAGGAGATTTTTCATATTTGATTAACTTAAGGATCTTGAGATGGGAGATAATCCCAGATGCCTCAGGTGGGGCCATTGTAATCACAGGGTCCTTAAATGGCAGAAGTGAAGTCAGTGAAGAGATGTGATAGAGAACCGGAGTTAGAGAGATTCTGTACTGCTGGCTTTGAAGATGGATGGAGGGGCCACAAGCCAAGGACTGTGGGAAGGTGGAAAAGGCAAGGAAACAAATTGTCTCCTTGGAACCTCCAGAAGAAATACAGCCCTACTGACACCTTGATTTTAAAAGCCCAGTGAAATCCATGTCAAACTTTTAAACTATAGAACTGGGAGAGGGGCGCCTGGGTGGTCAGTTGGTTAAGCTCTACCTTCAGCTCAGGTCATAATCTCAGGGTCCTGGGATCAACCCCTGCATTGGGCTCCCTGCTCAGTGGAGAGCCTGCGTCTCCCTCTCTCTCCAACCTGCCCCCCACCCCCATTTGTGCATGCTCTCTCTCCCTCTCTCACTCTATCTCAAAAAAGTAAATAAATAAAATCTTTTAAAAAAAAGAACTGTGAGATAATAAATCTTCATTGTCTTAAGCCACTGGTTACAGCAGCAATAGAAAGCTAATACATCAAATACCCTTTCTGTGTATAGGTGGAATGCTAAACTTATTAGCTTTTAATTACATTATTTAATAAAAGTCTTCCTAACCTCATGAGCCTTTGATTGCAATATTTTATATAATTGGAGATGGACTATTGGCAGCAGATTTCTCATTTCTCTGTACTTCGTTTCTAATCGATGCTGTTTTTAGAAACCAATTTTCAGTGGCAACATCCTTATACTTGGACATTTCCATTCCTATTTTTTCTCAAGTCTAATTTTAATTACATTTTTCAGTAGAAAGAAGGCCCAAGCCAGACAGGACTTCATTTATTTTCTAGCAATTGATGAAATAAAAGGGAACATTCTCCTTCCTTTTATATGTAGAAGATTTCTCTTAATTTGAATGATAAGAGTGAAATCTACCAAGATCACTTTCATGTTACACTGATATGGTGAATATTCTGTGGCCAGTAACCTTCTCTAGAAAGGAAGCCACTTCTTTGGAGCAAATGTTAGTGCCTAAGACAAGAAGAATCTTGGTATGATTCAGTCTGCAATTTTCCTAATTGGAAGCTACAAATCTACGTGAATCTGGAATTCACTTATATAGATGTTAGTTTTTAAGCATTTTGTTTTACCTGTCATGCATTTCTTTTATATAATCTCAATTATTCTGTTATACACTGAAGTTAAAATAGCTCTCACATAGGTTTCTTGGGCACTCACATGAAATGTGTGACTGCCTTTTTTTTTTTCTTTGTAATTTTTATAGGGTCTTTGCAGGTTTTGGATTAAGGCAATGCCTCTGCTACAAGTTCAGTTGTGATAAACAGGGAAACCAACACTCCAGAGAGGTCTTTGTACAGATCTAGCAAATGTCAGGCAGTGTTTTTTTTAGGCTCCTTGTTAGTGGGGAACTAAATTCCACTGTGATTTTAGCTGTAAAATTTGTGGCAGAAGATTGATTTTTAAGAGCAATATTCACATAGCATTAAGTTTTTAAAGGATTGAATGGTGTGATGGTATGTTGGTGTGTGTGTGTATGCGCCTGCAACGGGGGAGCGAGGGAGAGAGAGAGAGCATAAACACGAGGAGAAGAAGGCTCAATGAGACACAAAAAAATCTTTCCAAAGGAATCTGATACTGGTTCAAGGAAACACTTCCTAACTTGAAATCGAGGTATACCAAATAAGAAGCCAACTAGGGATCCCTGGGTGGCGCAGCGGTTTAGCGCCTGCCTTTGGACCAGGGCGCGATCCTGGAGACCCGGGATCGAATCCCACGTCAGGCTCCTGGCATGGAGCCTGCTTCTCCCTCTGCCTATGTCTCTGCCTCTCTCTCTCTCTCTGTGTGACTATCATAAATTAAAAAAAAAAAAAAAAAAAAAGAAGCCAACTAATAGAAGTCATTAAAAACTTGAGATGGGAATGTCTACGCCATTCTTCTCTCTCTCCAGGAAGGGGGCCTTGATTTGGTAAAGAAATGAAAAGCCTTCAGAAGACAATTTTATTATCTCCTCAGAAACAACAAGCATCTTCCCAATTGCAAACAAACATGTTTGCATCTACCCTGTCCTTTTTCCTTCTCATTACAATGGGGGTGTCCCTACTTTGAATTCCACCACCTCTGGCTTGCTCCAGAACCTCTCACTCATATAGTAAGCCTTTCCCTCTTCACTGGATGCTTTCCATCAACTTTGAAGCATGCTTACCTCTTTTATTTTTTAAAAGCAACTTAAAGAATCCCCTTTTCTCTTCAGATATTGTGTTCTCTTATCTTCTCCTCTACAGCCACTTTCTTCAAATTGCTTCTCAGGTGACCTCAGTTTGGCATTTGATCCCCTGACTCCACCAAAATTGCTCTCATTTATGTCATCAATAATGTCCATTTCACTAAATTGAATGGACACTTTCACTCCTCTTCTTCCTTACTTCTCAGCAGATTTGGAAACATCCTCCTTCTCAAAATACTTTTTGAATTCTTTGATACAACACTTTATTTGCATTTCTCCTACTTACTTAGTTCTTGTCCTATTTCTGTTTTAGCCTCAACCTCTGTACCTAACTGTTGGCTGACGGAGCTACAGTTCCATTTTAGGCCCTCTTCCTCTCTATCCAACTCTTGCTCATACCTTCAGTTACCATCTCTAAGTTGATGAATTCCAAATATTGTTTTCCTAGCCCAGACCATTCCTTTGTTTCACCCCGAATATCCATCTACCTATTTGGCACTCTCTCTAAAGTATCTCAAAGTTACCCAAATTAAATATGTCCAAGAATATACCCACAATTACCTTGGCCTTTTTCAAGCAAATACCATCAGTAATGACATCAGTGGATGATCTAATACCCACTCACATATCAAACCTAGGAGGAAGGAATCATCTCTGACAAATCCCTCTGATTTACTATGCCAATCCCATTCAGCACTGAATCTTGTTATTTTATTTTTCTAAAACTCACTCAAATATATCCACTCCTCATCATCTCTATCAACTTCAATGTAGTCTAAGCTACTATAGTGACTACTTCCCTTCCAATGCATTTTCTATGCAGAGCACAGAGTCATCTTTTCATAGCAAATCTGAATGTGTCACTTTCCAGGTTAAAACCCTCTGATGGCTATTGGATTAAAACAGACAAAACAAACATGCTATTTCACATGCCCTGTGGTCATTTGTAGTCTCTAGTGTCAGCATGTACCATATTCACATCTTCTCTAATTGGTTCCAGGCATATTGTCCTTCTTTCAGCTTCATATACATATCACATTCCTCCAGCCACAGGGCTTTTGTACATGCTTGCATACTCTTCTCTCATCTCTTTTCTTATTGAACTCCTATATATCAAGGATCATCTCTACTAACTTCTCAATAACAGCAAAGTATCTTCCCAACATCAAACATACATTTGCATCTACCTTGTCCTTCTTCACTATAATGGAGATGTCCATTTTGAACAACTTTGAATTGCACCCCCTCTGGCTTGCGTCAGAACTTTTTCAGTAAAATCACTTTTACTTTCTCTATTCCTGTGGGGTGACACTGGCTTTCCTGCTGTTGCTAATCTGTGGGTTGCTTCATGATCTCCTATTAAGGTTCTTAGCTCTGTCAACACATGTGCAACCGTTTGCCTGTATTAGATTTCTTTTATTTTAAATGTTTAAATTGATTTATATTTTCCTGGTTAGACCTTGACTGATTTAAATTTTTTAATATCAGGATTAGTCCCAGGAAAAAATTCTCAAGAACAAATTCTGAGCTTGGATTGCTTGCTTCTTTTAGCTGGAACACAGTTCAAAACTTCTTTCAGGTGGAAAATGGGATACTATAATTAATCTATCTCATCAAGTGGCATTGCAATTACTTAAATTATAACCTGGTTTGTTTGCAGTGATGTGCCAATTGAAAGCTAGGCTTTGGGAAAACAAGTAGCTATTGCATTTAACTACAAAAATGAGATGGCTGTTTTTGATTGTGTTGGACTGCTTACAAAAAGAAAATGATAATCTTAGAGCTTTAAATTCTCAGCCAAAGGGACATGGCCAGAGAATCAGAGAGCTGCTATAGCATTTTTAGGCTCTTTATATCAGAAGGGAAATCAAACTTGAGGATCAGAACCATGTATAATTTGCAGAGTTACCATGCAAGTTGAAAACACAGGCTCACCAATCTATTATGTTAGCATTAAGGCATTAATTTTAAATGGCAGATCACTGAGAATGTGGAGGGGATATCTGAGTAGATGCAGTTGAATTTGAGAATGATGAGCACAGCATATCCCCAATGTCTCATTACCAGCAGATACAATTATAACTGATGAAGGTAGTCTTCCTTGACAAAAGAGCTTATTATTTATTCACCTGAAAAAATTGCTTTGAAAGGAGACGCACATTTTCCTTAGGACTTATGAGAAGCATATCTTATTGTTTCCAGATCTATTACCAGTTGATGGAAGACAAAAAAAAACTCAAAGCTGGTTATAGATGTCTATAAAATTTGCTGGAACCAGCCAAAAATCATTGTTGCTGCATTATAAAATTACTGATGTAGCCCTTAAAGAGAGTTGTTAAGGAAAATCCCATCAGTGAGATGAACTTCAGATAGTACATCTGGTTATCTCTTATATAGATGTGTCCTGAGGTGTGGATCTACACTTTCATATTAGCAATGGCTAATGGTTTGGCTTATTGTTCAGGAACTCAGAACAAATATGATTAGAAGGTGTCTTCTCAAGATACCTCAAGAAAGAGAGGTATCTTGTAATAATCAGGTGGATATAATGATATTTTCTGCAGCTGTCAGTCCCTTCTCTTAGACACACTGATGCTTACTCCACAAACTGGCCTCTAAGGGTGGGAAAGGAAGCTTTGCATGGATGCAAAAACCTGCACTTCCCCTCATTACAGTTGATATGGCTATCTGGTTCCTAAATACTTAATGAATCAATAGCAAAGGCTAATCCTGAGCCCCTGATTTGGTACTATTATATCACCAGGGGTCAAGCTAGCCATCTGGTTAAAGTTTGATTATATTTCACTCCTTTTCCATCATAGGTTAGGAGCAGTAGTTCATACCTACTAGAAAATACTCCCATGGTTTATAGTTGTTTTCTATGTCTAAAATATTTTTCATGTATTGCTGTCATAGACTTGGTGCCTCACTTATCCCATACAACATAGCTATTGACTGAGGAATTTATTTTACATCAAGAGAAGTGCCCATAAAATTCATTAGTTTTCTTCTTATATCTTTGCTTTCAGAAGCAGATAGCCTGATAATATGGTGGGCATCAATTGAAGATTCAGTGTCAGCACTAGGTAAGAGACAGGATTAAGATTAAGTTGCTCTCCTACAGGTTATAGCATTTGCTTTGAACTAGTGACCAGTACCTGACACTTTTTCTCTCATGGCTGGAATTTACAGGTCTTGGTACCTAAGTATAAGTAGGAGTGGACCCTCTCATTACCACACATAGTAGTACATTTACAGAATTTTTGTTTCCTATCCCTATCCCCATTCAGAGATCTTGGTTCCCAAAGAATGATCATTTCTACCAGGGAACATAACACTTGTTTCACTGGATTGGAGCCCTTTTTGGATTCTTATGTCATTGATCCAATAGTCAAAGAAGGGTAATTGGTTCTGGCTGGGTGATTCTGATTTCTGGGCAAACTGGGCTACTTCTACACAACGGGGGTAAGTAGAAACTCAGAGCCTTGTTCTTAGATTCTGGAGATTAGTGGATTCACAAGAGTGTCTCTTAGTAATTTCATGTCTAAAAATAAATGTCAATAAAAACAAAAGTAACCCAATAATAGCAGAAAACTAAGTATGCAGACATTTCAAAAATGTTTAGAATACCCCACCAGTTAAAGAATCCTGAACAAATATAACTTACGGCAAAGGTAACATTCTGTTTGAGGAATACCAACCAGGAATGATAGAAAAACTTTGGGAAAGAGTTTGGCAGTCTTCTTAAACAGTTAAACATATTCCTGATACATGATCTCCCCCAAATATTTACTCAAGAGAAAAGGAAATATATGCCCATATGAGGACGTGTATATGAATATTCATAGCAATTTTATTTATAATAGCCCCAAATGGCAAATAATCCAAATATCTATCAACAGGTGAATAGACAATAAATTATGATATATCTATATATTTATATCTTTATATTTATCTACCTATATGTGTATAGATATATATTATATAAAATATATTACTACTCAACAATAAAAAGGAATCGATATTGCTGCTCATAACAACATGGATGAGTATCAAAATAACTTTGCTGAGTGAAGGAAGCCATACAAAATACTATATGATGCCATTTATATAAAATTTTAGAAAATACAATTCATAGTGACAGAAAGATCAGTGGAGACCACTGGGGTTGGGGGTGGAAGTGGGGAATAGAAACAGAAGAAAGGAATTTCAAAGGGACATGAGGAAACTTTCGGCGGTGATTATTTCATTAGTGTATTGTATGTCAAAATATATCAAATTGCAAGCTTTAAATATGTGCAGTTTATTGTATCAGTTACGCCTCAATAGAGCTGTTTTAAGAATTATGGCTCTGACCCCATAATCAGTTACAGACTGTAATAGCTATGCATATTTATTATGTATCCATTATCCTATTGTTTCATTTTCCCTCTTGTTTTGTTTCAAAGATGTCAGCAGTGATTACTTTTAGAAATTCAGTTAATAGGTCATTGGAATAGTGATGGCATGAAGGGGAGGACTGCATATCACATGGAGACATTTACTTAAATAGGGACATGGTGGTTGATGGGCCTTTACATCTCCCCATTTGGGAAGTGTATGAAAAACATGTTCATTTTGTGTAGGACAGTTATTCTGTGGATTCTGTGGATAATATTCTATGAAACAGGTTATGGTGTGAGAGCTATATATGGGCAGAGAAGTACAGTGAATGCTAAGACCAAAATAGGGGTGAGCTGTGGAGGTCACGGATGGTTTCTGTCATATTCACCTATTGTACTGTCCCGGCACTGTTCTGTGCACAGTAAAGACATTTCCCATATTTCCTTTTCTGCGGACTTCTTGATATATTTTCCCAAGCAGAAATACTAAGAGAAAAACCAGAGGAAAAGGAAGAAGCCAGCATGTTTTTTATTTCTTCCCTCTATCTTATGGCATCTTGAAGCAAGTGCATCTTCTCTGTGGTCCCAGCTCCTGTGGGATAGATCACTCTATCTTCTAGACCTATAAGGGGAAGCTGCTACCATGGTCCCAGTGATCCCAGTTCCATCCAGACATTGTTGGCTTTTGGGTTCCTGTAACATCACATAGTAATCTTCTGCTGTTGCTAATGTCTAGGTTGCCTCACTGCCTCCATTTGGCTTTTTGACTTTCCCATCACAATGTAAACAATGCCCTGTATTAAATTTTCTTTGTTTGAAAAATAACTCCTTTTGTTTGAAGTACCTGGACCTGATTGATACAAGAAGTGAAAAAGCTGGATAAACAAAGAGAACATCGGTTATTTCAATTTCAGCTCAGGCTGTTATCCCAAGTGGTGTTGAGTAAACTTGTTAATCCTCTTTGATGTGGCATAACACTGAAGGTCTTTCTTGTCACAAGAGGCTCTCCCTAATATGATTTCTTCCTGTGTCTTCAACCTGTCTTCTGACAGCTGCCCACCTCGCCCCACAGTTTGGCCATTCAGAATCACTCGCACTTCCCCAAGTGGGTGTGGTATTGTTCCACTCCATGCCTTTGAAAAGCCACAACTTTGGAATTCTGACTTACTGTCTGAATCCTGAGTTCAAGTGCCTCTTGCAATGTGGCACCTTTGCTGACATGTAAACAGAATGGATGTCTCTGCTCCTTTTGACCCCATCTGTATTCCACATATTTGAATGCATATTTACTCTGCAAAACCTTACCAGCTCCTTTTAGATAAGGAATTAGTCAATTCTGTATCCTTGCATGTGGAAAATTATCGGGTATTTACTGAATGAATCATTGCAAAAAAGATGGGCATGGGTAGTGTTTGTAGTGGGTATTTCTTAAGGATGAACCCATTATCTTCCTGGTAGCAAGGTAAATGTTGTCAGTCATCAAAAGTGACATGACAACTGGAAATATTAAATAAAAGCCTATGGCCACAACCTGCCTTCTGTATAAAGAAGTGGAGCTCATTTGGAAGACATCTGTACATCACTTGGGCCCTCCAACTAGATAAAGAAAAATCTAACAGTCTGCCAGCAGCTTGCTTGTTTCATTGTGGCTTGTTTTCCAGCCCATAGGATATTGGCTACAATCCCAATGAACAAATGCTGATGAGACTGAGGGAGGGCAGGCTGTGAAAATGGAATAAACAATGCCCTCTAACATGTTGGAATAAAGCATATTTAATGTCTTTGGAACTCACATTAACAATCATTCTAGATTATTGAACAGACCTTCATTTTCTAGTTACTGGAGTATTGCAGTTGCCTTTGGGGAATTGCAGCTACTGTCCTGGCAAAACAGTTCAATCATGCTGGCCCCTTCAGTGATAGTGATAGCAACATAACCATGGTTGTACTCTCCAGGAATTTTTCCTCCCTTCTCCAAATCTAATGCATCATGAGTGTTTCTCTTGGGTAAGAGGTAAAAATGATTTGTAGAAACCTGTGAAGGCTGGGGGCCCAGTTTTCTGCTATTTTAGTGATGATTTATACTTTTTTATGATCCTGAAATGCTGCACTCTGAGAAGGTTTGCAATTTTGTGGTTCTGCTGGTTTCCAACCAACCAGCATTAAGCCTATTGCATTAGCAGGATGGATTTTCACCACCCTCGCCTCTCATCTTTGGCAGGCCAAGGCAGGGTTGGAGGTTGGAGAGACTTGCCCTCTCTCTTTTCTCCTCTCCTGTGCAAGCCGCTCCAAGTAAGACACAAGTGAAAAAATGGAGCCTGTCAGGCCTCTGATATTCATCAGCATTTCTGAGATCCAATTGAAAAGTATGTTTTGGCTTTGCCAGGGGGAGAATGGGTGAATGTCCGCTCATAACATTTCTAGTGTCTGGAAAGATCCAGTCTTGTGCCTGAGGCAAAGGGCATTAGAAAGAAGAGCTCTGCTGTCACCTGCTTCAAATTGTTTTTGCCTGCAGCACATAAGAAAAGTGTCTGTGTTGAAGAGAGAGAAGACAGGGAAAGAAGGGCTGCCTTTTCTCTCCAGATAGCTGAGAGAGGCATGTGCATGTAATGTTTAGGAGACAAAATCTTCACAACTAATATCAAGGGATGATGAAGTGACTTATTCTCACTGAGCTTTAAATGTCAAATGCTGCCCTCTCTTCTATTTACTATTATTTTTTCACCTTGATCAAATATTTTATTCTCCACATCAGTAATCTATATCTCAGGATAATTGTAGGGATTGAATTATACCATTGTTCCCCAAACTCTGATTTCTTGAGGTGGATATTTCAGGGAATAAGAGGTTCAATAACAAATAAGTTTAAGAGCAAAGACTTACTATATCCTTCTATGTTTATTTTCTGTGGTATTGTAACAAACTGCCACAAATTTAGTGACTGAAAACAACACGAATTTATTCTCTTACAGTTGTAGGGATCAGAAGTTCAAGATGGGTGTCACTGGGCCAGAATCAAGTTGTTGGTGAGATTGTATTTCCTTCTAGAGGCTGTAGAGTAGAAATCATCACCTTGTCTTTTCCAGCTTGGATTGTGTCTTGGACCCTCTTATCTCTGACCTCTATGTCTATCATCATATCATCACATCTTCTCTGACCCTTACATTCTTGTCTCTTTTATGTAAGGACCCTTGTGATTACATTAGGTCCACTAGGATGATCTAGGATAGTCTCCCATCTCAGGACCCTTAATTTAATCACATCTGCAAAGTCCTATTGCTATGGCACATGCTCACAGGTTTGGGATTAGAATGTGGGCATTATGGGGCATCATTATTTGTATGCTACACTCTCACTCATGGAAACTAGCAATGCTTCATAGCACCTTCAGGTTCTCCAAAGTCTTGTAAGAAATTCTGTTTTCTTTTCCTTAACCCAGAGGGCCCCAAACCTATTTCCACTTTCTCTTTATTTCCAAGAATACCTGCTCTTACATGGAACACAGCTTAAGAAATGGAAGACTAAAATAATTTCAGCTTTGTGAATTTAATATCTGTGATCTTATTGCCACATTTCAACCCATCCTTGGGTTAATGGGACAGGAAAGGGCTCAGAATGGGCTCTGGTACTTTTCTTATAAGAGTGACTTTGGGCAAACCATATAAAATTACAAAGCCTCAGTTTCTTCTTCTGTGAAATGGAGATAGGGATGAACTGCTTTGTGGGATTGTTATGTGGATTTGAGGCAACAATATGTGAGAAATTTCCATATAAATTGTAGAAAGTCAAACGACAGTTTCAATATCCTAGGATAAATAAGCTGCCATACAATATAGTTGCAACCAATCTTCATAATAATTTTCTCCACCTACCTCCCTTATACAGTTGATTAGTTATAGTAACTTTTATTTTGAAGCTTTGAATATTCTTGATTGTTGGTTTTAATTATGGCACTTTTAAAATCTAGGTACCAGGAATCTGCAATATACAAAAAATACTTATATGTGTTGAATCATCTTATCCTTTGTGGCTACTTTGGGGGATTATTTAGAAAGTGTTTTTCAGGGGATCTCTGGGTGGCTCAGCGGTTTGGCACCTGCCTTTGGCCCAGGGCATGATCCTGGAGACCCAGGATAGAGTCCCACGTCAGACTCCCTTCATGGAGCCTGCTTCTCCCTCTGCCTGTGTCTCTGCCTCTCTCTCCCTCTTTCTGTGTATCTCATGAATAAATAAATAAAATCTTAAAAAAAAAAAAAAAGAAAATGTTTTTCATTGCTGATTTCATTCTTCTTCTGAACCATGCTCACTCCCAGGTTTTTTCTTATTTTTATTGGTATCTACCCATAGATCTACCCATAGACTACAAATGAGTTTTAAATGAATTGTAACTACTGTTTAGGATAACCTTCACTCATGCTTATTTCTATTTTGAGTATGTGGCAGTAATTTTGATTGTTCACACATGTTCCATCTCTTTTCCTCCCATACGTGTGGTAAGTTAGTAGCTCCCCCTCCCTTGTGAACTTAGGCAGAATTTGCACATCTTGCTTTGGTCAATAGAATGTAAGTGGAGGAGACCTGTGTCACTTCCAGGTGAGAACTCTAATAGCCATCATGCAGGTCAGCGTCTTCCTTCTGATTGTGTTAGAGCCTGTGAATATGAATAGTATGTTTAAGACAGTGCTATCTCAGCCTGTATCTCCAAAGAGAAAGAGGTCTGTCTGTTGAACCCACTTTGGACTTGGGTGTGTGTGAAAAATAAACTTCATTGCATTACACTAAGATTTTGGTGCTCTCTTTATTGCAGTTTAACCTGGTTGAAACAATCTAGAATCCTTTAATGGATCCCGTTACCTTTAAGCATATGAAAGTATATATGTGAAAGTTCTTGGTAAACTATAAAAAGTACTGGAAAAGTTCCCTTTGTTACCATAGAGACAGCTCAGAGCTAAAGCAATAGGGAAATTTGCAAGGAAAATAGAAAGATCATGGGATTTGGATCAGATGACCTGATCCTAGTCCCACCTTCATTCTTATTCACCTTTTATATAAATTTTATAAATTGAATAGCATAAAACATTACTGAATTTTTAAAAATATCATCCGTACCTAGGAAAGTGATTCATAGTATATGGAAGGATTCTCACAATTAATTACCATAGCCTTGTAAAGACATAGTAAAATTTTACTTATTCTCTGAAATTATTTACTAAGTAATAGCAATGAAATTATTTATTGAGTCTTTTTCTCCTCTCTTTAGACCTTTTGATTAAAACCTGTTTTGACTAACTAAATAAAGCATCTCTTGGGATTGATCTATGACCAGATGGCTGCTGCCTCCATTACTTGGTTTAGGGGGTGCCAGTGAAGAGAAAAGAAGTACCTTGGAAATGCAAGTATTTCCTGAAGAGGAAGCCACACTAGTAAACCCTAAGCCTGAGTGCAAAAGACAGATATTGGCATCATTCCTAGGAGCCACTCTGTACTGGGGTTGGGGAGTAGCAGTGACATCTTGGTGGATGAAGCAGGAGCATGAAGTTGCTGGGCATCTAGACTTTCAAGAAGCTGTGGTGACAGTGCTTGGGATGCAGAGCAGAAAAGCTCCAGAGCTCCAGAGTGAGTAAAGGGAAAGAAGAGTTGAATTCTAGAAGACAAGCTTCCTACTCTGAAAATTTGCCTGGGGCCCTCCTAAGTGCCCCTGAGCTGTAGCCAGATACAGGAGACAATTATTGATATTATAGCTTGCTTCCTCTAATCCTATCATCCTTTGGCTCTGTGTTCATTAGCAGCTCCCAAGAGGCACCCTGTCTGCTTACCTGTCATGGCCACTTTTGGGAACTAAAAAGGATTTGGAGACAGTGGCAGCTTCTATCCTTTCTCAGCAAGGATGGCATTTTTTTGTCCCTGTCCTCCTATCAAGCTTTTTTTTTTTTTTTTTTTTTTTCTTAATTGCATTAGGAAGCTAAGTATAAATAGTAGAAAGATGGGCCTTGGAGTCAGATGGTTGTTCGAGTGGCCAGGGCTCTAGTCTCACCTCCATCAATTACTTATAATGGCAACATACTTAAGCATTTTTTTAAAGCCTTAAATACTGCTTCCATCTAATCACATTATACATAATGTTCAGAATGGTTCTAATGGTGAATTCCTTATAAAGACATACTGGAAATCCGGTCTTGGATTTTTCTGCCAGTAACTCTCAACCTGCCAGAGGGTAGAATTTGAATTTAATATTACACGTTCTGGCTCACTGAAAAGGTTAACATCATGACAAAGTTCTAGCAATTATTTATAGACATGTGGGGGGAGAATTGTGTGGGTCTCATGGTGATTCCATCTGTTACAGGAGGTCCAAATGGACAAACAGGTATAGATAGTGTGGGTGAATTCCTCTGCAGTTGGCACCCCGTTCCCTTGTGATTTCTGTGGGTTTCACCATACAGAGTGTTGCAAGCGTGGTGTCTACTTATGAGGAGGGACTTAGGATATAAGCCTTGTCTTTGTTTTTTTTTTTTTTTTTTCCTTTATCATGATGAAAAGTAAGAATCCAAGGGTTGGCTACTCCAAATGCCTCATAGTTAAATGAAGCTAAATTTTGGCCAAACCTCTATTGAGTGACTGTGACAGATTAAGGATGGATATAAAATCTTTTTGACATTCCTTCCATTGACAGGAGAGATCTATTTATCCTCTCCTTGAATCTAGGATGGTTTGTGACTGCTTTGACCAATGGCATATGGAAAAATGATATCATTCAAGTGTCAGATGTTTAAAAGAGGTCTGGCAGCTTCTATGTTGCTCTCTTGGAAGCCAGCTGCTAGGTAGGAAGGGAAACTATCTTGAAACAATCACTTTGTAAGAATCCCAGGCCACATGACTGAATCCCAGAGAATAAGACATCATGGAGAAAGAATGAGGGAAGCAAGAAGGAAAGAGAGAAGGGGTCGGGGGAATGTCAAGGAATCTTGACAATATACAGTAAAGAGGTGAATCTTGAAAGTGGATCCTTTAGGCCTAGCCACTAGCTAATGCTATGTGGATCAGAGACCAATCGCCAGCCAAGCTCATTCTGAATTTCTGACTGATAAAATTATAAGCAAATGAAGTGGTTGTTCTAAATCATTGGGGTAATTTAAGTTTGGGGTAGTTTGTAATGGGATAATAGATAACCTGATAAATCAGCTTTATTATCCTAAGGTTGGTCATTTTTTAAAAATTTAGGATTTGTTTTTACCCTTAATTCCTTGGGAATGGCTATTCCATTTGAATTAAGAGAATATCGGACTTCTTCACATGTTGTTTCAAGTAGTCAAAGGGTCAGTGTCTCTAGGAACCTGAGGTAGCAGTAGGAAAATTAGGGCAGCTGCAGAGAGGAGAGCATATGAGGAGAATAAGAGGAGCCAGAGTAAAGGACACAAGGTCTGAGAAATGTTTGATGTGTCACTATCCTCTGTCCTGGGCACTCTGACCACCACACCAAAGCATCATATTGCTTGAGGTATATGAGGGTCTGATGAGCAGCACCCATTCCTAAAATCTGGCTTATCTCTGTCTCCTTTCATAATGTGCTTGGCCAAGTGGTAGAGCAGAATCTGTAACTTTATGCTCTTCTTCCTTTGGAAAATCCTTCCTACTCTTTTTTAAAAAAACCCAATCACTTCTTACCTATCATGTGAGACAGCTCTGGAAGACCTCCTCCAGGCTTATCTGGATGCTCTTCCTTCTTTGTGCTCCCATGGCAACCTGAGCTCACCTCTGTCGTTTAAAATGCCATATTGAATCATTTGCCAATGTTTTGGTCATTTCCGGGAATGGCAGATTTCCCTAGGGCAGAAAACATTTCTTGTTTATCTCAGTGTCTACCAAGTGTATAGAAAGGAATTTGGAACTTTGGTGCTCCATGAGCATTTCATTGCACAGAACTGAAGGGAATCATCTTGTGCGGAGGTCGTTTCTTTGGTGATTTCTAAACTATTGAGCACATTATGCTAAACGAGCCAAGTCAGACAGAGAAAGACAAGTACCATATGATATCACCTATATGTAGCATCTAAAAAAATTAAACCTGTATAAAACAGTAAAATGGTGGTTATCGGGGGATGGAGGGATAAGAATGATGGTGTTTAAGGGTACAAACTGTTAATTAGTAGTAAATAAGCATAGAGATCTAATGCACAGTACAATGACATAGACAATAATACTTTACTATAATTGTATACTGTTGTGATAAATGCCACTATGTAGGCAACCATATTACAGTATATAAATATATCAAAGTAACACACTATATGCTGTACGCTTGCACAACATTACACATCAAATTTATGAACAAACAAGAACTGTTGATGTTGAGACCAGGGGAGACCTGCCTTTTGAGAGCAGGTAGGCTTTCCCTGAAATCAATTCTAACTGCAGACAACTAATTCTCTTTCCCTCCTTCTCACCACCCCTCTCCCCTCATTTTCTGGCAGCTTGTCTTTCTGTCTTCGTGGGGCTGTAGCGTTGCACACACCATACCCTGAGAGGGAATGATTTAAAGGTGACTTAGTCAGGAACCTTTCTCTGTCTCCTTTCCCTGTCTCTCTTCTTGCTTGCTCCTTTCATCTCTTTCTGTAGGATGATTTTTCCCCATTTTGTTCCTTTGTTTTCATAATGATTCACGAGGAAGTAAGACTGGTCATTTGCTCCTCCTCAGCTTCTTCAGTGGGGGTGGAACAGCACGGGAACCCTCAGGCTCTGATTCAGCAGAGACTGGTCTCCATTTCCTCAACTATAAAAAAGGCAGGATAATTAAATAGCTCCCAGACCAGTTAATGGGATAGAAGCAAACTTGAAGTGAAATGGTAGGTGTCAAAGCACTTTGCAAAGTGAACGGATATATAAATATTTGGTGCATTGTGTGAGTTCAGCTGGTCTCTGCCTATCACTATCTAATTGTGTAATTGACCCCCTACTACTCACCTAGTGTTGTTTCTGACCACAAATCCTTGAAACAATTAAAGTCTGCATGTTAGATTTGTCTTCAAGGATTTCTAAGGCCTGCCACTGTGGCATAATGGACAGAACCAGAGAAGCGGAAGCAGTATTTGATGAATGTACTATAATTGCTCTTTGGTATGACATAGTAATAGGAAAATTCATATAATTGACAATGTAAAGGCCCCTACTGTTAGCAGCTGCTTTAAATTTAATGGAGCTGAGATTGTTAATAGTCTTTTCTTCACAGGGGTCTTTCCTTTGGCAGCCATAGCATAAAGCAAGCTTGTTCCATCCTTTGCACTTTCCCTCCAGGCCCACAACCCAGCTCACTGTGACAGGAGATGATAGGGAATAGGTCCATTTGCACTTTGTCGTCTTGTCTTAATTATCTGGTGGAACCATTGGTGTGTGATACATGGCATTCCCTCTGTGAGACTTCTCCTTATGCAGTGTGATGTTATAGAAGGACAGTTCTGGAACTGAACCAGGGATATACCACTTACTAGCTGCAAGGTTGGGACAAGTACCTTAACCTTTCTGAGCTGTAGTCTCTTTAGATAATATGAAAACTAAAATCTACATATTGTAAAGTGACTAGCAGAGGGCATGGAATGTGCATACTAAAGGTCAGCCTCTTGTTTTCTTTCCATCCACCATACCAGATTTCTCAAATTAGCTAAATCCTTCTGTCCTCACTCTCTGGTTTGCCATCTTTCTCATCAAAATGACATAGCAATCTGACTCTGCACTACAAAATTCCTTGGAGCAGTTTCCCCTTTCCCTACAAGGGCTACTTTGTCTTACCAAACAACCAACATGGGTCTTAGTCTGTAAGAAAACTGCGGAAGATTTAGCATAGGCGAGTCCAATTGCTAGAGACTTGGGTTATTACTGTGGATTAGGTTTATTGGCATAACACTGACAATAGGTGCAAACCAAAGCCAGAGTAAAGTATAAGTAATTCTACTTAGACATTGATGCATATCTTTTAAATGAAAAACATGAGATTATAAAATTGTGTGTGTGAGTGTGTATGTGTCTAAGACAAAAAAGGAGGGTGGATGGGAGGTAGACAGGGAGGGAGAGAGGAGGATTCTGCTGGGGCTCAGGCGCCTGCAGAAAGAAACATATTTAGCGCAGGTTCTCCCTAGGCCTACCCTAATTGTTCCCCCTGACTAGAGATAAAGTTTCTTCCTTTCTTTGTTTCTTTGTTTCTTTCTCTTCCTACCTCCCTTTTCCTTCCTTCCTTCCTTCCTTCCTTCCTTCCTTCCTTCCTTCCTTCCTTCCTTCCTTCCTTCCTTCCTTCCTTCCTTCCTTCCTTCCTTTTCCTTTCTGGGCCTATCATCAGCCTTCTCCATGTAAAACCAAAAAAGCCACAGGTGCTGAGTCAATTCTCTCTGCAATCACTCAGACCATTTTCCTGTGCAGTGATTTTGCAATTAGTATTAACTGGGGACTACATCATTTATCCTGGGAACAGATGGACATTAGGATGTACCCCGATTGGACCAATAGAATATTTATAAATTGCTGCTATAATGAATCAGGAAGAACAGTACTGTTTCCTCACCTTCTCCTAGGAGAACCCTCCTAAGAAGGAAATAGATGTATTAATTTCATTAAATTCTCGGTTCTCTACTGTCTGAGCTTCTCCCTTACTGACTCCTTAATGTGTGTGCTGCTGAGACTAACCATCTTTTATAAGCACTATTGATTTTTTTTCATGTCTCCCCATCATCTTTAATCAGAATATTGTGTCACCTTGGAATCTTCCACTGGAAGATTTTATTTGACATAAAAGCTATTAATGGCTGGCGTTTCAACACTCTACCTGGCGTGTGTGCTCTGATGAGCCCTCTGATGTGGTGGTACACTACAACTTTCAGGAGCGTGTTTCCACTGCACCATTGATATGTGGCTTTTACTTCTTTCTTTTCACTTTTTTATAGTTGTTTTCTGGAAATGCAGTAGCAGGTGACAACAAGTATCACTTGACAAAGAAAAGAAGATCAAAATACTGCCATCCATTAAAGGACAAATGGAAGATGTGTAGCTCCTTATGTGTATGCCAGCATTTATAAAACGGGGAAAACAGATGCAGTCTCTGAGATGTGTCATTTCCCCGAAGTTACGAGCACTTGATGATATATACTTACATTTCTGACGAATTGACCTTTGTCAGTAATCATCTTAACACATAACTTTGCAAATATCTTGAGGAGTCACCTATGTCTGCCAAATGCTTGTGCTGTTGTTACAATTTAGGGACGTCCTATCTATATCATTTAGTCCTACTAATGTTTGGACATTCTTATTTGGACAAAGACAGTTCTCTGGAGATGGGAGTGGCCATGGGTTGTAATCAGCCAATGTTCATGTGTATACTGCCTAATAGAAGACATCAGCATGGGGGACCACAGCATTCATGACTGTCAACTCTTTGCCCTTCTTATCACTTGCTACCTCTATTAAGTTCATGCCTTGTAAGCACAACTTCTTCAGGAATTTGATTGGTCATATTTTGGGGAAAACTTATAAGAACTTTAGTGAGACAAACCATAGTGTCTGCTGCTGCACCTTCTTAGGTAAAATGTGTTTTTCTATGATATGTTTGTAGATCAGACACTCTACTAGCTCTTGGATAGTGGTGCTAGCTAAGAGCAAGTGGACCCAAAAGTGGAATATGCTTTGGTTCTGTCAGTGATGAATACCTGCCACTACTGGGGGGCAGGGTGGAGAAGGCATTTAATAATATCAACTTGCTGCAAGTGGCCACTTGGTTTTCTTGAGGTTTCTTGAGGTTTCTTGGTTTCACTTGGTACTCTTCTGAGGTCTCAATTCTGTTCTCTTTTGCTAGTGGGTTCGGATATTGCAAAGGGTGGGAGTTGGATTAGCATTAAGGAGGGAGGTCGTGCTTGCTATCCAGATCACAAATAACGTCAGTCTCTGCCACTGTGGCTATTCTCTTTGTGAGTTCATTATGCGAGCACTGTGGTGGTCAAGGACAAAGGTTAGAAGACATCTACTCACTGAGTCATCTTGCCCATGAAGTGGTTTAATGCCTCTTCTGAGGTGGATGCTCTCTGCTCAGCATTAAGGTGTGATACAAAGATCTGCATACCTGGAGCTTACTCTCAAAGATCTTTTTACCTGACACTTCCCCAGACTTCTTGTTTCCAGTCCTTTGATCTGGTTCTTTCCAAGCCATTGACCAACCAGATAAGCCATTTCAGCCTGCTTGTGATTTAATGTACCCTTCTCTTTGCCTACTATCTCTGCATCCCAAGTGCATCATCCCTTGCAATGTCTTGAAGCTCTGCCCAATGGAAGCCCATGACATTCATTCAGGGCTTCCCCTGAAAGGTGACATGGTACAGTGATACTTCATTTTGGGCTTGCACTCACTTACTAAACCAACTCATCTGTGAATCAAGCTTGTATATTTCCTCTCCCATCACTTAGTCATAGAAAATGCCTGTGTGACCAAAGTAAATTGAGACAAAGGCACCAGAGAAACATGGTTTCTGAGCATGCTATCTGTCCCCTTTATTTGTGCCCTCTGGACCAGCCTGAGTCTGATTCTGGGTGTGCCACACCTACTTTATTATCGACTGCTGCTATAACTGCCTTATATGATGATGATTTGGTGGGACTGAAAGTATTCAGTGTATGATGAGTAGTTCTGGCCATACAATCATTTAATTCCCAAGGGCAGATGTGCAGTTTCTAAAGGATCTAGTATTATAACAAGACTTGTTTTATGAATGGAGTATGATTTTTTGCTACATGTGGCATGACTTTGTTTCTAAATTATAGGAGTTTCTGCTGTGACCATCCTGTTAGGCCTTGCTAAACAATGTCTTTCTCTAGCACAATCTGTCTAATATCATGGAGTATGCTGAGCCATAGAGATCAAATGTCAGCACTTCAGAACCAAAGCCTGAAGTACTACAGGGAACTTTCTTTTTCTGGATCTCAACTGAAACTAATAGTTTTCAAACCAACATGGTGAACTGGTAATTTCTGTATTCCTAATGCAGAATATGCTGCCTATAAAACCCAAAGGAACCTATCAAGGATTGGGTTTCATTCTTTGTGGTAGGGAACATTAGGTATTTCCCCACTCTCTGGATTGTATGTCTCTTTTTCTTTCTTTCTTCCTTTCCTTTCCTTTCCTTTCCTTTCCTTTCCTTTCCTTTCCTTTCCTTTCCTTTCCTTTCCTTTCCTTTCCTTTCCTTTCCTTTCTTTCTTTCTTTCTTTCTTTCTTTCTTTCTTCTTTCTTTCTTTCTTTCTTTCTTTCTTTCTTTCTTCTTTCTTTCTTTTTCTTTCTTTCTTTCTTTCTTTCTTTCTTTCTTTCTTTCTTTCTTTCTTTCTTTCTTTCTTTCTTCTTTTTCTCTTTTTCTTAGCAGGTCATGCACATGAGCAGGAAAGGGGCAGAGGGAGAGGAAGAGAGGGAATCTCAAGTAGACTCCACACCCAGAGCTCAGTGTGGATCTCTATCTCACGGCCCCAAGATAATAACCTGAACAGAAATCAAGAGTTGGATGCCTAACCGACCATGCCACCTAGGTGCCCCTTCCATATGCATTTCTAAGGCATCCATAGTATTTGCCACTTTTTGGTCATCTGCTTCAATTAACATGATATTAATTCCCCTCAAAATATCTAGACAGTTGAAGGTTAGCAGAATATGCCACCTCCAAATATGCCACTTTGGCATAGGCTTATTTTGTTTGAAGGCAGTTGAGAAGTAAAGAAAAGAAAAGCTCTTTGCCTTCCCTCAATTTGCTTAAAGGCAGGATTTAATTTATAAAGGTGCTCCCCTTTCCTTCTCTACCAGGAAGGACAGAAGTTAATCACTAGAGATAACCAGGGACTTACCAGCCCAGAGTCCCCAAAGGAACCGATGTAATAAGCCTACAACTAGCCCTTATGTACTATTAATTTCCCCATATTTTTGCCTTCTCACAGAATGCTGCTCCTAGAATGTAAAGTCCCTTACCTTTGTCTTGTCATGTCTCTAAAAATATATTGCCCTTTTGTTAAGATGTTATATCAACCCATGCTCTAACCACTCCTTGATTTACTCATCTTTGAGTGCTCCCAAGTACATGTGCTGTGCATATGTTAATAAAGTTCTGTTTGTTTTTCTGTTGTTAATCCATCTTCTGTCAGGACAGTTCATAGGGCCCCAGCCAGTGAACCTCAGATAAGTAGAAGGAAAACTATTTTCCTTTCCTACACAATTCAGGCCCCTTCGACCTATTGTATGCCAAAGATCATGAAAATTAGCATAACCTTGGGATAGGATGTGGATGTATCTGATGTGAATGTAAATTGCTCTCATTTTCTTTTTTGTGCATTATGGTTTGCTAGTATAATATCCACACACTGCATACCTGAGGCTGTGTTAATATTCTCTAATAAAGATACCACGTTTGGTATAGTGGATCCAACCAATTTTTGTAGCAGCTATTTTGGTGAATGAAATGGGAATACGGTGGGAAACATCACCTCTACATGTTTTAAGTCCTTGAATATAGCACTGATCTTGTTATTGTGCTGTTTTTTTTTGTTTTTTGTTTTTTAATTTACTCTAATTTCTGGGGGTGGGATTGGGATAGTTTCAGGGGTTACTACTTGGCTTTTTTACTACAACCATTCCTAATCTATAAGTCAAGGAACCAGTGTTAAGTTTCTGCCTACTGCTAAATATGTGTACTTGAATTATATAATTGGGGACCAGGGACATGACAATCAAGTGGGTTGATAGAGACAGTAGCCCCTACTTGAGACAGACCTGGGTCAGAACTCCATTTATTATCTTTATTAACTGAACTCCTTATCCCCCCAACTCTAATGGGAAAGAGAATAACGTGGCACTTTCAATCTCCTGGTATCAGATTGAACTTAGACCCTATATCTACCAGGCCTTGAAAGATATGGAAATTCCCATTTTCTAAGTGTGCTTTTACACAAGTTAGTGGCTATAGATCCTATTGGGGAAGAATGGAGGAATCACTATTGTATATGATTGCTAGTGTTTGTTTCAGCAGCATATATATATATATATAAAATTGGAAAGATACAGAGAAGATTAGCATAGCCCCTGTGAGAGGATGACATGCAAATCTGTGTATGTAATTGCTGTGGTGCCACAGGGACCTTCATCATCTAGACTCAGATGCTCCCTCAGTCAATAGGTTCTGCTTCTGGGAGCTGGCTCCAGTCTGGAAACTGGGCAAAAGTTCATGACTTTTCATGGGGAAGTGTTACCTCTGCCTTCTACTCATCTATTCCTGACTTTTTGGATATAGTTGGATAGATGGGGAGATAGATAGATAGATAGATAGATAGATAGATAGATAGATAGATAGAAAGATAGATAGATTTGACAGTACCCTAAGCAGTTAGCTGCTTATTGATCTTGCCTCTAGAAATACCATGTACTTCAGGTTATTTCTATAGACCATTCTAAGTTAGACCCCGCTAGGCTGCCATTCATACTTTGCTAACAAGGCTATTCCAACATCCTATCATCCCCATTGCTTCTAGGGAACTCAGTTCTGTAACAGCTACCAATTCAGCCCATAGAAGGCAGGCATTACTGAGTATTACAGTGATGCTGGTGTATTTCTTTCCAGTTCCTTTCTTATTGCTTTAGTGAATGGAGTGTGCTCCAGGCCCTCTTAAGGAAAATGACCAGCTGGTAGGTTTCCTAGTTGTGTATAATTGATGCATTCTAGCATGATCAGCTCTATAACCCTTTTGAGCTCTTTCTCACAATTTTCCATGGCCTCTCTAATTTAATACCAGCTACTGTTTTTTGTTTTTGTTTTTCCTAAGCCTTTTAGAAGCATCACTTAGGGTTCTTGCCAAGGAATTAAATACTGTAGCACTAGAGAGTTCTTTTATATTGTAAATTGTCCTTCATCTAGCTTTATATCCCCCCTTCTTGATCTAGTACCTTTAGGATTTGAGCAACTGTTATCACAAACTTACTTTCAGGTATTCCTTACATCGAAACTAGCTTAGTGGAATGAATCTGAGGTAGTTTCTCAGTCGACATTTTCAGACACATTTTCCTGATTCCTGTCAGTGCATGCTATACATGTCCTTTGGCAGCTTTGATGTATAATCCCTTCTCATCCCTGACTGGTCCAGTACTTCTCCAGGCTGACTATGCTGAGATTCAATCATATTTAAGGGCCTGATGCCCAGGTGGAGAGGAGAGGACAGATTCTAAAGAGGACTTTTGTTGTCATGTTTAGCACCTACCTCATTTGAGGTCTCTACACAGTCTTCAAGGTGGGCGATCTCTCCTCCAAACAAATAGACCACTTCTGCTGGCCTAGTGGACTCAAAGAAATTAAGGATACAAAGTTCACAAGTTCATCAACCTACATGTCCTCATCTCATATCTCAGAGTTCCATTCTTTCCCTCTCTGGGTCCTGTACTGTCAAAGATTAGCCAAGGCCAAGAATTCTCTAAAGATCTGCCAACATTACACTTAAGTTCTCTGCCTACAGCCATTTGCACCCTCTCGCTTCAAGTGATGAGAATCTTTTCAAATGCTACCAAGGAGGCCTCTGACACTCACACTTTACTCTGAATTATTAGAAGGTCTGAACCTGTCATTTTCTTTCTTCACTAAATCAGTGGTACTTAGCAGCAGCCTCTCAATTTCAGTCTTTGTAGTTGCTACTTCCCCATAACCCTCTAACATCCAAGAAGTTGTACTGTTCGTTCATCCCCTCCGGCTGCAACCCATCTCATTCTTCTCAAGTGAAAGTCTTAGTAGTTGCATGCTGCAGCATCCCAGAGACTATCAGCACATCACCTACCACCCGTGATCCAGCTGGCAAGTTAGATCCAACTATAAAATTCTATCCTTAGCATCTGCTTCTCAGATCTATTTCTGGTACAAACCAACTTAGGTTGAGTTTCTTAAAAGTGGAGCATGAGATGGGGATTCTTATTCAAGTCACTCACTAGAGGAGTTTTCTCAGGAGAAAAGGAGTGCACAGTGCCTGATAGAGCAGGGCATAAAAGCTAATCATAAATGTGGTCTCAATCAAAGACTAGCTTTAGTCTGAACCCAGGCGGAAGCTTTGGAACACATCCTGCAACAGGTAATCTCACCCTAAGATGAGGAACCAGGCTTTCATCCCTCAGTACTAGTCAATTGTTAACTGAAGTTTGTTGGGTGAGTAGGTACTGTGTAGCTTTCCAGTGAGGAAGCTCCCATTTGGCCAAGGGTAACTCTTTAGATAAAGGGCCAGCTGTGAGTTGTTATCAGCTAGCACTTGCGGCAGCTAAAGGACAGGTATGCTGGCAGATGAAAAGGATCCAAGCACCAACACCATCCTTACAATAAACCAGCAGTATGTCTGAGATTCCACACTTCAGAGGCAGCTCTCAGATGATGCCAATCTTACTGGTCCAAGGACCACACTTTGAGTGGCAAGAAATAGATGTTTTGTTCTCAGGTTCTTCTACCTTCTTGTTTTCCCCTGCATCCCTATTACTTTTCTTTCCTTCATTCTTTGTCTTTTCAATTATGTTGATTCTATGTTTGATCTCCAAACGTTTGTAGGACTACATTCAGAAGATGTGGGCATCTTCCAAGGTTTTTTTTTTTTTTTTTTTTTTTTTTTTCATGAGAAAGGGAAGAAAAACCTCAGTTTATTGGTCTGTTTTTCTATTGATACATCCAGTTACCTAAAGTTGATTTTATGCAGGATGCTTCCTTCACATGAATGAACAGTTCTTTTTATTTTTTTAAAAAAATATTTCATTTATTTTATTTTTATTTTTTGATTTGAATCTAGTCGATACACAATGTTACCTTAATTTCAGGTGTGCAACTTAGTAATTTGACAAGTTTTTGCATTATGCTGTGTTCACCACAGGATAGCTATAGTTCTTTTGGACCCATTTATTTATTTATTTATAAAGATTTAATCATGAGAGAGACACAGAGAGAGGCAGAGACATAGGCAGTGAGAGAAGCAGGTTCCTTGCAGGGAGCCCAATGTGGGACTTGATCCCAGGACCCCAGGATCACGACCTGAGCCAAAGGCAGACACTCAACCACTGAACCACCCGGGTGCCCCTAATTATTCTTTTTTAAAGAGTCATTCATCCATTTAAGAGGGAACATGTGCATGCGTGCAAGTGGGGAAAAGGGCAGAAGGAGAGGGAGAAGCAGACTCCCCACTGAGTAGGAAGCTGGATGGACATGAGGCTCCATCCCAGCATGCTGGGATCACGACCTGAGCTGAAGGCAGATGCATAACTGACTGAGCCAGCCCAGTGCCCCAGGTCTTTTTAAATATTAGTCTTAGGAGCTGATTCAAGAACAAGACGGGACTCTCAGGTTTTTGTGAGAAAACCAAAAATAGCAAAGCTACCCTAAAGTAGGAACCACAATCAATCTTTTGATTTCAGTGTAGCACTGAAAGAAGCATTTACATGAAGCCTAATTACTCTGGGGTCTCCCAATAGGGTGGGGTGATCCGACAGTGGAAGCCTGCAGTGCAGGTGGTGAAAGAATTCACCCGAGACAGAATGAAAGCAATAGAAATGTATTGAATACAGCACAAGGGAGCTGCAGGCAGAACAGCAGAGCAAAGACTGCCCCCCATGAGGCAGTGGGTGGGGGGCTGTAGTTAAGGAGGGGAGGTGAGGAAGTATGGGACCATATGATATTTTCTCTTTTGGGTAACTCCATCCCGATGTAAGCAACCCATTGGTCAGATAGGGATTAGGGATATTTTGAGGTGGGTCACCTAGTGGACCTGTTTGAACTCAGCGTGGGGGAGGGGCGTCGCTGTAGGCCCTTCTTTTTTTTTTTTTTTTTAATTTATTTACGATAGTCACACACAGAGAGAGAGAGGCAGAGACACAGGCAGAGGGAGAAGCAGGCTCCATGCACTGGGAGCCCGACGTGGGATTCGATCCCGGGTCTCCAGGATCGCACCCTGGGCCAAAGGCAGGCGCTAAACCGCTGCGCCACCCAGGGATCCCTGTAGGCCCTTCTACATGGAAACCCAGGTTTCCATTGTTGATGTTGATTGCCTGAAAGCAGCTTCTACAATCACATCCAACTTATTTGGAAATGCTGAGATCCCAAAAAGCTAAGGAATGTATTCAAGGTCATACAGGAAGTAAGTGGCAAAGTTTGGATGAGCTCCATCCTCATCCTTGGACCTCCTGTTATCTTGTGTTACAATTAATTTGATATTGGATCTCAGCACCTTGAAAACAATTTTTGAAGTAGGGCTACCAGCCATCATTTTTGTACATATGCTTTCTTCTTAGAGCACACTGGAATAGAGCATCAATATGAAAATGAAGCACTATATCAAAGACAAGGCTTGGCACTCTAGATGCTCTAGAGTAGACTGAAAGGTCTAACTTAGTATAGGATGCCAATATTCACCAGAGAGAAAACTTCCCATTAACACAGTGACACGGTTTTCAAATGTAGGTGAGGTATGGCGGGTTGAAGTCTGGAGCCAATGACCAAGAAGGAATTCTTAACACATCTTTGTTGCAAAAATGTGGTTTTATTAAAGCACAGGGACAGGACCCGTGGGCAGAAAGAGTTCAAAATATCCCTAATACTACCGCGGTTGTGAGGGGTGATTTGATTATATACTTGGGAGTTGGGGGAGATGAGGAAAAAGGAGATTTTCAAAAGGACTTTGAAAATCCTATACTAAAGTGGACCTACAAGATACTGGAGGCCAGGTCATCATCAAGTTAAGGTTGTTTTTCCCTCTAGCAAGCCATTAACATTAAGACAGTGGGGATCTTCCTGAAGGAATGTCATGCATATACCACCCAAGAGTGTGGGGCAGGGGTGGGAGAGGCTGCCAGGTATCAGCTCCATGCTTTGTCCTCACCTAGCCTTCTACTCCCACATCAATAGCATCATCTTCCTTATTGTGAAAAAATTTTAATAAGACTGTGATATCTGCTTCACATTGGAGAAGATGACTTCTTTTATTGCTCTCTGCATTTTCTTAAGTGTTGTCATTTTTCATGGCATGGAGGGGACTGGAAAGTGAATGTATTCAGTATAGTACAGATTGCTCTTTCTCTATTCGCATTAAATTAGGACATTATCACTACAGTCATTAACATTATCCTCCTTCTTCTCCTCTTCCTTCTCCTCATTGTCATCAAAATTATTAACTCTCATTGAGGGCTAACTATGCACCCTGCAATATATCTGGAGCTTTATGTGCATTATTTCATTTAATCCTCAAAACATTTGTATGAAGCTAATACACTTAGACTCACTTTACAGATGAAAAAAAACTAATGTAGGGAGGATTTTAGCATTTTCCCCACTCACATTGTGAGTTTATAATAGCACCTGGATTTGAATTAAAGTTGGCTCATATCAGAATTTGGTATTGTAAATATAGTGACCTATGTTGGGTAGTTAAGTCAGAAGTCAAACAAGTTTCAAAAGGAGGGTAAGTGTCAACAGTTTATGATGTGGAAATGGTGGGTTCAGAGCTGACAGCCAAGAAATAATTCTTGAGATATCTTCAGTGCATAAAGGTGGTTTTATTAAACCATGGGACAGGACCCATGGGCAGAAAGAAATGCACCTGGTCATGAAGAGTGGCCCATTATATTCTTTCAAGCTGGAAGGGGGTTAGAGACAGCACAAACCTCCAAGGATTTTGGAAACAAGGTTTCCTATACCCTGAGGGTGCTCACTATTGTTAGGAAAAGGTCATTTATTACTGTTTAGCAAAAACTCAGCCATGATACTCTTCAGACGTACATCAGTGGGCCATATGCTTGGAGGATGATTGCTAACATATATCTTGGTGGGGGGTAGAGATAAAGGAAGCTTAAATTTCCAAAGGAATTTTTATATATTTAAAACAGACTCACAGATCCTAGATGGTCAGGCTAAGATTATCTTTTGCCTTTAGCAAAGTGTCAACATGGAGGCAGCCGAGCTCCCAGAGGAAGGTCACTTGGCCTGTTTCACGGACTTGTCAATGGGCTATAAGTAGTAAGGAAATTTAACTTTTTCTTTTGCCTTTATTTTCCACATCCATTTAGTTTAGAAATGTATTCCGTTTATATCAGTGACTTCAGGGGAACACTTTTAAGCCAATAAGAAATCCTAGAGAAGGACAAGATAAGAAGCTCCATGTTGCAGAAGGATGTAGTCTTGTAACTACAAGAGTAAAAGCACAGAACAAGACTATAGTTTGAAAAAACGGAACACTAGAGATTTTTGTGTGTATGTTGTTTCTCTAACAATAGGTACCACTCTTCATAATTATTTTACTGAGAAATGTTTATGCAATAAAGTAATGTTATCAGGCATAAAATAACATGTGGTTTAGATGTTTCCTTAGAAGTCTGGGAAGAGTAGGAGGAATTTCTGCTGTGATAGAGAAGCAGGTCAAAATGGGACAGACTCATGTTAATGGTACAAAGGGATTTTCCTGAGCTTGCATACTCTAGAACTTTGTGGGTACAAGAAAATTATTGTATCTTTTTCTAATTTTTTAATAGTTTTTGTAAATAAATGAAATGTATTGTGTATTCATACTGCCTTATTTTCTCTCTTTGATACCATTGCTGCATTGGGGGTAAAAAACTTATAGGGAAAAGGGTAGTGAGTCAACATTATAGAACCTTCATGAAGGGGAGTAAAAAATAATTCCCCCTCTAGCTTTCTAAATATTTGGCTGGGGCCCCTGTAACAAGAAACAGATGAACAAGAGAAAAGCAAGCAGACATTTATTAACATGTATATCCTGTGTATACCTGAAAGATACCCTTACATTTCAAGTTTAAATATTTCCGTGAAAAACAAAAGAAAAGGGTGTGGGGGAGTCTGGATGGGAAGGTGAGCAGGAGAAGCCTGGTAAACAGGGATAAGATTTTTTATGCAGATTTAAGCCTGTGCTTATTCCATTGGTAAGATTCTCCTGTGAGTTAGAGTCATCCTTTTCTTTTTAGTTTAGAGAAGGAGACGCCCTTTAGAAATGGAGATTCCCTTTATAAATGTAAATTTCCCTTACGAAGCGGTAACTTCTACTCTGTTTTCAGAGCTTTTTCTGGGTCTCCTGTTTCTTAAAATATTTAGCTCAAAATAACCCTTTTCCAAAGAGGCATATTTCTGGGTAGAATATCCTGCTCCCCCTTCATTTACACTATTAATAATAGAATATACACCAAACTACATATGTGGATTTCTTAGGAGGTGGGAGGATTGGAATAAAATTTTTTACATAGAACTTTTTATTATTTCAGTTCTTAATATTATCTAAAAAAGTAATTTTTAGGCATGAATTATTTGACTACATTAATAATCAGATTATATCCATATGTTTCTATATATCTTAGTTTACCAATCGGTGTAGCTTACCAATTGAAGTATAACCGATGAGTGTAACATATTTAACACCTAGACTATAGTAAACAAGTTTAATATTTTATTAATCAGAAGATGCTTCTGGACTTTCTTTTCACCTACCCTAAAATGAATCTGGATAACTTGAACAAAAAAACAAGAATTGGAAGGAAACTGTAGGTTATGGAATTAACAGGAATTCTCTAGAACCTGGCTCAGAAACAAAAAATAATAGTTTTCTGTGTGTAACTAGAAGTTTTCAAAGGGTTCCCCAATTTTTATAACAAGGCTCAAAATTCTAATTCTAGGTGTGTGGTGGGGGGATCTTTGAATTGGCATAAATCATATGTCCCCAATTTGGTTAAAATAAGGTCCAGAACTAAACAAACAAAAACTATTATAGCCTTAATTATTAAAGCAGTATGGTACTTGTGCATGAATAGACTAGCAGATAAATGGAGTAGATGAAAATGTCCAGAACTAGAACAAATACATATTAGTGTATGATAGAGCTTCATATCACTAGAATAAATATGTATCTTTTATTTTTTATTTTATTTAAGTTTTTATTTAAATCCTAGTTAATCAACATACAGTGCAAATGCTCCTCACAACAGGTTCATTCCTTATTCTCTATCACCTGTTTCACCCATTCTCCACCCCTTCCCTTCTGGTAACTATCTTTAGTTTGTTCTCTAAACTTAAAAGTCTGTTTCTTGGTTTGGCTCTCTCTTTTCCCTCTCATGATCATTTGTTCTGTTTCTTAAATTCCACATATGAGTAAAATCATATGGTATTTGTCTTTCTCTGACTTATTTTGCTTAGCATTATACTCTCTAGCTCCGTCCATATCCTTACAAATAGCAAGATTTCATTTTTTGATGGCCAAGTAATATTCCATTATATAGATATAGCTAAGATATATAAGTAAATGTAAATTTTTCTATCCATGTTCATCAGGGATATTGCCTGTAGTTTGTTTGTTTGTTTGTTTGTTTAGTGGAGTCTTTATCTGGTTTGGTATCAGGGTAATACTGGCCCCATAGAATGAATTTAGATGATATATCAACAAATGGAACAAACTGGAAGAAATGGAGAAATTCCTATGAACATATAAACTAGCAAAACTGGTAGAGGAAGAAGTAGAAAACATAAATAGACCTATAACTAGCAAAGAAATTGAATCAGTAATCAAAAAAATCCCAACAAACAAATTCCAGGGCCAAAAGGCTTCATAGGCAAATTCTACCTAACTTTTAAAGAAGAGTTAATGTCTATTCTCCTCAAACATGTATCCAATTTGAACTCTTTCCATAATTCGGCTGTTGTTGTTTTTTTTCAGAACCTTAGAGAGAGTAAAGTGTTTCTTGTTATCTATGAAACCGTAAAGTAAATGATTAATTATTTTATAAATAAATAACAGACTAAGATAATAGATAATAGTAATAGATAACAGAGTATCTTCTGAATGGAGGAATAGACCATAAACAAAGCCAAAAGATAAATTACAACCTGAAAAAATATTGCAAATCTTATTACAGGCAAAAGCTAATCCTCCCTTATATGTAAAGAGTAGGTAATAAGCCACTAGAAATATTTGTAAAGGACATAAACAGTTCATAGAAAAAGAAATACCAATGACTCTTAAAAAAATGAAAAGATGTTAAAACTTACTCATAATAAGATAAATGCAAATTAAAATCATACCGCAGATTGACAAAATTTAAAAGTTCGACAGTACATTCTTTTGGCAAAATTAAGAGAAACTAACAATCTCATATTTTGCCAATGGGAGTGCAAAATGGTGCAGTCCCTAAGGAGAACAATTATTTTATTTATTTATTTATTTATTTATTTATTTATTTATTTATTTATTTAAAGGTTTTATTTACTTATTCATGAGACCCAGAGAGAGAGAGAGAGAGAGAGAGGCAGAGACACAGGCAGAGGGAGAAGCAGGCTCCATGCAAGGAGCCTATTGTGGGACTTGATCCCGGGACTCCAGGATCACACCCTGGGCCAAAGGCAGGGGCTAAACTGCTGAGTCACCCAGGGATCCCCAAAGAGAACAATTTTAGAAGTATTTATTATAATTGCAAATTCCCTTTCACCCAACAGTTACAACTTTGGGAACTATTCTTACATTTAATTTTGTTTTGGCAACAGCTTTTCAGAGGCCCCAGACTAACACATATCCTTTGTGTGGGAAAGATGGAAAAGTAAGAATATATATCCTTACTTGCTTTTATTTATAGAAAGAGAAGACAGGAAAGTAAGGGAAGCAAAAGAAATAGTTGTAATAGGTTGGGTAGAGAAAGGGGAAGGAACTATACTTTTGGAAACATGTGAATGTATTACCTATGCAAAAAATAAATTTAAAAGACTCTTGGAAAGATAAATAAATAATAAAGTAAAATAAGGTCCAGAGCTGTGTTTAACAGCTTCAGCAGAGTGTACACAATGAAGGAGTGGTAAAAGCCCTAAAGATCTAGAGTTTCACCTAGAGAAGATCCAAAAAATCAGTAGTTGACTTCTACAAGGTCACTGCAAGTCTCAGGACTTAAAATTTGATATTATAATATTTATTTATTTATTTATTTATTTTTAATTTTTTTTTTATTTATTTATGTCACAGAGAGAGAGAGGCAGAGACACAGGCAGAGGGAGAAGCAGGCTCCATGCACCGGGAGCCCGACGTGGGACTCGATCCCGGGTCTCCAGGATCGCGCCCTGGGCCAAAGGCAGGCGCCAAACCGCTGCGCCACCCAGGGATCCCTGATATTATAATATTTAAATATTATAAGATATTTAAGAAGAAAAGTTGTCGAAGTGAACCCATTTCAATCTAAACTGAAGTGCCTGAATGTGATTGAGATTATAAGCCTTTAGAAGATAACTATAGACTGTATATATGTAGTTCTTTTCAAGCAATCTTTTGCAAAAGCCAAATACTTTCAGGTCCTCAATTAAATTATTTGTCCTGTTCCTGTAGCTGATCAAAGTATTGTAGCCTTAATGACTAAACATTGCATCCATTACTAGGGGTAGAGACATAAAAGACATATACTCTGACTTCAGACAATTCATAGTCTTCCATGGGGAAAATAAGAAACGGTTGTAAGTTGTAAGGCAGATATATGTGCTTCCCTAGCAGATGAATAAAGAGGCAGCATAGGAAAAAAGGGCAGGACAGCTTAATTTATCTTGAACATGTTGAGGGATGCTTCATGAAGATGACATTTGAAACAGATCCTGAAGGGATGCTTGGGTGGCTCAGTGACTGAGTGTCTGCCTTTGGTTCAGGGAGTGATCCCAGGGTCCTGGGGTCGAGTCCCGCATTGGGCTTCCTGCAAGGAGCCTGCTTCTTCCTCTGCCTGTGCCCCTGCCTCTCTCTGTGTGTCTCTCAAGAATAAATAGATACATTTTTTAAAAAAGAAAAAGACCCTGAAAATCCAATTTTTATATGTGTTTGTTTTCCTGAGGTAAAAGGGGGGTGGTCATTCCAGATAGTGGAAACTTTTGAAATAGATGTATGGAGATGTGGAAAGTCATGGTGGATTGCAGGGTACTGGAGCAAGCACACAAGTATCTGGGTGAAAGGAATGGCAACAAATGAGTCTGGAAAGTAAAGAGAAACCATCTGAGCATTTTGAACTTTGCATTAGGACAAAAAAGGGGGGTGGTTAGGCATTGATAGTTCTAAAGAGGAGTATGATGTTTTGAGATTCGTGGACTATGAAGGAGGGATATAGACTATAATGGCAAAGGACCACAGTCAGAGAGGTCAGATCCAAGGTTATCCCAATAATCCAAATGAGAGATGACAGAGGGCTGCAGTGAAGCAGGGGCCATTTCCAGGCTTAATCAGTAATATATGGAGATGCCTGAATGTGAAGATGAAGGGGGAAGAGTAGTCAAAGCACACTGGTGGATATCTAGCTCTATTCACAGTCATGATGATATTGTTAAATAAACTAGGAAAAAAAAAAGATTGGGAGAGAAACAAATGAGGTTGATAAAAGGTTAACACACTGGTTAAAAATTTGTAGATGCTGAAGATTTATTTTCCTGGTTTTCACCTTTCAGCTTATGGACTAGTTATTTCCCTAAATATTACCATGTCAATAATAATAGGCATTAATAAGAATACCCAGAAAGCAAGTGATAAACACACATAGCCCTCGTCCTGTGTAATGTCCTGCTCAGACAGATATCCCAGCGTGGGAGATGGAGGTGTGTGCTTTAAAGACCAATGTCTGGGTGGCCTAAGATGGGAATCTAATAAATGAAAAAAACATAACATGATCTAAGATACGGCATCAATTTGCTAGACCTGGCAAGCTGACTTTATTACAGACTGTCAGGGTAGACAGTGACAGATCATTTTGTAGGGTCCAGAGAGAGCCAGATCTATCTGCCTAGAAAAACAAATAAATCCCAGTTCAGAACTGAGGTTAAAAAAGATTTACAAGGCACAGTGATGCATGTGCCCCTTTCTGGGTGGGTTGTAGTGGCTGGCCACGGGAGGTTAGCCTCATTGGTTCACATATCCTGCCATCTGGGGACATGGCAAGCTCCTGGGCTCATATTACAGGACATTTTCCCATTTCCCTTTCTATGGTCTAGTTTGGGCAGAAAAATGGACGACAGGCTGGGGAGGATAAAAAATAAACAAGAGAGGAAAAAGAGTTCTCTCTCTGAGCAATCTTATAAAACAAAGCATAAATCTTTAACTGCCTGACCTTTCAGCTCACATGATTCCTGGTGCAGAAGGGATAAATCAGGGCTCATCTGGAGGCTCCAGGGAGGGTGGCTTTCTGCCTTCCAACAAGAAGCAACCTATTTGTGGAAAGCACATAGATGTGTCATTGTTTTTAATAGAAGCTCAATTGATTTCCTAGAAATTGAAATGTTCCCTTGGTTGGGAAATGAAATTTCTAGTTGGCCGTTCCACCTTTGGCTGCCCCTTGGTGGGAAGTCTTATTTCACATTGCTAGAATTAGCAGAGAAAGGTCAAGTGAAAGGTCTTAGGGTCATACTTCCTCATAACAGGAGACCATCTCCTAAATGCAAATAAAACTGGCAAAGGCTTAGGGTTGCACAGTCGTAACTCCCACAATATAGTGAAGAGTGTTTTGTTAACCCCTCTTTCGCTGATCACTGTTTTCCCTGCCCTGTGTTGCTCTCTTGCCACTGTGGCCCATAAATATTCCATGAGTGCTGGGGATGGTTCCAGGTTCAGCAGCACAGCAGGTGGTTCCTACTTGAGGGCTTGGCACTTCACTATAGCCAGTTCTTTATCCCAGCAGCCAAAGTAATGTGTATTGAAAAAACAAAACAAAACACTTTTATTTCTTAAATGCATGGAGAAACGGTTGAGCTTTTTCTGAGCAAGCTGACAATGTTATCAAATAACTGAAGTTCCCCCAATTAAGGAAAACTTTTTTTTTTTCCTTTTCCCTTTTTCTGTGGGGTGGTAGTAGTGGTAAGCAGAAATAAGGAGATGGTAAATTAATAGTTTGAAGATAGATTTGGAAATCAAAGTTCATTGGTAAAGCCCACAATTAGAGTTCATAGAACCAAGGATGGGCTTTGATAATTTTTTACATTACGCATATATATGTATTTTAAATTATTAAGGCAGTTCAAATGTGAAAAAAAGCACATATGCCAGGAGCCCATACTTCTGAGGTACTTATTTAAAAAGAATCAAGGAAATAATTATTTTACCCCTTTGAAAAAATAAGATATTGTGAATCCTTCCCAGATCCTCTTTACCCCAGTGGATCCTCTTGGCCATGGCAGGTATGGCAGCCACCAACTGAAGTGAGCCTGCTTCCTTGGCCCCACGTGTCACAAGAAATAAAGTAGAGCACCTCCTAGAGGCAAGAGCCCAACCTCCAGATCAAAAAGTAATATATTCCTTTAGTTTAGGATGGGGATGTCTGAGGGTATCTGTCATTTAAAGAACAATGGCCTTTATCAATGAAAATTTGCTCTCCTTTAAATACTATCTTGTTAGATTATTTCTGCATTCACTTTTTCTAAGAATGTTCAAGTTTTTAAAATACAGAAAAAGAAATAGGGATAATTGAGGCTGGAGTAGCAATTTTGATCTTTTTTTGGTGCTACATCATCAATATGTCTCTCTTCATTTACTAATATTTACTCAATTGGTTTGTGTTTGCCCTATTTCTTTTTTCTTTTTTTTTTTTTTTTTTTTTTTTTGTGATAGTCACACAAAGAGAGAGAGAGAGGCAGAGACACAGGCAGAGGGAGAAGCAGGCTCCATGCACCGGGAGCCCGACGTGGGATTCGATCCAGGGTCTCCAAGATCGCGCCCTGGGCCAAAGGCAGGCGCTAAACCGCTGCGCCACCCAGGGATCCCATGTTTGCCCTATTTCTTAAAATTTATTTATGGCCTAGTGGGGACCCATTGGACTGTAAATTAGAATATCATTTTAGGTCTCTAATTTACTTTTTGTCCACTCAAGGTAATTTAGCCTCTGTGTATCAGATTCCAAGCATATATGTTAATCTGTTGATAATTAATCTAATCTTAAAAGTTACTGATTTTGGGAACCCCGGGTGACTCAGTGGTTTAGTGCTGCTTCAGCCCAGGGTATGATCCTGGAGACCGAGGATCGAGTCCCATGTCAGGCTCCCTGCATGGAGCCTGCTTCTCCCTCTGCCTGTGTCTCTGCCTCTCTCTCTCTGTGTCTCTCATGAATAAATAAATAAAATCTTTAAAAAAATAAATAAAAAATAAAAGTTACTGATTTTACCCATTCATGTACACAAATGGTGTGTATCTACCATGATTTTAAAAAATAATAAAAACTACAATAGCAAAAAAAAAATCTAAAAAGTGATTTACACAGGAAATGACAACTAAGATTATTGTTGCTTCTTCTTAATATTTTTTCTAAATACTTATTAATATTTGTATAAATGAGTTTTGCCCCAGTTTTTAGAATAAATTTTATATTGAAAATACTTTATTTATTACCATACTTACAGTAGAAATCTGCCCAAAGTGGCTTGACATTCCTAGTAATATATGAAGGAGTTCAGTGGAGAACTGATTCTTAAAAAAATGATTGATTTACCTCTTTTCTAAGTTATTTCTTCATTAATAAATCTTATTTAAATGATAGTAAAATAGTCTTGTGATTTTTTTTCAAGAACAGTTGCCCTTGGCTAATGGCCATGCATTTCCGTTCTTTTATAAAGTCATCTGTTTCTTCACCCAGCCAATCCCAGCATGGAAGCTACCACCACACATATGAAGCTTTTCAATTTAGTCATCCATATGGGGGTAGGCCTGTTTAAATTTGCATTTATCTTACCTTGCAGGAATGAGATGATATTAAAGTTACTAAGACTTTAGAAAAGTTAGAAGAAGTTGGAGAAAAAAGTTGGGAAGAAGCAATAAAACAAGATACCCCGCTCTTCCTGGAGCAAGAGAAATGCATCCACCCATAAGTGTACACCTGTTTCCCTGCTTAGCAGTCTCTGTGCAAATCATCCCCTATTGTTAGGGAAGCGGAGAGGATCTGCTTTGTAAGAATAAGAGGCAATACACTGTTTATTTTGCCTCTGAATCATCAAGAAGCATGCTAATTTTCCATCATTTGGAAAGATTTGGAAGTATGATGGATAGTCATCACTTTGTTAATTAACGACTCCAGGGCCACCCGCAGTGGTTTGTAATGACAGAGCAGCT